>NC_084740.1:8802448-8939948 GCF_033978785.1 Entelurus aequoreus | reverse complement strand
TTGTTGATTGAAGAAAAGTCTGAATGTCATTAAAACAGTTAGCTCCATCTTTAGCACCTTCTGGTACCTGCTGATGTGTATTTGAGATCTGCATAAGTCCTGAAGATTTGCGCACGTCCGCCGCTGTGGTCTGTGCCGATGCCTTAGTCGATACGCTTATTTTTTTTTGCCACTATCTTCTTGTTATGGGACATTCACCCTCTGCTGTTGCCATTTCTAATATAAAGTAGTGTTAAAGTTCTAAACGTGTGACCAGTAGATGGCAGTCACACATAAGAGATAAGTGTAGACTACAATATGACTCAAGTAAACAACACCAAAACTTAAAATGTTCCATTGAAAATTAAGAACATTACACACGGCACTCAAAAATCTGTCAAAAAATTAAAATTTGCGCACTTCCGCCTTTTTAATCCGTGGCCACGCCGTAGTCGATAAGCTTCTTCTTTTTCTGTATCTTCTTGTTATGTGACATTCATCCTCCGCTGTTGCCATTTCTAATATAAAGTAGTGTAAAGTTCTTACTTATATCTGTCAGTAAACTCGCCATGAAAGCGCTAAAACATACCGGTGTAGTGAGTTTACATTATTCACCAAGGAACTTTAGTTATTGGAGAGTTCCGGTCGGACGGTTTTTAACGGGACACATTTCCGGCCTTGTTGTTGCACTAGTGAGCCACGGATGAGGAGATGATTGAAGTAAAGTCTGAATGTCATGAAAACAGTTAGCTCCATCTTTTGACACTTCTTCAGGCCTTTTGGATGAAAAAGACCTGAATAGACCCGCTCATCGGCAGTGCGCCTTTTAATCCGCTGCACCCTATGGTCCGAAAAATACGGTATGTCTTATCTTTCAAATCTTTATATTTTAGTAGACTAATTAATCGACTCAAAATAGACTAAATTACATTTAAAGTCCGATATAAAGCGGTCGTTGGGCTCCATAAAATACCTTATTTTTCTCCATCCATCCATTTTCTACCGCTTGTCCCGTTCGGGGTTGGGGGGGGGGGTGCTGGAGCCTATCTCAGCTGCATTCGGGCGGGAGGCGGGGTACACCCTGGACAAGTCGCCACCTCATCACAGGGCCAACACAGATAGACAGATAATATTCACACACTAGGGCCAATTTAGTGTTGCCAATCAACCTATCCCCAGGTGCATGTCTTTGGGGGTGGGAGGAAGCCGGAGTACCCGGAGGGAACCCACTCAGTCACGGGGAGAACATGCAAACTCCACACAGAAAGATCCCGAGCGCAGGATCGAACCCAGGACCTTCGTATTGTGAGGCAGATGCACTAACCCCTCTACCACCGTGCTGCTCACTTGAACTCAATATTCGATATGTTTTTTACTTAGTTCAGTGACCTTGTGGTTACAGCAGACCTGGGCATTCTGCGGCCCGCGGGCCGCATCCGGCCCTTTGTGCGTCCCTGTCCGGCCCGCGTGAGGCAATACAACTGTGCTGCTTTTATTTTGAAAAGTGTTATTTATGGGCGTGTGTCCGTGTGTAACCTGCGAGTGAAGGTGCACATGCAGCGACAAGTGATGCACGTTTACACCCGAGACGCTAAAAGAGAAAAGTTGATGAAGAATGGCGTGTTTCCAACAAGACATGGACTGCCAAGCAACGTTCCCTCTAAGGTGCGTGCCTGCGCAATTGCGCACTGCTCAAGCGTCGCTGCGCGCAGCAAGTATATGCCGCGCACCAAATCAAATCCCATCTGAATTCTAAACAAAATAAACATATTTATTCTATGTAATTTTGCAATGCAACTTTGAGTGACAGTGACAACAAGCGGCCCTAACGGTGTTCGTCAACACCGTTCAATTGAACACCGTTCAATTATTGTAACGTCTATCGAGATGCTTCGAGGACAGGAATTATATCGATCAATTTATTGAGCAAAACTGTTTATATTCGGCCATAACCACACCAAAAACATGAGTAAAACAATTCTATCTCGAAAAACTAGTCATTTTCTGCCGTACAAACCAGGCCAAAACCAACTTGTCATCTGTCACCAACACGCATAGCACTAAACCACTGGTGTGTTTATGGCCACACAAAAAATCGGACAACTCAAACACCACACAAAGTTACACTATGACTCCTCAGTCATACGTGTGCTTATTTTACTGTCATTTATTATTAATGTTAATTTATTTATATTAGTCATGGAATGCTGTTACACACACTATGTTGAAGTATTACTATTATTATTAATTATTATTATTATTATTATTATTATTTATCTTACGGTATATATAAAAAATAATATTGAGCAAAATTTAATTGAAATATTGTCGATGTGGCCCTCAAGCAGTGCTCGGGTAGCTCATGCGGCCCCTGGTAAAAATTAATTGCCCACCCCTGGGTTAGAGTGTCCGCCCTGAGATCAAACCCCGGCCGAGTCAAACCAAAGACTATAAAAATGGGACCCATTACCTCCCTGCTTGACACTCAGCATCAAGGGTTGGTACTGGGGGTTAAATCTCCAAAAATGACTCCCGGGCGCGGCCACCGCTGCTGCTCACTGCTCCCCTCACCTCCCAGGGGGGGGGGGAATCAAGGGTGATGGGTCAAATGCAGAGAATAATTTCGCCACACCTAGTGTGTGTGTGACTATCATGGGTACTTTAACTTTTAACTGATGGCGGGAGCTGCCATGCGAGGCCCTAACCACGACCCATCAGGAGCAAGGGTGAAGTGTCTTGCTCAAGGACACAACGGACGTGACGAGGTTGGTAGAAGGTGGGGATCAAACCGGGAACCCTCAGGATGCTGGCACGGCCACTCTCCCAACCGCGCCACGCCGTCCCCCTTAAGAATTTTTAAGACCCCTCGGATACCCTGGTTGACAAAGAAATAAATATCGTTCACGTTTTTGACTTGCTGGATATTTCTGACATGCCCTTTTCACTCGGCGGTATCAAATAGTTGTATCTCACTTGGTCTGGAATCACTTAAACTCCATTTAGGGACATGGCGAGAATGTCAAGCACATTTCTCTAACAGATCTTTAGCAGGCTGACAGATTATTGCAACAACTCTGCAGGTTGATTTCATTTCTAAACAAAAAGGATTGCAATAACACAGCGGGTGTCAAACAAACGGCCCGCGAACAGGTTTTATCCGGCCCGCGGGATGAGTTTGGTAAGTATAAAAATGAGCCGAAATTTTTGAATGAAATAAACTGTTCTTAATGTGTCCACTAGATGTCACACTAGCAATTATTTGTATCTTTGTAGATGATGCTACATATGTAAAAAAAAACAACAACATATGGTGTTAGTGCACAAGTCGAGGAAAATGAGCAAACTACATAAATAACTAGAGATGTCCGATAATATCGGACTGCTGATATTATCGGCCGATAAATGCTTTAAAATGTAATATCGGAAATTATCCGTATCGGTTTCAAAAAGTAAAATGTATGATTTTTTAAAACGCCGCTGTACGGAGTGGTACACGGGCGTAGGGAGAAGTACAGAGCAGTTGCATCTCCCAGTCATACTTGCCAACCCTCCCGATTTTCCCGGGAGACTCACGAATTTCTCCCGGGGCAGCCATTCTCCCGAATTTCTCCCGATTTCCACCCAGACAACAATATTGGGGGTGTGCCTTTAAAGGCACTGCCTTTGCGTGCCGGCCCAGTCACATAATATCTACGGCTTTTCACACACACAAGTGAATGCCAGCATACTTGGTCAACAGCCATACAGGTCACACTGAGGGTGGTCATATGAACAACTTTAACACTGTTACAAATATGCGCCACACTGTGAACCCACACCAAACAAGAATGACAAACACATTTCGGGAGAACATCCGCACAGTAACACAACAAATACAAATACCCAGAACCCCTTGCAGCACTAACTCTTCCGGGACGCTACAATATACACCCCCCGCTACTCCCTACCCCCCCCACCTCAACCTCCTCATGCTCTCTCAGGGAGAGCATGTCCCAAATTCCAAGCTGCTGTTTTGAGGCATGTTAAAAAAAATAATGCACTTTGTGACTTCAATAATAAATATGGCAGTGCCATGTTGGCATTTTTTTTCCATAACATGAGTTGATTTATTTTGGAAAACCTAGTTACATTGTTTAATGCATCCAGCGGGGCATCACAACAAAATTAGGCATAATAATGTGTTAATTCCACGACTGTATATATCGGTATCGGTTGATATCGGAATCGGTAATTAAGAGTTGGACAATATCGGATATCGGCAAAAAAGCCATTATTGGACATCTCTATGGTACATATGTAAAAAAACCAAAAACATATGGTGTTAGTGCACAAGTCGAGGAAAATTAGCAAACTACATAAATAACACACAGTAATTTGATTTTTAATATAATTTTTTTATCTTGATAGATTAAAAATGAACACCAATGAGTTGACTGATGAACATTATCACATCATTTATTCAGAAAGTATAAATAACGACAAATAAAGATGGAATACTATTAACCGCAGCATGTAAGCGTAAAAAAAACAACAACATTATGATTTGTACATTTTCAGAATGTGCTCGTTCTATTTTTAAACAAAACTTATTTTTAAGTTATTATGCCAGGATTTTACCAGTCCGGGCCCACTTGGGAGTAGATTTTTCTCCATGTGGCCCCCCATCTAAAATGAGTTTGACACCCCTGCAATAACAAGGACCATTTTTTTTTCATGTGCTAAAATCATGGACCGTTTTGGTGTTGTGGATAATTAAAAAAAAAAGCGATACAAGTTTTTTTCCCCCCAGAATATCTTGCACAGTATTAAAGCGGGATAACAAGAATCTGTGTGTTTTGTGTTTACTCGCGGTTCAAAGCCACGGCAGTCGTTTTTTTGTTTTGTTTTTTTTGCCGCCGCCGCCGCCTCGACCGACAACGGCCCGCCATTAAATGACAAGCCAACAAATAGTTTCAGGCTTAGGTGAGAAACAAACAACACTGTCAGCTGACAGATGTCTGTAGCGGATCAGTCCACACCATCCAGACTGATGCGGGCCCCCTTTCATGTTCCCGGGGAATTACGTTCATGCAGTCAGGTAATTTGGAAAAAACAGACACACGAGGTAGTGGAGAAGCGTGCCGTGCCGACTCGAGCGTATCAGACGGCGGCAGTTGCATCCCACGGCGGGAGTAGGAGGAATACAGGCTGAAAACATTTTCGCTGTAACAGATCTTAAACACCCTTTTGCTAATTGAGGCATTATCTACACTTAAGTTATCCAGGGTAAATCCCACCTAACCTTATCCTTGTCCACACACACACAATGGTCGTTTAAGACCGCCTCCCCCCCTCCGTCAGCCGGCGCAACACATGCGCCTAATGTACGGCATGGATCTGGTTGTGCTTACCGACCTTGAAGCAATTTTATTTGGTACATGGTGTAATGATAAGTGTGACCAGTAGATGGCAGTCATACATAAGAGATACAGTACATAAACAACACCAAAACTTTAAATGTTCCATTGAGAATATAGAACCGTGTAACCCAGGGGTCGGCAACCCGCGGCTCTCTTTAGCGCCGCCCTAGTGGCTCTGTGGAGCTTTTTTCAAAAATGTATGAAAAATGGAAAAAGATGAGGGGAAAAAAATATATTTTTTGTGTTAACATGGTTTCTGTAGGAGGACAAACATGACACAAACCTCCCTAATTGTTATAAAGCACACATTAAACATGCTTCACTCATCCGAGTATTTGGCGAGCGCCGTTTTGTCCTACTAATTTTGGCGGTCCTTGAACTCACCGTAGTTTGTTTACATGTTTAACTTTCTCCGACTTTCTAGGACGTGTTTTATGCCACTTCTTTTTCTGTCTCATTTTGTCCGCCAGACTTTTAACGTTGTGCATTAATGCACAAAGGTGAGTTGTGTTGATGTTATTGACTTGTGTGGAGTGCTAATCAGACATATTTGGTCACTGCATGACTGCAAGCTAATCGATGCTAACAAGCTATTTAGGCTAGCTATATGTACATATTGCATCATTATGCCTCATCTGTAGGTATATTTGAGGTCATTTAGTTTCCTTTAAGTCATCTTAATTCAATGTATACCTCATGACACACTATCTGTATATAATATGGCTTTTAATTTTTTGCGGCTCCAGACAGATTTGTTTTTGTATTTTTGTTCCAATATGGCTCTTTCAACATCTTGGGTTGCCGACCCCTGGTGTAACCAAAAGTTGCTTTATTACAAGCGAGCGTCATTATACAGGAGTGCAGTACCTGGAGGAGGTCAAGTCAAAAAAAATTGGGCGCTCTTAAAGGCCTACTGAAATGAAATGTTTTTATTCAAACGGGGATAGCAGATCCATTCTATGTGTCATACTTGATCATTTCGCGATATTGCCATTATTTTGCTGAAAGGATTTAGTATAGAACAACAACGATAAAGTTCGCAACTTTTGGTCGCTGATAAAAAAAAAAAGCCTTGCCTATACCGGAAGTAGCGTGACGTCACAGGAGGAAGGATTCCTCACAATTCCCCGTTGTTTACAATGGAGCGAGAGCGATTCGGCCCGAGAAAGCGACGATTACCCCATTAATTTGAGCGAGGATGAAAGATTTGTGGATGAGGAACGTTAGAGTGAAGGACTAGAGAGGCAGTGCAGGGTGCATCTTTTTTCGCTCTGACCGTAACTTAGGTTCCATGGTCTCATTTTATTCCACACACTCTCCTTTTTCTATTGTGGATCACGGATTTGTATTTTAAACCACCTCGGATACTATATCCTCTTGAAAATGAGAGTCGAGAACGCGAAATGGACATTCTCAGTGACTTTTATCTCCACGACAATACATCGGCGAAGCTCTTTAGCTACTGAGCTAACGTGATAGCATCTGGCTCAAATGCAGATAGAAACAAAATAAATAAATCCCTGACTGGAAGGATAGACAGAAGATCAACAATACTATTAAACCATGTACATGTAACTACACGGTTAATAATTCTCAGCCTGGCAAAGCTTAACAATGCTGTTGCTAACGACGCTGAAGCTAACTTAGCAACTTAGCAACCAGACCTCACAGAGCTATGATAAAAACATTAACGCTCCACTTACGCCAGCCAGCCCTCATCTGCTCATCAACACCCATGCTCACCTGCGTTCCAGCGATCGACGGCGCGATGAAGGACTTCACCCGATCACAGATGCGGTTGGCGGCTGGCATCGGCTAGCGCGTCTGCTATCCAAGTAAGTCCTCTTTGTTGTGTTGCTACAGCCAGCCGCTAATACACCGATCCCACCTACAACTTTCTTCTTTGCAGTCTTCATTGTTCATTAAACAAATTGCAAAGATTCACCAACACAGATGTCCAGAATGCTGTGGAATTGTTCGATGAAAACAGAGCAGTTTGTATGGTGACACATTGGGTACGAATACTTCCGTTGCCGTCGTGACGTCACGCGCATACGTCATCATACATAGACGTTTCCAACCGGAAGTTTAGCCGGAAATTTAAAATTGCACTTTATAAGTTAACCCGGCCGTATTGGCATGTGTTGCAATGTCAAGATTTCATCATTGATATATAAACTATCAGACTGCGTGGTCGGTAGTAGTGGCTTTCAGTAGGCCTTTAATTTGGAGGAGCCTAACCAACTTCTTATGTTCCTTCTCTCTCTGTCTGGGTGTGTGTTCATTCAGGAGAGTACAACCTGACCAGGTATGGCGATGTTCATGTGTAAGTGACCGGAAAACATCCTCTATTTGTTGTAACTTAGAAGTTGACGAGAAAAAAAGACATGGAGTCTCTCCTCCAGGATAGAGCTATCACTTTTGCATTCCGAAGTCTGAATTCATTGCCTCTTCTCGGCGCTCAAAAATCTGTCAAAACGTTTTTAGTATGACTTCGGTAAGCTATGAAGCCGCAACACTTGAGGGATTGTACTGTGCTTTAACATACTAGTATTATTATAGTGTGTGTATAAGTACCGCAAAATGGCACCTATTAGCAGACATATTACTTGGCATTTTGTTTCGCAATATTATGCAAGACCAACTTTTCTTACCTTCTGGTACCTGCTGATGTGTATTTGGGATTTGCATAACTCCTCAAAATGCGCGCGCGTCCGCCTTTGTAGTCCGTGAGTACACCGTAGTCATAAGCTTCTTCTTTTTCTTTACCTTCTTATGTGGCATTCATATTCCGCTGTTGCTATTTCTAATATAAAGTAGGGTAAAGTTCTTCGCGACCTAGTACGCATGCGCGGAAAATGCGTACGTCATAGTCACCTCCAGTGTTGCTTTGTGTGCAAGTTCTTAAATGTAACTTATCTGAACAATATCCAGTGTTGTGGTATTTTAATTAACTGGAATCCAGTGTGCTGTGGGGCCCTATTGTAGTGAATGTCCTGGGCATGACGTTGAAGTGCATCCGGCAGTGGAGGCTCCTCTATGGGGTCTTGGGGCACTAGGAGGTTAACCCCTTTACTACTGTTACCCCAGGTGGCCCTTGGCAAAGGCCTAGTACCTGACTGCCCCCTAGCCAGGGATACGGTGAAGACCTCAACGGCGGAGCAGGCGGAAGACGGTAGATGTAGGAACTACCCCAACGGCTGCGACGGCGGAAGAAGGCACCCCCACATCCACGTGGGCCCACTTATGGGGAAATAACGACCCAAGACCTCAACGGTGGAACAGGCGGAGGATGACTGCTAACCCTACGGAGCGTCCCAACGGCTGCGAAGGCGGATGAAGGCTGCAGCAGAAAAGGGTCCCCAGTCGTCTTGGACTCCATGCCACTGGACCCTGACCCGGATCTGTCAAGGATCGTGTGGTCTGTGCACCAGTCTCCCCACGTTAAACAAAGTCACGCACAGGCATCCTCCATAAAGGGATACCCCCCCTACCAGGAGGATCGTCATACTCGCTTCGAGTGACCGCCGATGATGATGATTGTAGTGAATCACACCTGAGACATCATAAATTAATAAAATCTTTAAGTTAGAGTTAAAGTACCAATGATTGTCAGTGGCTGAGTGCAGTCTTTTTTCAACCTTTTTTGAATTAAACAATTCCAGAGGCACACCACAGGCAGAAAACGTTAAAAAAAAATTATACTCCACCAGGTCGTCGTGCCTTATTTGGAGTTTGTTGGTGTTTTCCTGGATAGTGCTTTAGTTTGTGTCTTGCGCTGTTATTTTGGTGGCCCTTCCTGTTTTGTTGGTGTTTTCCTGTAGCAGTTCCATGTCTTCATTTGAGTGCTATTCCCCACACCTGCTTTTGTGTTAGCAAGCAAGGCTATTTTAAGTTGTTGCTATCCTTCTTTGTGTGGACATTGTTGATTGTCATGTCATGTACGGATGTACTTTGTGGACGCTGTAAGTTTTTGCTGTCGTCCAGCGTTCTCTTTCTGTTTACTTTGTAGCCAGTTCAGTTTTACTTGTGTTTTGCACAGCCATCCCTATGCTTCATTGTCTTTTCCTTTTGTTCATTTTTGGTTTAAGCATTACATGCCTTTTTACCTGCCGTGGTCTGCATATTGGGATCACAACAAACCATCTTCGGCTACCCGACACAGTCCGACTTTTACAAATCAATTAACTACCTGCTGCCACCTACTGACATGGAGTGTTACACGATTACCCTGCCGAGCTCTACACAGCAAAGACACTAAGTAACGGCACATTATTTGCAGATTATAATTATTGATTTGCCAAAAATATTTTTTGGACCAATTAGGTGAGGTTGCATAATTTCCCATGGCACACCAGACAATATCTTACGGCACAGTGGTTGAAAAACACTGGCTTAGTGGTTATAGAGTGTCCGCCCTGAGATCGGTAGGTTGTGAGTTCAAACCCCGGCCGAGTCAGACCAAAGACTATAAAAATGGGAGCCATTACCTCCCCGCTTGGCACTCAGCATCAAGGGTTGGAATTGGGGGTTAAATCACCAAAAATGATTCCCGGGCGCGGCCACTGCTGCTGCTCACCACTCCCCTCACCTCCCAGGGGGTAAACAAGGGGATGAAGAACATTTGACAACAATCAATCTAGGGATCTAGATATCTGGTCAGGACACTCAGTTAAAGTTAAAGTTAAAGTACCAATGATTGTCACGCACACACTAGGTGTGGTGAAATTTGTCCTCTGCATTTGACCCATCCCCTTGTTTACCCCCTGGGAGGTGAGGGGAGCAGTGGGCAGCAGCGGTGCCGCGCCCGGGAATCATTTTTGGTGATTTAACCCCCAATTCCAACCCTTGATGCTGAGTGCCAAGCAGGGAGGTAATGGGTCCCATTTTTATAGTCTTTGGTATGACTCGGCCGGGGTTTGAACTCACAACCTACCGATCTCAGGGCGGACACTCTAACCACTAAGCCACTCTTTTGCCTTCACCTTCATTGTCCATTCCTTTTTAGTGACTTTATATACTCTGGACCTAGACGTGGAGTCCGCGACATACATGGCGGACAATAACTGATACAGTCTGCTTTGCCAGTCCAAAAGCATTCGTCGTTTTCCGTAGTCTTCCCTCGACGGGCAGGTAATACAAAGCACACACTACCTTTTTTATCACACCCGCCCTCGCATTCTCGTTGACTCCCCTTCGACGAATGGACGTAGCTTTCCGGTAAGTAGAATCACTGCTGACCCGGACATTGGAAAGTTCTCTTGCCGTCTGAGAAATGTTGTATCCCGAATAGCTGCAAACGCTTTCTCTTAAAGGCCTACTGAAACCCACTACTACCGACCACGCAGTCTGATAGTTTATATATCAATGATGAAATCTTAACATTATAACACATGCCAATACGGCCGGGTTAACTTATAAAGTGACATTTTAAATTTGCCGCTAAACTTCCGGTTCGAAACGCCTCTGAGGATGACGTATGCGCGTGACGTAGCCCGGCGAACACGGGTAGGCCTTCCACATTGAAGCCAATACGAAAAAGCTCTGTTTTCATTTCATAATTCCACAGTATTCTGGACATCTGTGTTCGTGAATCTGTTGCAATCATGTTCATTGCATTATGGAGAAGGAAGCTGAGCAAGCAAAGAAGAAAGTTGTCGGTGCGAAATGGACATATTTTTCGAACGTAGTCAGCAACAACAGTACACAGCCGGCGCTTCTTTGTTTACATTCCCGAAAGATGCAGTCAAGATGGAAGAACTCGGATAACAGAGACTCTAACCAGGAGGACTTTTGACTTCGATACACAGACGCCTGTAGAGAACTGGGACAACACAGACTCTTACCAGGATTACTTTGATTTGGATGACAAAGACGCAGACGTGCTACTGTGAGTATGCAGCTTTGGCTTCTAAACATTTGATCGCTTGACCGTATGTGCGCAGCTTTTTTTTGCGTATGTACGTAACTTTTTTAAAATATATAAGCTTTATGAACCTTGGGTTAGGTGAACGGTCTTTTGGGCTGAGTGATTGTGTGTGTTGATCAGGTGTTTGAATTGTATTGGCGTGTTCTATGGAGCTAGGAGCTAGCATAGGAGCTAGGAGCTAGCATAACAAACACGCAGGTGTTTTTATGCAGGATTAATTTGTGGCATATTAAATATAAGCCTGGTTGTGTTGTGGCTAATAGAGTATATATATGTCTTGTGTTTATTTACTGTTGTAGTCATTCCCAGCTGAATATCAGGTCACCCCCGGCTCTCACAGCATCTTCCCTATCTGAATAGCTTCAACTCCCCACTAGTCCTTCACTTGCACTTTACTCATCCACAAATCTTTCATCCTCGCTCAAATTAATGGGGAAATTGTCGCTTTCTCGGTCCGAATCTCTCTCACTTCATGCGGCCATCATTGTAAACAATAGGGAACTTTGCGTATATGTTCAACTGACTACGTCACGCTACTTCCGGTAGGTGCAAGCCTTTTTTTTATCAGATACCAAAAGTTGCAATCTTTATCGTCGTTGTTCTATACTAAATCCTTTCAGCAAAAATATGGCAATATCGTGAAATGATCAAGTATGACACATAGAATAGATCTGCTATCCCCGTTTAAATAAAAAAAAATCATTTCAGTAGGCCTTTAAGGTATTAATGTGTGATTTCCACAAGCGTCTGTACACATACTTGCCAACCCTCCCGATTTTCCCGGGAGACTCCCGAATTTCAGTGCCCCTCCCGAAAATCTCCCGGGGCAACCATTCTCCCGAGTTTCTCCCGATTTCCACCCGGACAACAATATTGGGGGCGTGCCTTAAAGGCACTGCCTTTAGCGTCCTCTTCAAACTGTCGTCACATCCGCTTTTCCTCCGTACAAACAGCGTGCCGGCTCAGTCACCTCATATATGCGGCTTTTCACACACACAAGTGAATGCAAGGCATACTTGGTCAACAGCCATACAGGTCACACTGAGGGTATCCGTATAAACAACTTTAACACTGTTACAAATATGCGCCACACTGTGAACCCACACCGAACAAGAATGACAAACACATTTTGGGAGAACATCCGCACCGTAACACAACATAAACACAACAGAACAAATACCAAAAACCCCTTGCAGCACTAACTCTTCCGGGGCGCTACAATATACACCCACGCTACCACCAAACCCTATCCCCCCCAAAACCCCCACTTCAACCCCGCCCCCCCGCCATCTCCCGAATTCGGAGGTCTCAAGGTCGGCAAGTATGCTGCTGACCCGGACGTTGGAAAGTTTTCTTGCCGTCTGAGATGTGTTGTATCCCGAATAGCTGCGATCGCTTTCTCTTAAGGTATTCATGTGTAATTTCCACAAGCGTCTGTACATGTAGAGGAAGGAGAAAACACGGGCATGCTGGATGACTCGCCTCCATATTTCCAGTGGTTAGCTCCGAGTTACGAAACCACTTTATTATGAAGCTGGCTGTGGTGCGTTCTTTCTGACGTCACTTCCTGTGTGGGGCACAGTCTTTCTGGCGTCACTTCCTCTCCAAACTCAGTTTGTAAACGATCAATGAGTCCATACAAAGCTAAGAGCCGGGGATTCAAGAAATACACGGCGCACTTACCCGTGTAAAAATTGTCCGAGGAGGAGGACCTTAAACGCTGGTTTAGTGTGGCTGAAACGGGGCTTAGGCTAAATAACTATTTGTTTAAGTGGTTATCCGGCTTAGTGTAGACATAGCCTGACTCTGGCCATGTCCATAATGCTCTGTTTTTAAACAATCATGCCTGCCGATTTCACGTTTGGAGTCGATAACACCCAGACAATTGGAAGTGTGAAAGTGCCAGGGCAATTAAAACTGTTCTGATAAACAAGTCGTCTTTGCAGCAAGTGTCTTTCCAAGAACCATGTTGGAGCCGGTTCTCTGGAAAGGCTGCGCATCTGATGGGATCACTTTCTTTCACCGAGCACAATGGATTTGCAGGGGAATTTGTCACGGCAAATTTATGCCGACAGACACCCTCAATACGAGGATTACCCCCCCGACTATAAAGCTCACCCGAGGGGACAATGGCAGTCTGACAATAAACCACAGCAAGGAACACTTGCATTCTCACGTTGAGTGCCCGTGTAATGTAATGGTGGTAATAAGAGTGGTAAAATGCAGAGAATGGAATAAAATGTGATAGGCCTTTGCGGTATGGCCAAGATCTTCCTTTATAGGACATTTCATTGTCCTATGACAATACACCTAAGCGCATAAAGCTATTTCTATCATTTCCATAAAAGGCAATTTTTTAAGTTATATCTTTATGGCTGATTTATTTTATTATCGGCAAACAAAGTGATTTGCAATAAACTGGCTTTTCCGATTGTGTAACTTCTGTATTGTTTTTTAAACATATCGGTAAAATGGCACGTGAAATAACATTTAAACAGTTTTAAAAGTCATCATACACATGTAAAACTAACAACTAGTGTTGTTCCGATACCAATATTTTGCTACCGGTACCGGTACCAAAATTATTTCGATTCTTTTTGGTACTTTTCTGTACTTTTCTAAATAAAGGGGACCACAAAAAATTGCATTATTGGCTTTATTTTAACAAACAATCTTACGGTATATTAAACATATGTTTATTATTGCAAGTTTGTCCTTAAATAAAATAGTGAACATACAAGACAACTTGTCTTTTAGTAGTAAGTAAACAAACAAAGGCTCCTAATTTAGCTGCTGACATATGCAGTAACATATTGTGTCATTTATCTACCTATTATTTTGTCAACATTGTAAAGAACAAGTGGTAGAAAATGAATGATTAATATCCGTTAATATCTGCTTACTTTCTCTTTTAACATGTCCTAGCTACAATTCTGTTAAAATGTAATAATCACTTATTCTTCTGTTGTTTGGATGCTTTACATTCGTTTTGGATGATACCACAAATGTGGGTATCAATACGATACCAAGTAGTTACAGGATCATACATTGGTCATATTCAAAGTCCTCATGTGTCCAGGGACATATTTCCTGTGTTTATAAACATAATATAAATTAAAAAAAAACAAAAGAAGATGTTGGGATGCCAAAAAATATTGACGTAATCATAGTAGTATCGACTAGATACGCTACTGTACTTGATATCATTACAGTGGATGTTAGATGAAGATCCACCAATGACGTTTGTTTACATTGTGACGCCAGTGAGCTACGGTGTGTAGTGAACAGTGTTGGGTTGGTTACTGAAAACCAGTAACTAGTTACAATTACTAGTTACTTTGTTTTAAAAGTAACTCAGTTACTAACTCAGTTACTTACACCAAAAAGTAATGCGTTACTGTGAAAAGTAACTATTTAGTTACTTCTTTTTTTTTTTCTTTTTTTTTTTTAAAGGCCTACTGAAATTAATTTTTTTTATTTAAACGGGGATAGCAGATCTATTCTATGTGTCATACTTGATCATTTCGCGATATTGCCATATTTTTGCTGAAAGGATTTAGTATAGAACAACGACGATAAAGATTGCAACTTTTGGTATCTGATAAAAAAAAGGCTTGCCCCTACCGGAAGTAGCGTGACGTAGTCAGTTGAACATATACGCAAAGTTCCCAATTGTTTACAATGATGGCCGCATGAAGTGAGAGAGATTCGGACCGAGAAAGCGACAATTTCCCCATTAATTTGAGCGAGGATGAAAGATTTGTGGATGAGTAAAGTGCAAGTGAAGGACTAGTGGGGAGTTGAAGCTATTCAGATAGGGAAGATGCTGTGAGAGCCGGGGGTGACCTGATATTCAGCTGGGAATGACTACAACAGTAAATAAACACAAGACATATATATACTCTATTAGCCACAACACAACCAGGCTTATATTTAATATGCCACAAATTAATCCTGCATAAAAACACCTGCGTGTTTGTTATGCTAGCTCCTAGCTCCTCTGCTAGCTCCTAGCTCCATAGAACACGCCAATACAATTCAAACACCTGATCAACACACACAATCATTCAGCCCAAAAGACCGTTCACCTAACCCAAGGTTCATAAAGCTTATATATTTTAAAAAAGTTACGTACGTGACGCGCACGTACGGTACGGTACGTGTTATGCTAGCTCCTAGCTCCTATGCTAGCTCCTAGCTCCATAGAACACGCCAATACAATTCAAACACCTGATCAACACACACAATCACTCAGCCCAAAAGACCGTTCACCTAACCCAAGGTTCATAAAGCTTATATATTTTTAAAAAGTTACGTACATACGCAAAAAAAAGTTGCGCACATACGGTCAAGCGATCAAATGTTTAGAAGCCAAAGCTGCATACTCACAGTAGCACGTCTGCGTCTTTGTCATCCAAATCAAAGTAATCCTGGTAAGAGTCTGTGTTGTCCCAGTTCTCTACAGGCGTCTGTGTATCGAAGTCAAAAGTCCTCCTGGTTAGAGTCTCTGTTATCCGAGTTCTTCCATCTTGACTGCATCTTTCGGGAATGTAAACAAAGAAGCGCCGGCTGTGTACTGTTGTGGCTGACTACGTTCGAAAAATACGTCCATTTCGCACCGACAACTTTCTTCTTTGCTTGCTCAGCTTCCTTCTCCATAATGCAATGCACATGATTGAAACAGATTCACGAACACAGATGTCCAGAATACTGTGGAATTATGAAATGAAAACAGAGCTTTTTCGTATTGGCTTCAATGTGGAAGGCATACCCGTGTTCGCCGGTCTACGTCACGCGCATACGGCATCCTCAGAGGCGTTTCGAACCGGAAGTTTAGCGGCAAATTTAAAATGTCACTTTATAAGTTAACCCGGCCGTATTGGCATGTGTTATAATGTTAAGATTTCATCATTGATATATAAACTATCAGACTGCGTGGTCGGTAGTAGTGGCTTTCAGTAGGCCTTTAAAGCTCCCATTAATGCCCTTTTAGCCTTCATTTCAGTGCTGTCATTGCACTGGAGAATAATACAATCTGTTGATCAACTTGACATGCATTTGCATCACTGAACTCTGCTAAGCAATGTGGTCTACATACAACACACAAAGACAAAGATATGTTTCAAAGGGCCAATTTATTTCAGGCCAGAACAAATTGACAAAACTATTTTAAATAGCTGCAACATAACATACATAAGTAACAAACAGCATAATAACAACATGTCACAACATAGCTGCAAACCTGGCTTCACCCAAGGAAGGCACTATATACAGCACACATACTGCACAAAGCCTAACCAGGCATTTTTTTCTCTCAAGGAATTGTGAAATAAAATCATGTCTTCATGAGATCAACACTGTACTGAAGCCCAGAACACTCTACGCATTTCCCCACTTTTAGTTTAGAGATAAGGAAAGATTGGCCTGGCCCACTAGCATCCCTCTTTATGTTTGTGAACTTTATAGTCTTTACATTTAGAGTGATGTGATAATCAAACACTCTAGAAGTCTAGAATGAAAGAGTATATAAGAGAATTGACAGAGTGTGTGTACCTTCAGTGCTGAATGATGAGCAGAGGCAGAGTTTGGAGTGTCTTCTTTTGCATGCTTTCCATGTTTATGTGCTCACTGTCCACTGTGTCCAGGAACTTGGAAAATGTTTTCGCGCCATTTGCTGTTTGACGCCCGATATCATGCTAATTAGCTGCCTGAAATCGGGTGACTCCACTGTAGAAATAGCCTGCATGTCTTCTAGCACAGTGGTCCCCAACCACCGGACCGATTGGTACCGGGCCGCACAAGAAAAAATAAATACATTTAAAAAAATGTTATTTTATTTTATTTTTTTTATTAAATCAACATAAAAAACACAATGTATACATTATACTGTATATCAATATAGAGCAATACAGTCTGCAGGGATACAGTCCGTAAGCACACATGATTGTATTTTTTTATGAAAAAAAAAAATCAATAAAAAAAATCAATAAAAATACCGCCCCGGTCCGTGGGACAAATTTTCAAGCGTTGACCGGTCCGCAGCTACAAAAAGGTTGGGGACCACTGTTCTAGCACATACGCGGCAATGGCTCTATCAATGTTGTCCTGGCTAGCAGTCCCTCCGATAACATCCTTAGGTGAAGTGTGTCTCTCTTTACTAGCTTTGTCGAAGCATGTTGCTTTTGTAGCTGTTTCAGCAGATTTAAATTGCTGTTTTGGGCAGTAAATGGGATCTTTGATCCAAGACACAACTTACATTGAACTAAAATGTTCTTTTCTTTGTGCTCGACAAAAGAAAAGTAGTGAGAATATCTCCATGTTAAGAAACTCGACTGCGGCTCCGCCATGATGTCTTGTTAGTAAACACAGACTACACACCGTGTATGCTTGTAAGTAATCTGTGATTGTGCACTGCCGAACATGCCCGTCTGCTCGTAAAACCAGCAATGTCACGACGTGACGACGACGGGGGAGCGGCAAACTGGTACTTTTTAGAGGCGGTATAGTACCGGAAATTATTCATTCGTATCGTGGTACTAAACTAATACCGGTATACCATACAACCCTACTAACAACTGATAATAGTGAGCCATAAACACGATGACACCGACAAACCGTCATTTTGGGACTATAAGCCGCTACTTTTTTCCCACGCTTTGAACAATGCGCTTTGGTTTTTTCCGGGTTCACAAGCGTCACGTGCCGCCAATAAATTTACCCTCGTCGCGACCCCGAAAGAGACAAGCGGTAGAAAATGGATGGGATGGACATCAGACCAATGGAAAAGGTCATGATAGAGAAATGTGAGCTGTTTACATTAAATCTACAAAACCCAAAACCAGTGAAGTTGGCATGTTGTGTAAATAAAAACAGAATACAATGATTTGCAAATCCTTTTCAACCTATATTCAATTGAATAGACTGCAAAGAAAAGATACTTAACGCTCAAAGTGGTAAACTTTCTTATTTTTTGTAAATATTAGCTCATTTGGAATTTGACGCCTGCTCGATGTTTCAAAAAAGCTGGCACAAGTGGCAAAAAAGACTGAGAACGTTGAGGAATGCTCATCAAACACTTAATTAACACGTCCCACAGGTGAACAGGCTAATTGGGAACAGGTGGGTGCCATGATTGGGTATAAAAGCAGCTTCCATGAAATGCTCAGTCATTCACAAACAAGGATGGGGCGAGGGTCACCACTTTGTAAACAAATGCGTGGGCAAATCGTTGAACAGTTTAAGGACAACATTTCTCAACGAGCTGTTGCAAGCAATTTAGGGATTTCGCCATCTACGGTCCATAATATCATCAAAATGTTCAGATAATCTGTAGAAATCACTGCACGTAAGCAATGATATTATGGACCTTCGATCCCTCAGGCGGTACTGCATCAAAAACCGACATCAGTGTGTAAAGGATATCACCACATGGGCTCAGGAACACTTCAGAAAACCACTTTCGGTAACTACAGTTGGTCGCTGCATCTGTAAGTGCAAGTTAAAACTTTTTGATTGATTGAGACTTTGATTGATTGAGACTTTTATTAGTAGGTTGCACAGTGAAGTACATATTCCGTACAATTGACCACTAAATGGTAACACCCGAATAAGTTTTTCAACTTGTTTAAGTCGGGGTCCACTTAAATTGATTCATGATACAGATACATACTATCATATATACTATCATCATAATACAGTCATCACACAAGATAATCACATTGAATTATTTACATTATTTACAATCAGTGGTGTGGAGGGGGATGGGGGGGGTATGGACATCAAGTAGTGGACATAAAGAGAGAGAGAGAGAGAAAGAGAGAGAGAGAGAGAGAGAGAGAGAGAGAGAGAGAGAGAGAGAGAGAGAGAGAGAGAGAGATCAGAAGGCATAAGAAAAAGAAAAAGTATCTGCATTTGATTGTTTACATTTGATTGTTAGCAATCCGGGGAGGGTGTTAGTTTAGGGTTGTAGCTGCCTGGAGGTGAACTTTTATTGCGGTTTTGAAGGAGGATAGAGATGCCCTTTCTTTTATACCTGTTGGTTATACTATGCAAGGCGAAAGCCATTTATCAACAACACCCGGAAACGCCGACGGCTTCGCTGGGCGCGAACTTGAAAAGGATTTGCAAATCATTGTATTCTGTTTGTATTTACGAATTACACAACGTGCCAACTTCACTGGTTTTGGGTTTTGTAGATGCGCTCTATAGCCTGGAAATTACAGTAATTCGAAAGGGATTTACAGCATGGGAATGCCTCATGCACCTAACTAAAATTGGTCATATGGGAGAAAACAACAATTGACCGCCTGTAGACCCCCTTTTTAGACCAGTTGATCTGCCGTTTCTTTTCTCCTCTGCCCCCCTCTGCTTTGTAGAAGGGGGGGGGGGGTCCTCTCCAAGGTTTCTCATAGTCATTCACATTGACATCCCACTGGGTGGTGAGTTTTTCCTTGCTCTTATGTGGGCTCTGTACCGAGGATGCCGTTGGGGCTTGTGCAGCCCTTTGAGACACTTGTGATTTAGGGTTATATAAATAAACATTGATTGATTGATTGATTTTAATGTTGATTCCTATTTTCAATGCTGAGTCTGCAGACCGGGAGAATGAACTAACACACAGCTATGTGTACACTACCGTTCAAAAGTTTGGGGTCACATTGAAATGTCCTTATTTTTGAAGGAAAAGCACTGTACTTTTCAATGAAGATAACTTTAAACTAGTCTTAACTTTAAAGAAATACACTCTATACATTGCTAATGTGGTAAATTACTATTCTAGCTGCAAATGTCTGGTTTTTGGTGCAATATCTACATAGGTGTATAGAGGCCCATTTCCAGCAACTATCACTCCAGTGTTCTAATCAATCAATCAATCAATCAATGTTTATTTATATAGCCCTAAATCACAAGTGTCTCAAAGGGCTGTACAAGCCACAACGACATCCTCGGTGTCGAGTGGGTCTGACATAATATTGTGAAAGTCCAACACATCAGCGAAAGTCCAGTCCATGGTGGGGCCAGCGGGAACCATCCCGAGTGGAGACGGGTCAGCAGCGTATAGATGTCCCCATCTGATGGACAGGCTAGCGGTCCACCCCGGAGCAGAGTAGAAAAGAAAAGAAAAGAAACGGCAGATCAACTGGTCTAAAAAGGGAGTCTATTTAAAGGCTAGAGTATACAAATGAGTTTTAAGATGAGACTTAAATGCTTCTACTGAGGTAGCATCTCTAACTTTTACCGGGAGGGCATTCCATAATATTGGAGCCCGAATAGAAAACGCTCTATAGCCCGCAGACTTTTTTTGGGCTCTGGGAATCACTAATAAGCCGGAGTTCTTTGAACGCAGATTTCTTGCCGGGACATATGGTACAATACAATCGTCAAGATAGGCAGGAGCTTGACCGTGTAGTATTTTATACGTAAGTAGTAAAACCTTAAAGTCGCATCTTAGGTGCACAGGAAGCCAGTGCAAGTGAGCCAGTATAGGCGTAATATGATCAAACTTTCTTGTTTTTGTCAAAAGTCTAGCAGCCGCATTTTGTACCATCTGTAATCTTTTAATGCTAGACATAGGGAGGCCCGAAAATAATACGTTACAGTAATCGAGACGAGATGTAACGAACGCATGGATAATGATCTCAGCATCGCTTGTGGACAAAATGGAACGAATTTTAGCGATATTACGGAGATGAAAGAAGGCCGTTTTAGTAACACTCTTAATGTGTGACTCAAACGAGAGAGTTGGGTCGAAGATAATACCCAGATTCTTTACCGAGTCTCCTTGTTTAATTGTTTGGTTGTCAAATGTTAAGGTGGTATTATTAAATAGATGTTGGTGTTGAGCAGGACCGATAATCAGCATTTCCGTTTTCTTAGCGTTGAGTTGCAAAAAGTTAGCGGACATCCATTGTTTAATTTCATTAAGACACGCCTCCAGCTGACTACAGTCCGGCGTGTTGGTCAGCTTTAGGGGCATGTAGAGTTGAGTGTCATCAGCATAACAGTGAAAGCTAACACCGTATTTGCGTATAATGTCACCTAGCGGCAGCATGTAAATACTAAAGAGTGCAGGGCCAAGAACTGAACCCTGGGGAACTCCGCACGTTACCTTGACATAGTCCGAGGTCACATTGTTATGGGAGACACACTGCATCCTGTCAGTAAGATAAGAGTTAAACCAAGACAAGGCTAAGTCTGTCATCCCAATACGCGTTTTGATACGCTCTAATAAAATATTATGATCAACAGTATCAAAAGCGGCGCTAAGATCAAGAAGCAGCAACATAGATGACGCATCAGAATCCATCGTTAGCAATAGATCATTAGTCATTTTTGCGAGGGCTGTCTCCGTAGAGTGATTTGCCCTGAAACCGGATTGAAAAGGTTCACAGAGATTGTTAGTCACTAAGTGTTCATTTAGCTGCTGTGCGACAATTTTTTCGAGAATTTTCGAGATAAACGGTAGGTGGGACACCGGCCGGTAGTTCACCATGAGGTCAGGATCGAGGTTAGGTCTTTTGAGTAGAGGATGAATAACCGCTTTTTTGAATGCTAGAGGAACAGTACCAGAGGAAAGTGATAGGTTTATAATATTTAACACTGATGGACCTAATAAAACAAAAAGCTCCTTGATAAGTTTCCCAGGAATTGGGTCAAGTAAACATGTTGTTTGTTTTGTCCCATTTACACATTTTAACAATTCCTCCAATGTTATTTCATCAAAGAGGGTTAGGGTTAAGAGAGAGAAACTATTTTGGAGGGCAATGTCCGTCGTATATACAGTCATATTTGTGTTAATAGAACCCAGTTGTGGCTGGGATGCATTGTCTTTAATCTCTTTTCTGATGAGTTCAATTTTCTTATTAAAGAAATTCATAAAGTCATCTGCTGAGTGGGTGGAGCTACTGGGAGGAGTCCCTTGTTGGGTTAGCGATGCTACTGTACTAAACAAAAATTTAGGATCATTTTTGTTGAGGTGGATGAGATTTGAGTAATATTTAGCTTTAGCTGAGGTAAGCATGCGTTTATAAGTTATTAAACTATCACTCCATGCTTGATGGAAAACCTCAAGTTTAGTCGCACGCCATTTGCGTTCCAGCTTTCTACATGATAATTTCTGGGCTTTAGTTTCTTCTGTAAACCATGGGGTACGCCTTTTAGGGGCCCTTTTTAGCTTTAGCGGTGCTACAATATCAATGGTGTCGCGCAGGGCGTCGTTAAAGTTGTTAGTGAGGTTATCAATAGAGCCCACATAATTTGGGAATGATGCCATTACTGAAGGCAGTAGGTCAGTAAGAGTTGTCGTTGTGGCAGCATTAATGTTGCGGCTGCTATAGTAGTTATTATTATTATTATTAGTTTGTTGACAATGAGTCAGAACTTCGAATTTTATAAGGTAATGATCGGACATTACTTTAGTGTACGGGAGTATCGTAACTTTAGAGGTGGTGACACCCCTGACAAGTACTAGATCTATCGTATTACCGTTGCGATGCGTGGGTTCATTTATTATTTGTGTAAGACCACAGCTATCAATTATAGTCTGGAGCGCCACGCATGGAGGGTCCGATGGGGTATTCATATGGATGTTAAAGTCTCCCATTATGATTATATTGTCGGCGTGCGTCACTAGATCAGCAACGAACTCTGAAAATTCATTGATAAAGTCCGAATAGGGCCCAGTGTGGTACAATGTGTTTGCTCATTGGCTCAGAAGGCTAATTGATGATTAGAAAACCCTTGTGCAATCATGTTCACACATCTGAAAACAGTTTAGCTTGTTACAGAAGCTACAAAACTGACCTTCCTTTGAGCAGATTGAGTTTCTAGAGCATCACATTTGTGGGGTCAATTAAACGCTCAAAATGGCCAGAAAAAGAGAACTTTCATCTGAAACTCGACAGTTTATTCTTGTTCTTAGAAATGAAGTTTATTCCACAAAATTGTTTGGGTGACCCCAAACTTTTGAACGGTAGTGTATCTCCATACATTAGTGAAAAACCTAAGCTTGCCACTAAACCAGCTTGAAAAAACATAAAAAAGAGATGTTTAAGAAGTGTAGATTGAACTGTGTTACAGTTAAAAGTAAGCAGTTATTAACAGGAAATTTAACAAGTCGATTTTGTGTTCCTAACAAGCAAACCAATGACCAGTGAGTGAGGTGGAGGCTGGAGGAAAGAGATGAGACCAATGGAGTGCTGACTGAGTAAGAACATAACTGAATGAATGGAGACAGCAAGAGTAATAATGGTGCAAAAAGACACAGCTGGGGGAGCACAAGGGAATGCAGGGAGCTGATAAGAAGGCACATACAGTAGCAGGGGGCGGGAGAATGTCCACAATGGAGATGTAAAGGAGACAAGGGAATCATTGGAACCGAGTCGGCTCGGCAGAGGCTTTAGAGCAACAGCATACTGTCCATTTGCAAGATGGTGATAAGGCTGCCGTTTACAAAGATTACACTCACAACACACCCTGGCGCTCGAACTAAAAAAAACATTTTCTGTCATAAACGGTTCATCGTGTTGCATACCATCTTCGAGTAAATAGAGATCGCTATATATCAGAAACTTCATTCAGGGTGGTGTACCGTATTTTTCGGACTATAAGGCGCACTTGAAATTAGGGATGTCCGATAATATCGGCCGATAAATGCTTTAAAATGTAACATCGGAAATTATCGGTATCGGTTTCAAAATGATCGGTATCGGTTTCAAAAAGTAAAATGTATGACTTTTTAAAACGCCGCTGTGTACACGGACGTAGGGAGAAGTACAGAGCGCCAATAAACCTTAAAGGCACTGCCTTTGCGTGCCCGGCCCAGTCACATAATATCTACGGCTTTTCACACACACAAGTGAATGCCAAGCATACTTGGTCAACAGCCATACAAGTCACACTGAGGGTAGCCGTATAAACAACTTTAACACGGTTACAAATATGCGCCACACTGTGAACCCACACCAAACAAGAATGACAAACACATTTCGGGAGAACATCCGCACCGTAACACAACATAAACACAACAGAACAAATACCCAGAACCCCTTGCAGCACTAACTCTTCCGGGACGCTACAATATACACCCCCCGCTGCCCCCTACCCCCCCCCCCACCTCAACCCCACCCCCCCAACCCCAACCCCAACCCCGCCCACCTCAACCTCCTCATGCTCTCTCTTGTGCCGAGTGTGAAATTTGGTGGGGGAGGAATTATGGTGTGGGGTTTGTTTTTCCAGGAGTTGGGCTTGGCCCCTTAGTTCCAGTGAAAGGAACTTTGAATGCTCCAGGATACCAAAACATGTTGGATAGAGATGTCCGATAATATCGGACTGCCGATATTATCGGCCGATAGATGCTTTAAAATGTAATATCGGAAATTATCGGTATCGGTTTTAAAAAGTAAAATTTATGACTTTTTAAAACGCCGCTGTACGTAGGGAGAAGTACAGAGCGCCAATAAATCTTAAAGGCACTGCCTTTGCGTGCCGGCCCAATCACATAATATGTACGGCTTTTCACACACACACAAGTGAATGCCATGCACACTTGGTCAACAGCCATACAGGTCACACTGAGGGTGACCGTGTAAACAACTTTAACACTGTTACAAATATGCGCCAGACTGTGAACCCACACCAAACAAGAATGACAAACACATTTCGGGAGAACATCCGCACCGTAACACAACATAAACACAACAGAACAAATACCCAGAACCCCTTGCAGCACTAACTCTTCCGGGACGCTACAGTATACACCCCCCGCTACCCCCTAACCCCCCCACATCAACCTCCTCATGCTCTCTCAGGGAGAGCATGTCCCAAATTCCAAGCTGCTGTTTTGAGGCATGTTAAAAAAAAAAAAAAGCACTTTGTGACTTCAATAATAAATATGGCAGTGCCATGTTGCCATTTTTTTTCCATAACTTGAGTTGATTTATTTTGGAAAACCTTGTTACATTGTTTAATGCATCCAGCGGGGCATCACAACAAAATTAGGCATAATTATGTGTTAATTCCACGACTGTATATATCGGTATCGGTTGATATCGGAATCTGTAATTAAGAGTTGGACAATATCGGAATGTAGGATATCGGCAAAAAAGCCATTATCGGACATCTCTACTTAAAATCCTTTCATTTTCGACAGTGCGCCTTATAAACTGGTGTGGCCGATTTTGGTTTTGCTCACCGAGCTCGAACCTATTTTATTTGGTACATGGTGAAATGATAAGTGTGACCAGTAGACGGCAATCACACATAAAATATACATGTGGACTGCAATATGACTCAAGTAAACAACACCAAAACTTTAAATGTTCCATTGAAAATAAAGAAAATTACATCAAAATGTTTTAGTATGACTTTGAAGCCGCACCGCTTGATGGATTGTCGGCCCATTACGGCTACCATAGTCAGAGATACAAGTATTACTATGTTGTGTACACGGACCGCAAAATAGCACCCATTAGCAGACATATTATCTGGCATTTGTTTCACAATATTATGCAAAACAAACTTTTCTTACCTTCTGGTACCTGCTGATGTGTATTTGAGATCTGCATAAGTCCTGAAAATTTGCGCACGTCCGCCACTGTGGTCTGTGCCGATACCGTAGTCGATAAGCTTCTTTTTTTCCTCCGCTCTCTTCTCGTTATGGGACATTTACCCTCTGCTGTTGCCATTTCTAATATAAAGTAGTGTAAAGTTCTAAACGTGTGACCAGTAGATGGCAGTCACACATAAGAGATATGTGTAGACTGCAATATGACTCAAGTAAACAACACCAAAACTTTAAATGTTCCATTGAAAATTAAGAACATTACACACGGCACTCAAAAATCTGTCAAAAATGTTTTAGTTCTGCATAAGTCCGGAAAATTTGAACGCTTCCGCCTTTGTAGTCCGTGGAGACACCATAGTTGATAAACTTCTTGTTTTTCTCTATCTTTTTGTCATGGGACATTCATCCTGCGCTGTTGCCATTTCTAATATAAAGTAGTGTAAAGTTCTTACTTATATCTGTCAGTAAACTAGCCATGAAAGCGCTAAAACATACCGGTATAGTGAGTTTTAATTATTCACCTAAGGAACTTTAGTTATTAGAGAGTTCTGGTCGGACGTTTTTTTCACGGGACACATTTCTTCTGGATGAGGAGATGCTGCTCCGTTATTGATTGAAGTAAAAGGAATGTCACTAAAACAGTTAGCGTCCATCTTTTGACACTTCTTCCACTCCCGTCCTTGCACGCTACACCGCTACAACAAAGATGACGGAGAAAAGACGCTTCCAAAGGTGAGCCACGTAAATAAGACGGCGCATGAAGCGGCTTGAAGATGATCTGTAAAACATCATCTATGCCAGTGTTTTTCAACCTTTTTTGAGCCGAGGCACATTTTTTTCCCATTGAAAAAATCCGGAGGCACACCACCAGCAGAAATCATAAACTCAGTTGACAGTAGAAAGTCGTTGTCGCAATTGTTGGATAGGACTTCAAACCATAACCAAGCATGCATGACTATAGCTCTTGTCTCAAAGTAGGTGTACTGTCACCACCTGTCACATCACACCCTGACTTATTTGGAGTTTATTTGATGTTTTCCTGTGTGGAGTGTTTTAGTTCTTGTCTTGCGCTCCTATTTTGGTGACATTTCATGTTTTCCTGTAGCAGTTTCATGTCTTCCTTAAAGGCCTACTGAAACCCACTACTACCGACCACGCAGTCTGATAGTTTATATATCAATGATGAAATCTTAACATTATAACACATGCCAATACGGCCGGGTTAACTTATAAAGTGACATTTTAAATTTGCCGCTAAACTTCCGGTTCGAAGCGCCTCTGAGGATGACGTATGCGCGTGACATAGCCCGGGGAACACGGGTATGCCTTCCACATTGAAGCCAATACCAAAAAGCTCTGTTTTCATTTCATAATTCCACAGTATTCTGGACATCTGTGTTCGTGAATCTGTTGCAATCATGTTCATTGCATTATGGAGAAAGAAGCTGAGCAAGCAAAGAAGAAAGTTGTCGGTGCGAAATGGACGTATTTTTTGAACGTAGTCAGCAACAACCGTACACAGCCGGCGCTTCTTTGTTTACATTCCCGAAAGATGCAGTCAAGATGGAAGAACTCGGATAACAGAGACTCTAACCAGGAGGACTTTTGACTTTGATACACAGACGCCTGTAGAGAACTGGGACAACACAGACTCTTACCAGGATTACTTTGATTTGGATGACAAAGACGCAGACGTGCTACTGTGAGTATGCAGCTTTGGCTTCTAAACATTTGATCGCTTGACCGTATGTGCGCAACTTTTTTTTGCGTATGTACGTAACTTTTTAAAAATATATAAGCTTTATGAACCTTGGGTTAGGTGAACGGTCTTTTGGGCTGAGTGATTGTGTGTGTTGATCAGGTGTTTGAATTGTATTGGCGTGTTCTATGGAGCTAGGAGCTAGCAGAGGAGCTAGCGTAACAAACACGCAGGTGTTTTTATGCAGGATTAATTTGTGGCATATTAAATATAAGCCTGGTTGTGTTGTGGCTAATAGAGTATATATATGTCTTGTGTTTATTTACTGTTGTAGTCATTCCCAGCTGAATATCAGGTCACCCCCGGCTCTCACAGCATCTTCCCTATCTGAATAGCTTCAACTCCCCACTAGTCCTTCACTTGCACTTTACTCATCCACAAATCTTTCATCCTCGCTCAAATTAATGGGGAAATTGTCGCTTTCTCGGTCCGAATCTCTCTCACTTCATGCGGCCATCATTGTAAACAATAGGGAACTTTGCGTATATGTTCAACTGACTACGTCACGCAAGCCTTTTTTTTATCAGATACCAAAAGTTGCAATCTTTATCGTCGTTGTTCTATACTAAATCCTTTCAGCAAAAATATGGCAATATCGCGGAATGATCAAGTATGACACATAGAATAGATCTGCTATCCCCGTTTGAATAAAAAAAATTCATTTCAGTAGGCCTTTAAACGCTATTACCCGCATCTGCTTTGTTTTAGCAAGCACGATTATTTCAGTTGTTTTTATCCTTCTTTGTGGGGACATTGTTGATTGCCATGTCACGTTCGGATGAACACTGTGGACGCCGTCTTGGCTCCACAGTAAGTCTTTGCTGTCGTCCAGCATTCTGTTTTTGTTTACTTTCGTCAGTTAGGTTTTAGTTTCATCCTGTATAGCCTTCCCTAAGCTTCAATCCCTTTTCTTAGGGGCGCTAACCTTTTGTTTATTTTTGGTTTTAAGCATTAGACACCTTTTACCTGCACCCTGCCTCCCGATGTTTCCGACATCTACAAAGCAATTAGCTACCGTTTGCCACCTACTGATATGGAAGAGTATAACACGGTTACACTGCCGAGCACTAGACACCACCAACACTCAACAACGGCACATTATTTGCAGATTATAATTAGTGGTTGGCAAAATATATTTTTAACCCAAATAGTTGAAATTACATAATCTCCCACGGCACACCAGACTGCATCTCACGGTGTCATGATCCATGTCCCGGATCATGTTTTATGTTCTGTAAGTTTTTGACTTCATAGTTCCTGTTTTTTGTGCACCCTTGTTTGTTTTAGTTACCATGGTTACTTATTATTTCCACCTGCCTCTGATTAGTGTTCGCCCGCTCACCTGCTGCCTGAGCACTAATGAGAGGCATTATTTAAACCTGCCTTACCCTCCAGTCAGTGCTGGAGTATTGTTTGTTGTATGCTGTGGACTCCCTGTTTCGTGCAATGCTCTGTTCATGCTTGTTTTCTGGAGATACCATAGTTCATGCTGATGATTTCATGCTTAGTTCATGCTGCTCGTACCTTGCCAAGTAAGTTTTGTTTATTTAAGCCACAGTTAGCGACTTTTTGTTTCATGTCCATAGTTCAGTCTAAGTGTTAGCTTTTGTTTTCTGCGTTAAGTTGTGCCTTCGCCTTGTGCGCCTTTTTTTTCTCCACCTTTTTTTGAACATTAAAACCAGGTTTTCTTGTACACCGCCTGTCTTCTCTGCATCTTGGGGTTCGTCACCTCCACATCATGACACATGGTACACTAAAAATGGAGCTAAATGTTTTAATGACATTCAGACTTTACTTCAATCAATAACGGAGCAGCATCTCCTCATCCGTGGCTCACTAGTGCAGGGGTCACCAACGTGGTGCCCGCGGGCACCAGGTAGCCCGTAAGGACCAGATGAGTAGCCCGCTGGCCTGTTCTAAAAATAGCTCAAATAGCAGCACTTACCAGTGAGCTGCCTCTATTTTTTAAATTGTATTTATTTACTAGCAAGCTGGTCTCGCTTTGCCCGACATTTTTTAATTCTAAGAGAGACAAAACTCAAATAGAATTAGAAAATCCAAGAAAATATTTTAAAGACTTGGTCTTCACTTGTTTAAATAAATTCATTCATTTTTTTACTTTGCTTCTTATAACTTTCAGAAAGACAATTTTAGAGAAAAAATACAACCTTAAAAATGATTTTAGGATTTTTAAACACATATACCTTTTTACCTTTTAAATTCCTTCCTCTTCTTTCCTGACAATTTAAATCAATGTTCAAGTAAATTTATTGTTTTTATTGTAAAGAATAATAAATACATTTTAATTGAATTCTTCATTTTAGCTTCTGTTTTTTTGACGAAGAATATTTCTGAAATATTTCTTCAAACTTATTATGATTAAAATTCAAAAAATTTATTCTGGCAAATCTAGAAAATCTGTAGAATCAAATTTAAATCTTATTTCAAGGTCTTTTGAATTTTAAAACAATTTTTTGTTCTGGAAGAAATAATGATTTGTCTTTGTTATAAATATAGCTTGGTCCAATTTGTTATATATTCTAACAAAATGCAGATTGGATTTTAACCTATTTAAAACATGTCATCAATATTATAAAATTAATCTTATTTAGGAAAAATTACTAATGATGTTCCATAAATCCTTTTTTTAATTTTTTCAAAAAGATTCGAATTAGCTAGTTTTTCTCTTCTTTTTTTCGGTTGAATTTTGAATTTTAAAGAGTCGAAATTGAAGATAAACTATGTTTCAAAATGTAATTGTCATTTTTTTCGTGTTTTCTCCTCTTTTAAACCGTTCAATTAAGTGTAAATATCATTAATTATTAATAATAACATAGAGTTAAAGGTAAATTGAGCAAATTGGCTATTTCTGGCAATTTATTTAAGTGTGTATCAAACTGGTAGCCCTTCGCATTAATCAGCACCCAAGAAGTAGCTCTTGCTTTCCTAAAGGTTGGTGACCCCTGCACTAGTGCAACAACAAGGCCGGAAATGTGTCCCGTGAAAAAACGTCCGACCGGAACTCTCTAATAACTAAAGTTCCTTGGGTGAATAATTAAAACTCACTACACCGGTATGTTTTAGCGCTTTCATGGTGAGTTTACTGACAGATATAAGTAAGAACTTTACACTACTTTATATTAGAAATGGCAACAGCGCAGAAGGAATGTCCCATAACAAGAAGATAGAGAAAAAAAAGAAGCTTATCAACTACGATGTCTTTATGGACTACAAAGGCGGAAGCGCGCACATTTTCAGGACTAATGCAGAACTAAAACATTTTTGACAGATTTTTGAGTGCCGTGTGAAATGTTCTCAATTTTCAATGGAACATTTAAAGATTTGGTGTTGTTTACTTGAGTCATATTGCAGACTACACATATCTCTTATGTGTGACTGCCATCTACTGGTCACACGTTAGAACTTTACACTACTTTATATTAGAAATGGCAACAGCAGAGGGTGAATGTCCCATAACAGAAAGATAGTGGGAAAAAAAGAAGCAACATTTTGACCAAAGAACCACCATTACATGTTATGTAGACCACAAGGAAGTGTTTTACATTTAGAAAAAACTAAAAATAGTATGACCCCTTTAATGCACATTATAATCCGGTGCGCCTTTTGTATGAAAATAGACTGGCTTTATAATCCGGTGCGCTTTATGGTGCGGAAAATACGGTAGTAGAAACCTCGCTAGATCCCTGCAAATGTATTGTATTGTAAAATGGCTAAAGAGTGTATGAGCATTTTGGGGGTCCAAGTTTGTTTCACTGGCGCTAACAAGAAGTGTTCTCTATTGATTGCCGTGGAAATGAAAGCACCATGGCTACAGAAAAGGGGGGAGCTCACACAAAGAAATCAATTTACCTTCTTTTGGTGCAAATGTGAGGATTAGTTGAGAGGAAAAAGTTAGGTTCTGCAAGAGAACGATGCAATCGATAAAAGACATACTCTTTGCAGAAAGAGAGGTAACTCAGCATCGACAACAGTCTGCTCCGGCACTCAATCAGATTAACTAATGAAGCAATTATCGACCCGGAGAGGGGGCTGCTGGCCAGAGAACAGGAGTGCCCATTAAGTGGATTCTCCCCTCCCTTTAGCCACTCTCAAAATGTCAGGGTCACTCTGTCTGCTGCTTGACACAGTTTACCAAAACCCGTTCAGAGCATGTGGGCGGTGGGGGGAGGGGGGTGGGGGGCTAATCACGCAAAGGAGTTGGGGGAGAAAACACCACGTTTGCTACTTCCTTAGTACAAGGGAATGCAATACTACTAACTATATGGCTATTTTTTTTACATGATTAGACTCAAAAACTACGACTGTGTCTGTCATGTCTGATCATGTTTTGTTTAAGTTATGTCCTGTTTGGTTTTTAGACTCTTTTTGGTTCCTGTTTACGCTCCGTTGTTTTGTTTCCATGACTACTCATTGGTTTCACCTGTCATGCATTTGGACTCACGCACCGGACTCGTTCAGACACGCGCACCTGTGTTAATCATGTCAATACTATTTAAGCCTGTCATTTTCAGTTGGTCGTCCTGGCGACATTGTCATTACCTTGCCCTGTTTATTCGATAGTTTATGCTTCATGCCATGCCACGTACGTTTTGTTTTTTCACGTCACAGTAAGTGTAGTTTTGTTTCATGTCCATAGTTTCTGTCTAAGGGTTAGTTTTGTTTCATAGCCAAGTTTGTTCTCCGCCTTTTGTTTGTTCCTTTTTTATAGTTAAAATAAAACATGTATCTACCTTCATCCGATGTCCAGTCCAGTTGTTTGTCAACATTCAAATTACTGTTCTGTATTATACAGTACAGGCCAGAAGTTTGGACACACCTTTGTGTTTTCTTTATTTTCATGACTATTTACATTGTAGATTGTCACTGAAGGCACCACAACTATGAATGAACACATGTGGAGTCATGTACTGAACAGAAAAAAGGTGAAATACTGAAAACATGTTTTATATTCTAGTTTCTTCAAAATAGCCACCCTTTGCTTTGCACACTCTTGGCATTCTCTGGATGAGCTTTAAGAGGTAGTCACCTGCAATGGTTTTCATACAGTCTTGTCTGTTTTTTAAAAGGCAACATTCAAATTACTGTTCTGTATTATACAGTACAGGCCAAAAAGTTTGCACACGCCTTCTCATCCAATGTTTTCTTTATTTTCATGACTGTTTACATTGTAGATTGTCACTGAAGGCACCAAAACTATGAATGAACACATGTGGGGTTATGTACTTAACAAAAAAAAAGGTGAAATAACTGAAAACATGTTTTGTATTCTATTTTCTTCAAAATAGCCACCCTTTGCTCTGATTTCTGTTTTGCACACTCTTGGCATTCTCTGGATGAGCTTCAAGAGGTAGTCACCTGCAATGGTTTTCCCTTCACAGGTGTGCTTGACCAAAATACAGTAAATATTGTACATATTACATATTGTTATGAACGTGTCTGTTACTACATTATATATATCAGTCAATCAATCAATCAATCAATCAATGTTTATTATATATAGCCCTAAATCACAAGTGTCTCAAAGGGCTGCACAAGCCACAACGACATCCTCGGTTCAGATCCCACATAAGGACAAGGAAAAACTCAACCCAGTAGGATGTCAATGAGAATGACTATGAGAAACCTTGGAGAGGACCGCAGATGTTGCTGACCCCCCGTCCCCCGTCTAGGGGAGACCGGATGCAATGGACGTCGAGTGGGTCTAGTATAATATTGTGAAAGTCCAGTCCATAGTGGATCTAACATAATAGTGAGAGTCCAGTCCATAGTGGGGCCAGCAGGAGACCATCCCGAGCGGAGACTGGTCAGCAGTGCAAAGATGTCCTCAACCAATGCACAGGCGAGCGGTCCACCCCAGGTCCCGACTCTGTATATATACATATATATATATATATACTTGCAGTGTGTACAACAAAACAATTGAGGGTTTTGAAGTTGTCTTAGAGGGCTTTGAAGGCTACAACCATGACTCCCATTAGCAGCATCTTCCAAGCGTTTTTTATCCATCCTTAAAATCCAGACCAAAAAAAAGACGTGTATTCTTGTCTCTCATAATGATTGTAAACGATATGCAAAAATCCAAAAAAAAGTGCAATTCCCCTTTAAAAAACATTTTCGGACTTATGGGGATCCCAAATCAGGGTTGTCCCGATACCAATATTTTGGTACCGGTACCAAAATGTATTTCGATACTTTTGTAAATAAAGGGGACCACAAAAAATGGCATTATAGGCTTTATTTTAACAAAAAATCTTAGTGTACATTAAATATATGTTTATTATTGCAAGTTTGTCCTTAAACAAAATAGTGAACATACAAGACAACTTGTCTTTTAGTAGTAAGTAAACAAACAAAGGCTCCTAATTTAGCTGCTGACATATGCAGTAACATATTGTGTCATTTATCTACCTATTATTTTGCCAAAATTATTAAGGACAAGTGGTCGAAAATGAATTATTAATCTACTTGTTCATTTACTGTTAATATCTGCTTACTTTCTCTGTTAACATGTTCTATCTACACTTCTGTTAAAATGTAATAATCACTTATTCTTCTGTTGTTTGATACTTTACTTTAGTTTTGGATGATACCCCAAATGAGGGTATCGATGCGATACCAAGTCGTTACAGGATCATACATTGATCATATTTAAAGTCCTCATGTGTCCAGGGACATATCTCCTGAGTTTATAAACATAATATACATTTAAAAAAAACGAAAAAAGATTTTGTGATGCTAAAAAATATTGATGTAATCATAGTAGTATCGACTAGATACATTCCTGTCCTTGGTATCATTACAGTGGATGTCAGGTGTAGATCCACCAATGGCATTTGTTTACATTGTGACGCCGGTGAGCCACGGTGTGTAGTGAAGCATGTTTAGCTATTCCTCGTCCTGCAGGGATAATAATACTTTTAAGAAACTTACTTTATTTGTCGCCATGGAGGCGAGGATTAGTGATTTAGAAGTAGCTAAAACACTGCAGACTGCGAATGGACGTTAGCCGATAGCTAGCTAGCCAAGTCTTAAAGCACCTCTTCCTGAGGGCGTTTCAGTGTTATAACTTCACCTTTATCATTACTTTTTAAGTCAAAATGCGTCAATTCCCTTTCCTGTCTACACACTGTGTCTGCTTGTAAGTACTCAGTGATTGTGCGCTGCCGAACATGCTCCTCCGCTCGTAAAACCAGCAATGTCACGACGTGACGACGACGCGCCGTCATGCCCGTTAAAAAAAGTGGGGCGGGGACCGGTACTTTTTAGAGGCGGTATAGTACCGTATATGACTCATTGATCGGTAGGTCGTGAGTTCAAACCCCGGCTGAGTCATACCAAAGACTATAAAAATGGGACCCATTACCTCCCTGCTTGGCACTCAGCATCAAGGGTTGGAATTGGGGGTTAAATCACCAAAAATGATTCCCGGGCGCGGCCACCGCTGCTGCTCCCTGCTCCCCTCACCTCCCAGGGGGTGATCAAGGGTGATGGGTCAAATGCAAAGAATAATTTCGGCACACCTAGTGTGTGTGTGACTATCATCGGTACTTTAAATTTAACTTTAATTAGTATCGCGGTGCTATACTAGTACCGGTATACCGTACAACCCTATCCCAAATACACAAAAACAGATAGCGACAGGTAAGAAAAGTTGGTTTTGCATCATAGGGCCTCTTTAACTGTGCTCTGCAGTAGAGTCAGTGGGCTTGTTTAAGTTCAGTTTTAGGTAACTTCTTTTATGCCTTATTTCAATGTATATTTTTTCCCCATTGGAAAAATAGTGTGAAAACAAACAAGTCATGAAGTAGATCTTATATTGCACTGTGTTCCATCTGCACTGTGCAAATAATAAAAGGAGTGTTTTTGTGCACTTAAGATGTGACTTTAAGGTTTTATTACTTACGCATAAAATACTACACGGTCTAGCTCCATCCTATTTTATCAATCAATCAATCAATCAATGTTTATTTATATAGCCCTAAATCACAAGTGTCTCAAAGGGCTGTACAAGTCACAACGACATCCTCGGTACAGAGCCCACATACGGGCAAGGAAAAACTCACCCCAGTGGGACGTCGGTGAATGACTATGAGAAACCTTGGAGAGGACCGCATATGTGGGTAACCCCCCCCCCCCCCTCTAGGGGAGACCGAAAGCAATGGATGTCGAGTGGGTCTGACATAACATTGTGAAAGTCCAGTCCACAGTGGATCCAACACATCAGCGGGAGTCCAGTCCACAGCGGGGCCAACAGGAAACCATCCCGAGCGGAGACGGGTCAGCAGCGCAGAGATGTCCCCAACCGATGCACGGGCTAGTGGTCCACCCGGGGTCCCGACTCTGGACAGCCAGCACTTCATCCATGGCCACCGGACCTATGCAACTCCCCCTCGCAAGGGACAGGGGAGAAGAGGAGAGAAGAAAAGAAACGGCAGATCAACTGGTCTAAAAAAGGGGGGTCTATTTAAAGGCTAGTTTATACAAATGAGTTTTAAGATGGGACTTAAATGCTTCTACTGAGGTAGCATCTCTAACTGTTACCGGGAGGGCATTCCAGAGTACTGGAGCCCGAATAGAAAACGCTCTATAGCCCGCAGACTTTTTTTGGGCTCTGGGAATCACTAATAAGCCGGAGTTCTTTGAACGCAGATTTCTTGTCGGGACATATGGTACAATACAATCGGCGAGATAGGCTGGAGCTAAACCGTGTAGTATTTTATACGTAAGTAGTAAAACCTTAAAGTCGCATCTTAAGTGCACAGGAAGCCAGTGCAGGTGAGCCAGCATAGGCGTAATATGATCAAACTTTCTTGTTTTTGTCAAAAGCCTTGCAGCCGCATTTTGTACCAACTGTAATCTTTTAATGCTAGACATAGGGAGGCCCGAAAATAATACGTTACAGTAATCGAGACGAGACGTAACGAACGCATGAATAATGATCTCAGCGTCGCTAGTGGACAAGATGGAACGAATTTTAGCGATATTACGGAGATGAAAGAAGGCCGTTTTACCGATTGTATTGTACCAAGAAATCTGCGTTCAAAGAACTCCGGCTTATTAGTGATTCCCAGATCCCAAAAAAAGTCTGCGGGCTATGGAACGTTTTCTATTGGGGCTCCAGTACTATGGAATGCCCTCCCGGTAACAGTTAAGAGATGCTACCTCAGTAGAAGCATTTAAGTCCCATCTTAAAACTCATTTGTATACTCTAGCCTTTAAATAGACCCCCCCTTTTTTTAGACCAGTTGATCTGCCGTTTCTTTTCTTTTCTGCCCCCCTCTCCCTTGTGGAAGGGGGGGTCACAGGTCCGGTGGCCATGGATGGAGTGCTGGCTGTCCAGAGTCGGGACCCGGGGTGGACCGCTCGCCTGTGCATCGGTTAGGGACATCTCTGCGCTGCTGACCCGTCTCCGCTCGGGATGGTCTTCTGCTGGCCCCACTATGGACTGGACTCTCACTATTATGTTAGATCCACTATGGACTGGACTCTCCTTATTATGTTAGATCCACTATGGACTGGACTGTCATTATTATGTTAGATCCACTATGGACTGGACTCTCACTATTACATTAGATCCACTCTGGACTGGACTCTCACTATTATGTTAGATCCACTATGGACTGGACTCTCACAATATTATGCTAGACCCACTCGACGTCCATTGCACCAAGGTTTCTCATTGTCATCCGACTGGGTTGAGTTTTTCCTTGCCCTGATGTGGGATCTGAACCGAGGATGTCGTTGTGGCTTGTGCAGCCCTTTGAGACACTTGTGATTTAGGGCTATATAAATAAACATTGATTGATTGATTGATTGATTGTACGCTTATTATGGTTGCAATTGTGTCGCACTACACTGCAAAAACTGAAATCTAAGTAAGATTAAATATCTCGAATAAGGGTGATATTTACTTATTTTCTGTCTGATAAGATAATTCTTCTCACTAAGCAGATTTATGTTAGAGTGTTTTACTTGTTTTAAGGGTTTTGGTCCTAAATGATCTCAGTAAGCTATTACAGCTTGTTGCTGAGATTTGATGACCTATACTACCGTTCAAAAGTTTGGGGTCACCCAAACAATTTTGTGGAATAGCCTTCATTTCTAAGAACAAGAATAGACTGTCGAGTTTCAGATGAAAGTTCTCTTTTTCTGGCCATTTTCAGCGTTTAATTGACCCCCACAATTGTGATGCTCCAGAAACTCAATCTGCTCAAAAGAAGGTCAGTTTTGTAGCTTCTGTAACGAGCTAAACTGTTTTCAGATGTGTGAACATGATTGCACAAGGGTTTTCTAATCATCAATTAGCCTTCTGAGCCAATGAGCAAACACATTGTACCATTAGAACACTGGAGTGATAGTTGCTGGAAATGGGCCTCTATACACCTATGTGGATATTGCACCAAAAACCAGACATTTGCAGCTAGAATAGTCATTTACCACATTAGTAATGTTTATAGTGTATTTCTTTAAAGTTAAGACTAGTTTAAAGTTATCTTCATTAAAAAGTACAGTGCTTTTCCTTCAAAAATAAGGACATTTCAATGTGACCCCAAACTTTTGAACGGTAGTGTATATTGAGTAAAACATGCTTGAAACTATAATATCAACTGTTGCAAAGCCGTGTCATCAACACTCACAGGTATAAAACTACTTTTTTAAAGTACTAATTTCTTATTTCAAGCCTGAAAAAAAAAAAAAAATCATGACTTTGACACAATTGTGTCTCATAATTAAAAAACAGATGACAGCCAAATGGACTTTGCTGTTTTATTTTCAATGAAACAATAGAAAATACGTACTCATATAGTAGTACACTTGTTATTAGTGAGAATATACTTATTTTTAAGGTATTTTTGGGATAGCTAATGTTGTTATTTCTAAACTTGAAGCACACGTACTGTATGTAAATCAGATGTGCAACATGAATCATTGTGTGTGTGTGTGTGTGTGTGTGTGTGTGTGTGTGTGTGTGTGTGCGAGTGGGGGTTGCATATTTCCTGTGTAAAGGTAGGATTCTTGAATGTCAAAAAAATGTGTGCTATGATGCTGTCATCCCCCCCCCCCCCCCCCCCCCCCGCCCCACCTCCCCAGTCCATTGCGTTTGTTTGCTTGCTGGCTGGCAGCGTGAGTCATGTCCCAAAGACGCCTCACAAGATGTCAAAATAAGAGCGCTCACTCTTTCATCAAATAACAGACAGCAGAAGCGCCGGCACTTCCTGCATAACCTGAAACCGCGCACTGTAATTCATTATTCCGTGTGTAATCTCTTCCCACAGCCATCGGAAACACGCAAAAAAAAAAAAAGTGCTCCCCCGTGAATACAAAACCAACCCGCGTTTTATTCCGTAGTGAACGGAAAAGAGGCGAGAGGTGAAGTTTGAGAACACGCCGCCTGATTTACTGCAGCTGCCACAATTAGCTTTGTTTCCTTTTCATATTTGCTGTTTTCAACCGTATTCCCAATTACGGGAAAAAAGACGGCAGGTAATTGAACACAACAACGCTTCAGGCCTTCGTCAGAAGTAATTCCCTGAAAAGAACCCAATACTACTCTTTTTATTTCTTTTTTTTTTTTTTTTTTTTTTTTACCCCTGCTTCTCACAGTGCAGCCAGGCGGGGAAAATATTGCTTTGCAGTTAACTTCTAATCAAATTGCATTAGGTTTTCACAGCCGGTGCCCTTACTCTATTTGCACAAACCATCACGGACCTAGATGGATTTCACAGCCAGAGTGAGGAACACTTACTGGCCTCACACACACTGTGCACGCCCACACACACACACACACACACACACACACACACACACACACACACACACACACACACACACACACACACACACACACACACACACACACACACACACACACACTGTGCACGCCCACACACACACACATCTTGTGAGCAGACAAGCATGGTCGTGCAGTTGCGGGGCAAATCATTCCATCTGCAGCCCTTTCAGTGACATTTTACCTCACTCCTCCAAATGAACTTCACTTCCACAGTATAGCGTCATCCATTGTTGTTTTAAATGTGACTGGAAAGCATGACACCTACAGGCCAGTAAACACAGGAAGTTAGTGATGATAAGAAATGATCTTCAACGGAACGTCTGATATTCTAGAACAGAGGTGCCCACACCTTTTTTCAATTGACCAAGTCGAAGGGATCTACCTCATTCATATACACTATATTGCCGAAAGTATTTGGCCACCTATCCAAATGATCAGAATTATGGTGTGGGGAACTTTGAATGCTCCAGGATACCAAAACATTTTGAACAATTCCATGCTGCCAACCTTGTGGGAACAGTTTGGAGCGGCCACCTTCCTCTTTCAACATGACAAGGTCCATAAAGACATGGATGACAGAGTCTGGTGTGGATGAACTTGACTGGCCTGCACAGAGTCCTGACCTGAACCCGATCGCTCTCTTCATTTCTAAGAACAAGAATAGACTGTCGAGTTTCAGATGGAAGTTCTCTTTTTCTGGCCATTTTGAGCGTTTAATTGACCCCACAAATGTGATGCTCCAGAAACTCAACCTGCTCAAAAGAAGGTCAGTTTTGTAGCTTCTGTAACGAGCTAAACTGTTTTCAGATGTGTGAACATGATTGCACGAGGGTTTTCTAATCATCAATTAGCCTTCTGAGCCAATGAGCAAACACATTGTACCATTAGAACACTGGAGTGATAGTTGCTGGAAATGGGCCTCTATACACCTATGTAGATATTGCACCAAAAACCAGACATTTGCAGCCAGAATAGTCATTTACCACATTAGCAATGTATAGAGTGTATTTCTTTAAAGTTAAGACTAGTTTAAAGTTATCTTCATTAAAAAGTACAGTGCTTTTCCTTCAAAAATAAGGACATTTCAATGTGACCCCAAACTTTTGAACGGTAGTGTATATTTGAATGCTCCAGGATACCAAAACATTTTGAACAATTCCATGCTGCCAACCTTGTGGGAACAGTTTGGAGCGGCCACCTTCCTCTTTCAACATGACAAGGTCCATAAAGACATGGATGACAGAGTCTGGTGTGGATGAACTTGACTGGCCTGCACAGAGTCCTGACCTGAACCCGATCGCTCTCAGGAACTCAGTGATTTCCAGCGTGGAACTGTCACAGGATGCCACCTGTGCAACAAATCCAGTCGGGAAATTTCCTCGCTCCGAAATATTCCAAAGTCAACTGTCGGGCTTTATTGTAGGAAAATGGAAGAGTTTGGGAACAACAGCAACTCAGCCACCAAGTGGTAGGCCACGTAAACTGGCAGAGAGGGGTCAGCGGATGCTGAAGCGCATAGTGCAGGGGTGTCAAGCTCATTTTCATTGAGGGCCACATCGCAGTAATGATTGCTTTCAGAGGGCCACTTTTATTGAATTAATTGACATTATGCATGCGGGTAACAACCTGTGATTAATCATGATTAATCGAAATGCATATGCATTTGATTATTCGATTTTTTTTATGTATAACTTGCTTTAAAATCATAAACAAAAGTGACAAGCAGATATTTCACTATTTGTTTTTATCTCACGAAAATAGTTTTGCAATACAGTATATAATATAATTGGCATGATCAGATAATATTAAAGTTTAAAATATGAAAGAACAAATGCATTTAATTAAAAAAAACCCAACAAAGTAAGTATTTTATTGAAACCCGTTTTTTCCAGGCTTTTGCGGGCCACATAAAATGATGTGGCGGGCCAGAACTGTCCCCCGGGCCTTGAGTTTGACACCTGTGGCATAGTGCAAAGACGTTCTGCACAGTCACTTGCTACAGAGCTCCAAACTTCATGCGACCTTCCAATTAGCCCACGTACAGTACGCAGAGAGCTTCATGGAATGGGTTTTCATGGCCGAGCAGCTGCATCTAAGCCATACATCCCATCTTCTCTGGAGTGATCAATCATGCGTTTCCATCTGGCAATCTGATGGACGAGTCTGGGTTTGGAGGTTGCCAGGAGAATGGTACATTTCGGACTGCATTGTGCCGAGTGTGAAATTTGGTGGAGGAGGAATTATGGTGTGGGGTTGTTTTTCAGGAGTTGGGCTTTGGCCCCTTAGTTCCAGTGAAAGGAACTTTGAATGCTCCAGGATAACAAAACATTTTGGACAATTCCATGCTCCCAACCTTGTGGGAACAGTTTGGAGCGAGCCCCTTCCTCTTCCAACATTACAAGGTCCATAAAGACATGGATGACAGAGTCTGGTGTGGATGAACTTGACTGGCCTGCACAGAGTCCTGACCTGAATAGAACATCTTTTGGATAAATTAGAACGGAGACTGAGAGCCAGGCCTTCTCGACCAAAATCAGTGTGTGACCTCGCCACGACGCTTTTGGAGGAATGGTGGAACATTCCTATAAAGACACTCTGCAACCTTGTGGACAGCCTTCCCAGACGAGTTGAAGCTGTAATAGCTGCAAAAGGTGGACCGACATCATATTGAACCCTATGGGTTAGGAATGGGATGGCACTTCAAGTTCATATGTGAGTCAAGGCAGGTGGCCAAATACTTTTGGCAATATAGTGTATGAGGGAGGCACTACAAGATTTATTTTTGGTCTTGAAATTGGACTAACCTGGAAAGGCAACCATGAGCCTCGCAGAATTAATTAGGATTGACGGAAGTTTCAACTGCTGATAAAAATGCGGAAATGATCCTTGAATAGCTCACATTAATCCCAACTATTAGCAGTCCTTAGTGTGAAGGGTAATAATTATAGCCATGCTGCATGCTCTAAAAAAGTAAGACGATATGACCAGAGAGTTCAATTATTAATTTGTGCTGAATTATTAACGTGGAAATGTCTTCATTATGATTAACTTTGGACTCACATCCTATATAGCCTAATTACCATCAACCTTCTGTCAGCTGCCTGTAGGCACAGAACGGCTGTGTGATACTTCCTAATCCGGTTGAGTGTGTGTCTGTGTGTGTGTGTGTGTGTGTGTGTGTGTGTGCACCAGGTGTTACCGTACATTGTTCACCACCCACACACACACTGCCCATTTTTTGTGAACAAAAGAAAGCCCCTATGACGTGATAGGAAACATGCGGCCACCCACAAGACACAACATTTCGCAAACACCTACACTATCAAATGATATTTAAGACACGAGTATAAGGAAATCAAATAGTAAATAAAAACAGAATACAATGATTTGCAAATCCTTTCCAACTTATATACAATTGAATAGACTGCAAAGACAAGATATTTAGTGTTCGAACTGAGAAACTTAATTTTTTTTGCAAATAATCATTAACTTAGTGAGGAGGTTGCCCTCCTAGTCTGGTGCAACAATGTTGGCCAGGTCAGCACTCTTTTTCATCATTTTTCCAGTCTTTCGGCTGCTCTTCCTCTTACGGCGTGGTCTCGTGCGCATGTGTGGCTCCTCTACCTCAAACTCCCACTCCAACTCCAACGACGTGTCTCGTTCCGGCTGCCGCTAATAAGGGCGACAGGTGATTAGATAACAAGCCCCAGCTGGGCAATCTACTCACCTGCCGCTGGCTTCGAGGCCGGTCCATACACACCCCGCCCCGCAGACCACGCCCCCCTCCACACTTAGAATTCAATGGCAGCAACACATTGCAAAAAAAGTTGGCACAGGGGCATTTTTTTACCACTGTGTTACATGGCCTTTCCTTTTAACAACACTCAGGAAACGTTTGGGAACTGAGGAGACCAATTTTTGAAGCTTTTCAGGTGGAATTCTTTCCCATTCTTGCTTGATGTACAGCTTAAGTTGTTCAACAGTCTCCGTTGTGGGTATTTTACGCTTCATAATGCACAACACATTTGGTCTGGATGGTTATTTTCCTCTTTGGTGCGGGGAGGACACGACGTCCACAGAGTTTCCAAAAACAATTTCAAATGTGGACTCGTCAGGCCACAGAACACTTTCCACTTTGCATCAGTCCATCTTAGATGAGTTAGGGCCCAGCGAAGCCGGTGGCGTTTCCGGGTGTTGTTGATAAATGGCTTTCGCTTTGCATAGTAGAGTTTTAACTTGCACTTACAGATGTAGCGACGAACTGCAGTTACTGACAGTGGTTTTCTGAAGTGTTCCTGAGCCCATGTGGTGATATCCTTTACCACACTGATGTCAGTTTTTGACGCAGTACCGCCTGAGGGATCGAGGGTCAGGGGCATTCAATGTTGGTTTTCGGCCTTGCCCCTTACGTGCAGTGATTTCCCCAGATTCTCTGAACATTTTGATGATATTACGGAGCGTAGATGTTGAAATCCCTAAATTACTTGCAATAGCTTGTTGAGAAACGTTGTTCTTAAACTGTTGGACGATTTGCTCATGCATTTGTTCACAAAGTGGTGACCCTCACCTCCATCCTTGTTTGTGAATGACTGAGCATTTCATGGAAGCTGCTTTTATACCCAAGCATGGCACCCAATTAGCCTGTTCACATGTGGGATGTTCCAAATAAGTGTTTGATGAGCATTCCTCAACTTTCTCAGTCTTTTTTGCCACTTGTGCCAGTTTTTCTGAAGCATGTTGCAGGCATAAAATTCCAAATGAGCTAATATGTGCAAAAAATAACAAAGTTTACCAGTTCGAACGTTAAATATCTTGTCTTTGCAGTCTAATCTATTGAATATAATTTGAAAAGGATTTGCAAATCATTGTATTCTGTTTTACTTCACTGGTTTTGGGTTTCGTAATATAATATTGTCACAATAAATAATGTGGTATCATATTCAATGTAATCTGTCGATTTGTCAAAACAAATGTGTATTCAAATGACGAAGCCACAATGTCTTACGAAAGTAAACATACCCAACATCTTCTCGAAAGACAATACCATAGAAATTAAAACGTTTCCGGGTGTTGTTGATGAATGGCTTTCGCTTTGCATAGTAGAGTTGTAACTTGCACTTACAGATGTAGCCGACAAACTGTAGTTACTGACAGTGGTTTTCTGAAGTGTTCCTGAGCCCATGTGGTGATATCCTTTACACACCGATGTCAGTTTTTGACGCAGTACCGCCTGAGGGATTGAGGGTCAGGGGCATTCAATGTTGGTTTTCGGCCTTGCCCCTTACGTGTAGTGATTTCCCCAGATTCTCTGAACATTTTGATGATATTACGGAGCGTAGATGTTGAAATCCCTAAATTACTTGCAATAGCTCGTTGAGAAATGTTGTTCTTAAACTGTTGGACGATTTGCTCATGCATTTGTTCACAAAGTGGTGACCCTCACCTCCATCCTTGTTTGTGAATGACTGAGCATTTCATGGAAGCTGCTTTTATACACAAGCATGGCACCCAATTAGCCTGTTCACATGTGGGATGTTCCAAATAAGTGTTTGATGAGCATTCCTCAACTTTCTCAGTCTTTTTTGCCACTTGTGCCAGTTTTTCTGAAGCATGTTGCAGGCCTAAAATTCCAAATGAGCTAATATGTGCAGAAAAGTTTACCAGTTCGACGTTAAATATCTTGTCTTTGCAGTCTATTCTATTGAATATAAGTTGAAAAGGATTTGCCAATCATTGTATTCTGTTTTACTTCACTGGTTTTGGGTTTCGTAATATAATATTGTCACAATAAATAATGTGGTATCATATTCAATGTAATCTGTCGATTTGTCAAAACAAATGTGTATTCAAATGACGTAGCCACAATATCTTACGAAAGTAAACATACCCAACATCTTCTCGAAAGACAATACCATAGAAATTAAAACGTTTCCGGGTGTTGTTGATGAATGGCTTTCGCTTTGCATGGTAGAGTTGTAACTTGCACTTACAGATGTAGCCGACAAACTGTAGTTACTGACAGTGGTTTTCTGAAGTGTTCCTGAGACCATGTGGTGATATCCTTTACACACCGATGTCAGTTTTTGACGCAGTAGCGCCTGAGGGATCGAGGGTCAGGGGCATTCAATGTTGGTTTTCGGCCTTGCCCCTTACGTGTAGTGATTTCCCCAGATTCTCTGAACATTTTGATGATATTACGGAGCGTAGATGTTGAAATCCCTAAATTACTCGCAATAGCTCGTTGAGAAATGTTGTTCTTAAACTGTTGGACGATTTGCTCATGCATTTGTTCACAAAGTGGTGACCCTCGCCCCATCCTTGTTTGTGAATGACTGAGCATTTCATGGAAGCTGCTTTTATACCCAAGCATGGCACCCAATTAGCCTGTTCACATGTGGGATGTTCCAAATAAGTGTTTGATGAGCATTCCTCAACTTTCTCAGTCTTTTTTGCCACTTGTGCCAGTTTTTCTGAAGCATGTTGCAGGCATAAAATTCCAAATGAGCTAATATGTGCAAAAAATAACAAAGTTTACCAGTTCGAACGTTAAATATCTTGTCTTTGCAGTCTAATCTATTGAATATAAATTGAAAAGGATTTGCAAATCATTGTATTCTGTTTTACTTCACTGGTTTTGGGTTTCGTAATATAATATTGTCACAATAAATAATGTGGTATCATATTCAATGTAATCTGTCGATTTGTCAAAACAAATGTGTATTCAAATGACGAAGCCACAATGTCTTACGAAAGTAAACATACCCAACATCTTCTCGAAAGACAATACCATAGAAATTCAAACGTTTCCGGGTGTTGTTGATGAATGGCTTTCGCTTTGCATAGTAGAGTTGTAACTTGCACTTACAGATGTAGCCGACAAACTGTAGTTACTGACAGTGGTTTTCTGAAGTGTTCCTGAGACCATGTGGTGATATCCTTTACACACTGATGTCCGTTTTTGACGCAGTACCGCCTGAGGGATCGAGGGTCAGGGGCATTCAATGTTGGTTTTCGGCCTTGCCCCTTACGTGTAGTGATTTCCCCAGATTCTCTGAACATTTTGATGATATTACGGAGCGTAGATGTTGAAATCCCTAAATTACTCGCAATAGCTCGTTGAGAAACGTTGTTCTTAAACTGTTGGACGGTTTGCTCACGCATTTGTTGACAAAGTGGTGACCCTCGCCCCATCCTTGTTTGTGAATGACTGAGCATTTCATGGAAGCTGCTTTTATACCCAAGCATGGCACCCAATTAGCCTGTTCACATGTGGGATGTTCCAAATAAGTGTTTGATGAGCATTCCTCAACTTTCTCAGTCTTTTTTTGCCACTTGTGCCAGTTTTTCTGAAGCATGTTGCAGGCATAAAATTCCAAATGAGCTAATATGTGCAAAAAATAACAAAGTTTACCAGTTCGAACGTTAAATATCTTGTCTTTGCAGTCTAATCTATTGAATATAAGTTGAAAATGATTTGCAAATCATTGTATTCTGTTTTACTTCACTGGTTTTGGGTTTCGTAATATAATATTGTCACAATAAATAATGTGGTATCGTATTCAATGTAATCTGTCGATTTGTCAAAACAAATGTGTATTCAAATGACGAAGCCACAATATCTTACGAAAGTAAACATACCCAACATCTTCTCGAAAGACAACACCATAGAAATTAAAACGTTTCCGGGTGTTGTTGATGAATGGCTCTCGCTTTGCATAGTAGAGTTTTAACTTGCACTTACAGATGTAGCGACGAACTGTAGTTACTGACAGTGGTTTTCTGAAGTGTTCCTGAGACCATGTGGTGATATCCTTTACACACCGATGTCAGTTTTTGACGCAGTACCGCCTGAGGGATCGAGGGTCAGGGGCATTCATGGTTGATTTTCGGCCTTGCTGCGAACTGTTGCACAAAATGATTTCGCAACAGTGGCCTGTCAACCACAGTTTGATGTGACGAGTACATTCAGTGTCGATTGATAGTCACCAGTGCACCAAAAATGTATCTTAAAACCATGGAAACAGCAAACTGATAATACATAAATGTCTCTGAGGGAACACACCCCATAAATTATATCTAATCTCATCTCAATACCAGACTGATTGGAGCCGCCTGTGCCAAGTAGGCAAAGACGTGTCTTTGAAATGGTTCTGTTTTATTTTACATTTTACTCTCATTCACAGCAGCAATCAACTGTGCAGAACCCACCCATGCAGCTCCCTCTTCCCCGTTGTGCAACTGGTAATCACCGTGAGGTTCATTTTCAATGTGTTTTTAATCTCTTACAGTGTGTGAGCAGCAAACTTTCCGGACATGTCCGGCAGCTTGGATTTGTCGGTCGCGCATTCTTGAAATGATTCTTTGCTGCTCCTTTTCCACTTTCATAGCCTGCAGTTGAAATGCAGATGAGCTGACCATGCCATTCAAACCTGAACCTTCCATTTTATGACTTCTTATTACAGAGGCCGGCTGGCTCTGAATAACCTTTGTGAAACTAAACGAGGGCCCAGCAGGAGTCCACGCACGGGTCTGGCATTACCATTCGAAACATTCAATCAAGGGATGGTTATGATGCAGGTGTCACGATCTTCATTCGACCCCGACGCAGAGACGAAACGAATAAGAATAAGCGCACTCGAAAAGGAGTGAAAAAAAACGAACTAAGGATGCACACACAAAAAAGGTGTGGAGAAAACGTAAATCGCACACAAAAAAATCAAGGAGCGGGAGTGGAGCCAAAGCGGAGGAGCAGAGGAGTGGAACACGACCGGAAGGGTGAACCATCAGGGGCCGTACTTATCAAGCTTCTTAGAGTGCCATTTTACACTTAAGTCCTGAGAATTTGCGAAATTTAGTCCTACTCTCAAACTTAAGAATAAAAGCTTTTTATCAACGTTCTTAAGTCTAAGAATCACTCCTACTCTCCACGATATTTAAGAGACCTTCAGAGGTGTCTTAAGTGGTTAGGAGTTGCCAGCAGGGGATGGCACTGAGGCGAGAGAGACGTGTGCGAACATTCAGGGAGCGGAACGATGTTCTGGATTTGTTTGATGACGAGCAGCTGATCAAACGGTATCGTTTAGACAGAGCGGGTATTATTTTTGTCACAGATTTAATACTTTTCGATTCCATGTTGATTTCTGCATGTGGCTGCAGTGGGCTAGTATATATAGAGCCACCCACACCAGTTTCAAATTAGTTGCCTAATTAATGAATTGGAAAGAAAATGTTATGACAGTAGCGTATGTGTGTGGGCGTGAGGTGAGTGACGTCAGTGAGTGTGTGGGCGACAGAAGAGAGGGAGCGGTAGCGTGAGTGCCGGCGGGGACTAGTTTGTTTTGTATTATTTTGTAGTTTATTGTCAAAATATACACTCCCATTGTCCACTTAAATATTTCCAAGATATTTCTTTATTCTTAGACAACGGATTCCCTTCCGTGATTGGTCATTTCTATGGACACAGAAATGACGTCACCTAAAATTCCGTTTACGGCACATAATAATGTCGTAATTCAGCTCTGAGTGTGACACTTAAGATTCAGTCCTACACTTCGCTGAAAGTGTGAGTAAGACGCTTGATAACTAACTTTTAAGTGCAGCTTTCAACGAAGAATTTATTTACTCTTAAGTCAACTCTTAGCAGACTTCTTAGGAGTAATTCTAAGAAGCTTGATAAGTACGGCCCCAGGAATCTACTGGACTGGAGAGCTTAAAGGCCTACTGAAATGAATTTTTTTTATTTAAACGGGGATAGCAGATCCATTCTATGTGTCATATTTGAACATTTCGCGATATTGCCATATTTTAGCTGAAAGGATTTAGTAGAGAACAAAGTTCGCAACTTTTGGTCGCTGATAAAAAAAAGCCTTGCCTATACCGGAAGTAGCGTGACGTCACAGGACGAAGGACTCCTCACATTTTCCCATTGTTTACAATGCAGCGAGAGAGATTCGGACCGAGAAAGCGACGATTACCCCATTAATTTGAGCGAGGATGAAAGATTCGTGGATGAGGAAAGTGAGAGTGAAGGACTACAGTGCAATGCAGGACGTATATTTTTTCGCCCTGACCGTAACTTAGGTACAAGGGTTCATTGGATTCCACACTTTCTCCTTTTTCTATTGTGGATCACGGATTTGTATTTCAAACCACCTCGGATACTATATCCTCTAGAAAACGAGAGTCGAGAAACGTGAAATGGACATTCACAGTGACTTTTATCTCCACGACAATACATCGGCGAAGCTCTTTAGCTACTGAGCTAATGTGATAGCATCGTGCTCAAATGCAGATAGAAACAAAATAAATAAACTCCTGACTGGAAGGATAGACAGAAGATCAACAATACTATTAAACCATGGACCTGTAAATACATGGTTAATATTTTCCAGCTTGGCGAAGCTTAACAATGCTGTTGCTAACGACGCCATTGAAGCTAACTTAGCTACGGGACGGCGGCGGTGGCGGGCGTTGTAGCTTTCGACGACACCCCGGCCGCCATCAGAGTCGGCAAGAAACATATATTTCCCCAAAGTTACGTACGTGACATGCACATAGCGACACGCACGTACGGGCAAGCGATCAAATGTTTGGAAGCCAAAGCTGTACTCACGGTAGCGCGTCTGCTATCCATCTCAAAGTCCTCCTGGTTGTGTTGCTGTAGTCCGCCTCTAATACACCGATCCCACCTACAACTTTCTTCTTTGCAGTCTCCATTGTTCATTAAACAAATTGCAAAAGATTCACCAACACAGATGTCCAGAATACTGTGGAATTTTGGGATGAAAACAGAGCTTTTTGTATTGGATTCAATGGGTCCGAATACTTCCGTACCAACCATTGACGTCATCATACATAGACGTTTTCAACCGGAAGTGTGGCGGGAATTTTAAAATTGCACTTTATAAGTTAACCCGGCCGTATTGGCATGTGTTGCAATGTTAAGATTTCATCATTGATATATAAACTATCAGGCTGCGTGGTCGGTAGTAGTGGCTTTCAGTAGGCCTTTAAGTAATCAGAAGGAAATGGGTATCAGGTGTGGACGAAGGTGGCTCCGCCCCGTGCCAGATCATGACAGAAGGCCCGTTAATTCAAAGCAGCTACTTGAAGAATAAATACATACATACTGTACATATATACACACATATGTATATTCATTCATTAATACATACATACTCGCACACAAAGGCACTTACCCACATACATAGGCACTCACATACAAACCCCAAAACCAGTGAAGTTGTCACGTTGTGTAAATGGTGAATAAAAACAGAATACAATGATTTGCAAATCCTTTTCAACCTATATTCAATTGGATACACTTCAAAGACAAGATACTTAACGCTCAAACTGGTAAACTTTGTTATTTTTTTGCAAATATTAGCTCATTTGGAATTTGATGCCTGCAACATGTTTCAAAAAAAGCTGGCACAAGTGGCAAAAAAAGACTGAGAAAGTTGAGGAATGCTCATTAAACACGTATTTGGGACATACCAAAGGTGAGCAGGCTAAGTGGGAACAGGTGGGTGCCATGATTGGGTATAAAAGCAGCTTCCATGAAATGCTCAGTCATTCACAAACAAGGATGGGGCGAGGGTCACCACTTTGTCAACAAATGCGTGAGCAAATTTGTCGAACAGTTTAAGAACAACATTCCTCAACAAGCTGTTGAAAGGAATTTAGGGATTTCACCATCTACGCTCCGTAATATCATCAAAAGGTTCAGAGAATCTGGAGAAATCACTGCATGTAAGCTGCGAGGCTGAAAACCAATATTGACTTTCCGTGACCTTCCATGCCTCAGGCGGTACTGCTTCAAAAACTGACATCAGTGTGTAAAGGATATCACCACATGGGCTCAGGAACACTTAAGAAACCCACTGTCAGTAACTACAGTTGGTCGCTACATATGTAAGTGCAAGTTGAAACTCTACTATGCAAAGCAAAAGCTTTTTATCAACAACACCCATAAAACGCAGCCGTTTTCGCTGGGCCCGAGTGTTCTGTGGTCTGACGAGTCCACATTTCAAATTGTTTTTGGATACTGTGGACGTCGTGTCCTTCGGACCAAAGAGGAAAAGAACCATCCGGATTGTTATAGGCGCAAAGTTGAAAAGCCAGCATCTGTGATGGTATGGGGGTGTATTAGTGCCCAAGACATGGGTAACTTACACATCTGTGAAGGCGCCATTAATGCTGAAAGGTACATACAGGTTTTGGAGCAACATATGTTGCCATCCAAGCAACGTTACCATGGACGCCCCTGCTTATTTCAGCAAGACAATGCCAAGCCACGTGTTACAACAGCGTGGCTTCGTAGTAAAAGAGTGCGGGTACTAGACTGGCCTGCCTGTAGTCCAGACCTGTCTCCCATTGAAAATGTGTGGCGCAGTATGAAGCCTAAAATACCACAACGGAGACCCCCGGACTGTTGAACAACTGAAAACAAGCAAGAATGTGAAATAATTCCAATTGAAAAGCTTAAAAAATTGGTCAAGTCAGTTCCCAAAACATTTACTGAGTGTTGTTAAAAGGAAAGGCCATGTAACACAGTGGTAAAAATGCCCCTGTGACAACTTTTTTGCATTAAATTCCAAGTTAATGATTGTTTGCAAAAAAAAAAATTCAGTTTCTCAGTTAGAACGTTAAGAATAGAATAGAATATAATAGAAAGTACTTTATTGATCCCTGGGGGAAATTCAGCACCACAGTTCGCTCACAATAGACAATAATAATAATAAATAATATAATATATACATTATATTTTATATATATATATATACACTACCGTTCAAAAGTTTGGGGTCACCCAAACAATTTTGTGGAATAGCCTTCATTTCTAAGAACAAGAATAGACTGTCGAGTTTCAGGTGAAAGTTCTCTTTTTCTGGCCATTTTGAGCGTTTAATTGACCCCACAAATGTGATGCTCCAGAAACTCAATCTGCTCAAAGGAAGGTCAGTTTTGTAGCTTCTGTAACGAGCTAAACTGTTTTCAGATGTGTGAACATGATTGCACAAGGGTTTTCTAATCATCAATTAGCCTTCTGAGCCAATGAGCAAACACATTGTACCATTAGAACACTGGAGTGATAGTTGCTGGAAAAGGGCCTCTATACAACTATGTAGATATTGCACCAAAAACCAGACATTTGCAGCTAGAATAGTCATTTACCACATTAGCAATGTATAGAGTGTATTTCTTTAAAGTTAAGACTAGTTTAAAGTTATCTTCATTGAAAAGTACGGAGCTTTTCCTTCATTCTACATTTAAGTGCAGTCAAGAAGGAACATATGCATTATACAGTCTGATGGCTGTCGGTATGAAGGACCTCCTGTGTCGTTCCGTGTTGCATTTTGGGAGTCTGAGCCTTCCACCGAACGTGCTCATTCTCTCCGCCAGGTCCGAGTGTTAAATATCTTGTCTTTACAGTCCATTCAATTGAATATAAGTTGAAAAGGATTTTGCAAATCATTGTATTCTGTTTTTATTTACGAATTACACAATGTGCCAACTTCACTGGTTTTGAGTTTTGTATGTTATTGATATTTACTTCACTTACTGCTTCTTTGCTATCAATTTTCTTAGCATATTTGTACATATCGTATTTGCTGATGTTGTTCTGTTGTTGTGGTTGCTGTTATTGTCCCTTCGTCTTATCACCCTCTTGTCCCCGCAATTTCGGAAAAGGGCCTATTGTGAACGATAGGCAAAATCCCCCCCAAAAAGTGCAGTTTCACTTTAGGTAACAACAAGAAGATATTGAACAGTTGCCTTCCAACTCTTTGGCTATTTTTTTTACTCAGTGAATTAATGAATGTTTGTGATTCTGCTTCATGAAGGACTAATAGAAAAAACATTGGGTAATAAGCGGCAGGAAGCACATGTTCTATGTACCCAGACGCTAAATAATTAATTTAGTAAAGCAGCATGGTCCACATGGACACGTTTACCATATTGTATGCTCATGAGAATTTAGTGGGTAAACTATCATGTTGAAATGTGGCTGTGGAGGGAGATGTGGCCAGCGCTGTCTGCAGGAGCAAAGGTCACCGTCTCTGTCCATGGTGCTGAGGACAGAGCACCATCAGACGGGGGGGGGGGCGTGGCAGTGCTGACGGCGAGACACAGCTGGCAGGTGATTAGATTTCACAGGTGGTACGTGTTAATCTAATCATATGTTGTCTTTAACAGTAAGCGGCCGGGAGCAGGAGGGGAGAGAGGATACGGACGTGGCCGAAAAGTCGCGTCCTGCTGGATAGAAAACTTTGTGAAAACATGTTATCATTAAAACCTGCGCGCTGGGCTCCTGTGCCGTGTCTGACAGTGGGACTGCGAGGACGCAACTTCCACAGTGGCTTTTAAAAAAAGACAACAGTGAGTGACATTTTAGCCTGAAAAAAAAACGAATCATTGACTTGAACAGGTAGTGGAGCCATTTCGAAGCAGCTTAAGGTCCCAAGAGCAACTGTGCAGACAATTGTTTGTAAGTATAAAGTGCATGGCACAGTTTTGTCACTGCCACGATCAGGAAGAAAACGCAAGCTATCACCTGCTGCTGAGAGAACCTTGGTTAGGATGATCAAGAGCAACCGAGAACCACCAACAAGCAGGTCTGCAATGAATTGGAAGCTGCTGGAACACAGGTGTCAGTGTCCACAGTCAAGCGTGTTTTTGCATCGCCATGGAATGAGAGGCTACCATGCAAGAAGGAAGCCCGTGCTCCAGAAGCGACATCAATAATTGCACACACATCTGCCGTCCTCGCCAAGGTTTCTCATTGTCATCCCACTGGGATGAGTTTTTCCTTGCCCTGATGTGGGATCTGAACCGAGGATGTCGTTGTGGCTTGCGCAGCCCTTGAGACACTTGTGATTTAGGGCTGTATAAATAAACATTGATTGATGATTGATTGATTGATTAAATAATTGCACAAATGAGTACCACCGTGCAGTGTACTGAGAGAAACATGTCATGTCCAAGGACGCGCGAACATCGACTATATGAGCACACGATTAGTGGATTGCTGCAGGGATCGTTGTCCTTCTGGAAGGTTCTCTTCTCTCCACAAAGGAATGCTGTAGCTCTTAGAGTTCTTGGATCAGGGACAGGTGAGGAAGGGAAATGGAAACTAAAATAGGAAACTAAATTGAGATGCCAATCAGCAGTGTTCAAACGCTGATTAAGAAGTAGAAAATGAGGGATTGATGAATTAATTGGTGGTGTGGCTGTTTCAAGATGCACAATAAGGAGGCACTTGAAGAAAAATGGGCTGCATGGTCGAGTAGCCTAAAAGTTCAATTTTGGTCTCATCACTCCAAACTACTTTGTTCCAGAAGTTTTGAGGCTTGTCTCTGTGCTGTTTGGCGTAATGTAAGCGGGATACTTTGTGACATCTGCGCAGAAATGGCTTTCTTCTGGCGACTCGACCATGCAGCCCATTTTTCTTCAAGTGCTTCCTTATTTTGCATCTTGAAACAGCCACACCACAATTTTACAGAGAGTCCTGTATTTCAGCTGAAGTTATTTGTGGATTTTTCTTTGCATCTCAAACAATTTTCCTGGCAGTTGTGGCTGAAATCTCTGCTGGTCTACCTGAATCCCTCATTTTCCACTTCTTAATCAGCGTTTGAACACTGCTGATTGGCATTCTTAATTCCTTGGATATCTTTTTATACCCCTTTCCTGTTTTATGCAGTTCAATTACCTTTTCTTTCAGATCCTTTGACAATTCTTTTGCCTTCCCCATGACTCAGAATCCAGAAACATCTGTGCAGCACTGGATGAAAGATGCAATGGTCTGTCAGAAGCCCAGAAACTCACTGACCTTTTATACACACACACTAATTACAAACAAACAGGTCACAGGTGAGGATTGGAATCTTGATTAGCCATTCTAACCTGTTTGTGTCAACTTTTGTGCATGTTATCAGATCAAAGTAACTGGGGTATGTAAACTTTTGAACAGGGTCATTTGGGTACTTTCTTTCGTCATTTTGATTTAAAAAGAGTAAACACAGTTCTTTGCCAACAAATAGCTTCACACAACCATTAAGCATGAGTGGAAGAAAGGTTTTTGTGTTATCATTCATATTCTCTGAAGAATGGCCAAGAAATCATAAATTCTCCCAGGGTATGTAAACTTATGAGCACGACTGTATATTGTACAATATTGAGGAAAAAAATCTAGAACCTGTTCTGAATACTTTATAATGCAATTAGTGTTATTTAATGTAGATATTTGATTTGTGTACACATTGATTTATAAGGATGGTCCTGGTTCTTACACAGGCCAGGCTTCTCTTTATGATGGCGAGCTAAGGAAAAAAAGCATCTAGTCCAAGGATCGTTCTTGGGAGATTCCAGCCAGGAACCCCACCACCTGTTCTATCTGGGCCAGTAGGGGGCTCTCGAGCCAACCCTCTACACATTTTCACCCTCAACCGCAGCACATGGACCGTACTGCTTTACTCTCCAAAACCTTTCTCCAAGAACTGTATTATCTGAGCTGAGATTTAAACACGATCCAGAGACACTAAATAATTGAATTGGAACACACACAGAGCTATTTGTATTTTAGGGCAGAATTATTATAGTGTTCCCAATGTTAAAAGGATAAAGCCATTGTTTACAAATTTGGTAAATAAATAACCAAAAAATTTATATTTTGTTGTTTTCTTACTGTACCGAAAATGAACCGAACCCTGACCTCTAAACCGAGGTATGTACCGAACCAAAATTTTTGTGTACCGTTACACCCTTACCAAACACACTTACTGTTCCACAGGTTTTTACAGCTAAATGTGTATATATAATTTATACACACATACACCTTGGCCCCCCAGACACATTTTTCTCTCAATGTGGCCCCCGATGCTCTTGTAGATAGACTCAAAAAAGGAGTAAAATTTAGGTCCCCTTTAAAGCGTTCTTGCCATCAAAATATTCCCCAAAACTTGCTTAGATCTGAGGAACAGCACGAAGAATGATGAAGACATAAAAAAATAAACAAAATCCTTGCAATTATAGCCATTCTCACGTCATTCCAGCATTTTATGAGCACCGCCAAGATAAAAATACCCCTCTCAGGAATGTCAAAATGTTTTCTAGCTGAGATGTACGACACTGAGAAAAACACATTTTAGTCTGCACACTTTAGTGAGATGCAAAACGTTTAAAGTAAAGGCATGCAGAGATCTCACAAAACCATTATTAGCTCGCCCAACTGCTGTCAGCCTGAGTCAGGAAGTGCACTTTATCACAGACTGCAGAAAAACGTTTAGGTTCTTTTTAGTCAATTGTGCATATATCACAAAGCAAACTGTTGGGCTGGAAGAAAAGACTCAACAGTCCCATCAAAAAAATTATAATAGTAAAAAAAAAAAGCCATTTTGTATAATATCTGTCAAAAGTGCCCGTTACGATCTCTGCCTGGTTTTATTGGTGTTTTTTTTAAGCGATAATCACATTCACCTAATTGCATTCAGCAGCGTGTCATTTAATCAGATTAACCCTCAAATTCATTAAGGGGTTAAAAAAACAGCACAAACAATCACTCAGATGTGGATTTTGATCCACTTAAGAGTCAGTCCGGAGCTGCAAATACAATTTGGATTTGGAAAATAAAACAAGATTAGTGGTCTCGAGTGGCGCTCATGGTTAGCGGGCTTATTTATGCTCTCGATGAGCGTGGCCCCGCCCCTGAACAAGCACTCTGCAGACGACCATCAGGTTGGTGGTTTTATTAATCATGGCCTATGATACACTCACTGGCCACAACTTTAGGTACACCTCCATACGCTCATAGCAAGGGGGTAAGCAACCCGCAACCATGCGGCTCCTTAATGCCGCCCTAGTGGCTCCCTGGAGCATTTTTAAAAAAAAAGAATTGAACATTTTTTTTTGTTTTAGTATGTTTTTTGTTTGAGGACAAACATGCCACCAACCTTCCCACTTGTTAGAACTACCACTGTTTAATATGTTTGCGTGTATGCTTCACTGATGAGAGTATTTGGTGAACAGTGTTTGTGTCCTACTAATTTCAGCGGTTCTTGAACTCACCATAGTGTGGACTGTGACGCAACAGTTTGTTTACATGTAAAATCTTCCACTCCTTCTTTGTCTCATTTTGTCCACCAAACTTTTTATGCTGTGCGTGAATGCACAAAGGTGCGCTTTGTTGATGCTATTGACTTGTTGGAGCGCTAATCGGGCATATTTGGTCAGTGCATGACTGCAAGCTAATCAATGCTAACGTGCTATGTAGGCTAACCGTATGTACATATTGCATCATTATGCCTCATTTGCAGGTATATGGTGTGGTGTTCGGGACTGTGGGACCCGTTTTCATTTTTTACTAAAAGAAAAATGATACAATTAATTAATTTTTCAAACTGAGACTCACTGACTTTGGCTCATTTTCTGTAAAGAGCATATATCAGAATACATATTTAATGACCACAGACCATACACCCCCCTACACATTTCTATTACATATAAGATGTCCGGGGCTAATAGAAGTGTGGAAATTGATGTTCTGTGTAACACACACACACACACACACACACACACACACACACACACACACACACACACACACACACACACACACACACACACACACACACACACACACACACACACACACACACACACACACACACACACACACACACACACAGCAGGCCTAGACAGGAGGAGGACAGAGTGTAGGTACACAGAACATCAGAGGGTCAAATGTGTGGGAAATTGAGAGCAGACGGTGTTGACAAACAATGTTGCAACCTTGTGTGGGAACCGCTGGTGCAGAAACACAAAAGAAGAATCCCTGTGGGATGCAGAAACTGGCAGAGAAATTTTCCGTGCAACCTAATGCTTCACAATCAAACACTTTTATGTTAAAATACTGAACAGATGTTTACCTTATCCCAATAAACATCTGTTCAGTATTTTAACATAAAAGTGTTGATTGTGAGGCATTAAAAGTCACAAAATGCAACGGGTCCATCAGACCCACAAACACTGGCTGAGTAACAACAATATGAACATTACACAAGGGTTAAGCTAATTTAATGTCCTTTACTTTTATCCTCTTTGTATATAATTTAGCTTTGCATGTCTCATGACACATTATCTGTATGTCATATTGGCTGCATTTCAGATAGTTGTTTGTGTGCCACGTTATTCCAGACCACAGCAAACATTACCTAGCTTGCCAAAGATTGTAATAAATCTATTAAAAGAAGACAGCATGCCGTTTCCTTTAACGTGGACACACTCATCTATACCTTTGGCCAGTCTAAGCCAGTCATTTCCAGGAGTTATCGCACCTTCTGAGTAGCCTCTGATTTACTAATGGTGTCTAATTTAAGCCTCCACTCAAGCTTGATCCCGGTGACCCCACAGGGTTTTGGTCAAAAAAAATATAAAAAATGTGTCATTATTCAGTATAATTATTTTTATTATTATTCAAGTTTTAAATCTCTAGATCAACATTAGGTCTATCTGTCAATACAACGTTTTTAAAGATTAAAGTTGTATGCTCTTTTTGTCAAAGAAAACCTTTTTTTTTTTAATGGAAAAAATACAAAATATGCAATATTTTCACCCAATAAAATTTTTTAGTGGAATATTTGAGATTATATAATAATTGGAGCCTTAAAAAGGTCAATAACTCATAACACCGTTGATTTTAATTCATTATTATTTTTTGAGCAATGACACTTAAATACAAATCACACTAAAATTATTGCGGATCCAAAAGGGTCCTACTCATTAAAGTGTTAAAAAATAAATTATAATTTTTTTTACTGTTTACTTTGAACACAATAATCTCGAGATCAACTTCAGGGGCCGTATTTATCAAGCTTCTTAGAATTACTCCTAAGAAGTCTGCTAAGAGTTGACTTGAGAGTAAATAAATTCTTCACTGAAAGCTGCACTTAAAAGTTAGTTATCAAGCGTCTTACTCACACTTTCAGCGAAGTGTAGGACTGAATCTTAAGTGTCACACTCAGAGCTGAATTACGACATTACTATGTGCCGTAAACGGAATTTTAAGTGACGTAATTTCTGTGTCCATAGAAATGACCAATAACGGAAAGGAATCCCTTGTCTAAGAATAAAGAAATATCTTAGAAATATTTAAGTGGACAATGGAAGTGTATATTTTGACAATAAACTACAAAACAATACAAAACAAAGAAACAATATTGGCAATGAATCAAAAATAAATGTTTCCTTTTTGTTGCACCTTTCCTGCTTCCTGCTCCCAGACCGTAGTCGAAGAGCGCAGGGGAGACACTTCTCCAGGGCCGATGTATGCTCGGGGCAACACCCTTCACTTTACCCGGCAGTGGATCTCCACAGCGGACGACTTTAGAGTGAATGATGAGTCCGGCGATTAGTTGCAATCTTGCTTTATTGATTGCTTGCACACAGCCAATCACGCTACCGCTCCCTCTCTTCTCTCGCCCACACACTCACTGACGTCACTCACCTCACATGCTGTCACCTATTAAAAGGGCCACACACATACATACGCTACTCTCATAACATTTTCTTTCCAATTCATTAATTAGGCAACTAATTTAAACTAGTGTGGGTGGCTCTATATATACTAGCCCACTGCAGCCACATGCAGAAATCAACAAGGAATCGAAAAGTATTAAATCTGTGACAAAAATAATACCCGCTCTGTCTAAACAATACCGTTTGATCAGCTGCTCGACATCAAACAAAGACAGGACATCCTTCCGCTCCCTGAACGTTTGCGCACGTCTCTCTCGCCTCAGTGTCATCCCTCGCTGGCAACTCCTAACCACTTAAGACACCTCTGAAGGTCTCTTAAATAACGTGGAGAGTAGGAGTGATTCTTAGACTTAAGAAAGTTGATAAATAGCTTTTATTCTTAAGTTTGAGAGTAGGACTAAATTTCGCAAATTCTCAGGACTTAAGTGTAAAATGGCACTCTAAGACGCTTGATGAATACGGCCCCAGGGGCCGTACTTATCAAGCTTCTAAGAATTACTCCTAAGAAGTCTGCTAAGAGTTGACTTAAGAGTAAATAAATTATTCGCTGAAAGCTGCACTTAAAAGTTAGTTATCAAGCGTCTTACTCACACTTTCAGCGAAGTGTAGGACTGAATCTTAAGTGTCACACTCAGAGCTGAATTACGACATTACTATGTGCCGTAAACGGAATTTTAGGTGACGTCATTTCTGTGTCCATAGAAATGACCAATCACGGAAGGGAATCCGTTGTCTAAGAATAAAGAAATATCTTGGAAATATTTAAGTGGACAATGGGAGTGTATATTTTGACAATAAACTGCAAAATAATACAAAACAAACTAGTCCCCGCCGGCACTCACGCTACCGCTCCCTCTCTTCTCTCGCCCACACACTCACTGACGTCACTCACCTCACGGCCACACACATACGCTACTGTCATAACATTTTCTTTCCAATTCATTAATTAGGCAACTAATTTGAAACTGGTGTGGGTGGCTCTATATATACTAGCCCACTGCAGACACATGCAGAAATCAACAAGGAATCGAAAAGTATTAAATCTGTGACAAAAATAATATCCGCTCTGTCTAAACGATACCGTTTGATCAGCTGCTCGTCATCAAAAAACAACAACATTGTTCCGTTCCCTGAACGTTCGCGCACGTCTCTCTCGCCTCAGTGTCATCCCTCGCTGGCAACTCCTAACCACTTAAGACACCTCTGAAGGTCTCTTAAATATCGTGGAGAGTAGGAGTGATTCTTAGACTTAAGAACGTTGATAAAAAGCTTTTATTCTTAAGTTTGAGAGTAGGACTACATTTCGCAAATTCTCAGGACTTAAGTGTAAAATGGCACTCTAAGACGCTTGATGAATACGGCCCCAGATCTATCCGTCAATTATAAGTTTTATTGTTGTTTATGTTTTTTGTTTGTTCGTTTGAGGCCATTCTTTAAAAAAATAGCTCAGTTTTTTATATGGCGAACACAGAATATGCAACATTTTCCCCCAAAAATATCTCAAGGTGGAATATCTAATGTGACATAATTGGAACCTTGAATAGGTCAATAATTCATAATGACATTGATTTTGATTCATTATTATTTTTTAAAGAAATAAACAGCCTGCATGGCAGCCTTTTTGTTATTAGAGTAAGCATTGCAACATTTTCTTGTTACATTTCACCTAATCGCTCTTTTATACCACTTTTTATGTTTTTAATTTTTTTTCAATCGTATTTTTAAAATGTGCCGTGGGGCTGTTAAAAAATGACCTGCGGGCCGCAAATGGCCCCCCGGCCGCACATTGGACACCCCTGCACTAGCGTAACAAAAGATACGTAGCATAGGGCATATAACAATAAACAGAAAATCACTCCATAGAGAGGAAAAAAGGCAATAGCAAAACCTTAAACTGATCTAATAACGAAAAAACAACAATCTATGATAAACTACACAAAAAGAAAATCGCTCATGCGGAGGAGACAAGAAGCTATAAACAGAAAGTACGCTATGAAGAGCTAAGAAAACTACAAACTAAAGCGCTCCAAGAGGAGGAAAAAAGGAAGGCAAAAAACTATGAAATTGGCTAAAAAAACTGACCAAAAAACTTTAACAAATCAAAATCACTCTTCCTCAGAGGGTACAAAGAAATCAATAAATAAGGCGAGGCAATACTTAACAACTTGGGTCAAGACTGTGCACGACGGCTGGCGGTACCCGACAAGACGATATACTCTGGCACGGGACAGGAGGAGGCCGAGACATTTATACACACGAGGGAGGGTGACACAGGTGGGCACAATCAGGCAATCAGGAGAGACATCAGTCCAGTGAAACGGGAGGAAGGGCAAGTGGTCTGAAACGAGAGGGAGAGTTAACCTTTCAAAATAAAACAGGAAATGACAAGACAACATGAAACCAGACGAAAGCCAGACCACACTTCACCCAGGTGAGACTCTAATGTTGTAAAAATGTGTAGAATAAATATCACATTTCAACATTTCTGTCAACGAAAATTTGCTTCAGCCTGCGACACATAGTCATTTTGATAGTAGGCTATTATAGCTAATATTGACACTTACATCATTTGTTGCCTTCATTATAAGACTTCATTTTTTGCGGCTCCAGTCAGATTAGTTTTTTGTATTTGTGGTCCAATATGCCTCTTTCAACGTTTCTGGTTGCCGACCCCTGCATAGCATCATGTATCTTGCTAGCTTCACTTTAACAATTCGATTATTCGGTAAATACCATCACAATTTTTGTGCATATTTTTTGGTCTCAGGATTTTGACGTATAGTTGTCATAATTTTTTCAAATTTACATATGAAATGACAATTTGTGTCATGTGTAAATGTTATATTGCTAATAAGCGAGGTGTGAAGACATCAGCATGTTATTTTGATTGATACATATATTTGTTAAACATGACAGTTCTACTGAAGAACATGATATAACTGTTCCAGATAACAAGCTTGATCTTTTTATGTCTATATGTAAGTTATTATTAATACATCTATTAGTATATCCATCCATCTTCTTTCGCTTATCCGAGGTCGGGTCGCGGGGGCAGCAGCCTAAGCAGGGAAGCGCAGACTTTCCTCTCCCCAACTACTTCGTCCAGCTCCTCCCGGGGGATCCCGAGGCGTTCCCAGGCCAGCCGGTAGACATAGTCTTCCCAACGTGTCCTGGGTCTTCCCCGTGGCCTCCTACCGGTCGGACGTGCCCTAAACACCTCCCTAGGGAGGCGTTCGGGTGAGAGCCCCGCCACCCGCTTGTTCCCATGATCTTGTCCTTTCGGTCATAACCCAAAGCTCATGACCATAGGTGAGGATGGGAACGTAGATCGACCGGTAAATTGAGAGCTTTGCCTTCCGGCTCAGCTCCTTCTTCACCACAACGGATCGATACAGCGTCCGCATTCCTGAAGACGCCGCACCGATCCGCCTGTCGATCTCACGATCCACTCTTCCCTCACTCGTGAACAAGACTCTGAGGTACTTGAACTCCTCCACTTGGGGCAAGATCTCCTTCCCAACCCGGAGATGGCACTCCACCCTTTTCCGGGCGAGAACCATGGACTCGGACTTGGAGGTGCTGATTCCCACCCCAGTCGCTTCACACTCGGCTGCGAACCGATCCAGTGAGAGCTGAAGATCCTGGCCAGATGAAGCCATCAGGACCACATCATCTGCAAAAATCAGAGACCTAATCCTGCAGCCACCAAACCAGATACTCTCAACGCCTTGACTGCGTGTTCGACTCAAAATAATTGCCCAGGCCTGGTCTAAAGTTAAATACTGTAGCGAGCCATGTACTGTGTACATATGTTGCCTCATCACAATTAATTTCCATAAAAGACAAATCGGCACTGTGCTCGCCAATTGTGCCCACTAATCAAAATTAAGCGTGACTAATGCAGCATAACCAAAAAGAAGTATCTTATTACTATGATGTACTCATCATGTTGAAACAGTTTGTCTTGTGTTGGAAAATTGTGTTACGCATTGTGTGTGAGATAGAGGTGTGGGGTAACACAATTACTCATCGGCGTCATGCCCCATTTTCACGGCGCGTGTCTGCGCCGAGCGATAATGAGGCGTCCTGTCCGTGTCTCTCTCTAATTAGACACCCTGTTTCACTCTCCCCTCCTTGTGTATCCTCCTGTCGCTTTTTTTTCGGCCAAACGAATCACATTTCTTTCATTCCTCTCAACCTTGCCAACCGTCACGGCAACAATAATACGCCATTAATCAGGGGCGCATTCGGCCCCGGTGATATTTTTGGAAAACCTGTCTCGGCTCTCACTGAACTTTCATTTAGAATATCAAGCAAAACATTTTTTCACGTCATCTGCTCAGCCTGGTGTGGATGATACACTACATTGCCAAAAGTATTTGGCCACCTGCCTTGACTCACATATGAACTTGAAGTGCCATCGCATTCCTAACCCACAGGGTTCAATATGATGTCGGTCCACCTTTTGCAGCTATTACAGCTCTAACTCTTCTGGGAAGGCTGTCCACAAGGTTGCAGAGTGTGTTTATAGGAGTTGTCCACCATTCCTCCAAAAGCGCATCGGTGAGGTCACACACTGATGTTGGTCGAGAAGGTTTGGCTCTTAGTCTCCGTTCTAATTTATCCCAAAGGTGTTCTATCGGGTTCAGGTCAGGACTCTGTGCAGGCCAGTCAAGTTCATCCACACCAGACTCTGTCATCCATGTCTTTATGGACCTTGCTTTGTGCACTGGTGCACAGTCATGTTGGAAGAGGAAGGGGCCCGCTCCAAACTGTTCCCACAAGGTTGGGAGCATGGAATTGTCCAAAATTAGAGATGTCCGATAATGGCTTTTTTGCCGATGTCCCGATATTGTCCAATTCTTAATTACCGATTCCAATATCAACCAAAACCGATATATACAGTCGTGGAATTAACACATTATTATGCCTAATTTTGTTGTGATGCCCCGCTGGATGCATTAAACAATGTAACAATGGGGCGGTATAGCTCGGTTGGTAGAGTGGCCGTGCCAGCAACTTGAGGGTCGCAGGTTCGATCCCCGCTTCCGCCATCCTAGTCACTGCTGTTGTGTCCTTGGGCAAGACACTTGACCCACCTGCTCCCAGTGCCACCCACACTGGTTTAAATGGAACTTAGATATTGGGTTTCACTATGTAAAGCGCTTTGAGTCACTAGAGAAAAAGCGTTATATAAATATATTTCACTTCACTTCACTAACAAGGTTTTCCAAAATAAATCAACTCAAGTTATGGAAAAAAATGCCAACATGGCACTGCCATATTTATAAAGTGAAGTCACAAAGTGCATTCCTTTTTTTAACATGCCTCAAAACAGCAGCTTGGAATTTGGGACATGCTCTCCCTGAGAGAGCATGAGGAGGTTGAGGTGTGGGGCGGGGGGGTTAGGAGGTAGCGGGGGGTGTATACTGTAGCGTCCCGGAAGAGTTAGTGCTGCAAGGGGTTCTGGGTATTTGTTCTGTTGTGTTTACGTTGTGTTACGGTGCGGATGTTCTCCCGAAATGTGTTTGTCATTCTTGTTTGGTGTGGGTTCACAGTCTGGCGCATATTTGTAACAGTGTTAAAGTTGTTTATACGGTCACCCTCAGTGTGACCTGTATGGCTGTTGACCAAGTGTGCATGGCATTCACTTGTGTGTGTGTGAAAAGCCGTACAGTGCCTTTAAGGTTTATTGGCGCTCTGTACTTCTCCCTACGTACAGCGGCGTTTTAAAAAGTCATACATTTTACTTTTTAAAACCCATACCGATAATTTCCGATATTACATTTTAAAGCATCTATCGGCCGATAATATCGGCAGTCCGATATTATCGGACATCTCTATCCAAAATGTTTTGGTATCCTGGAGCATTCAAAGTTCCTTTCACTGGAACTCTTTAAAACCGATACCGATAATTTCCGATACTACATTTTAAAGCATCTATCGGCCGATAATATCGGCAGTCCGATATTATCGGACATCTCTATCCAAAATGTTTTGGTATCCTGGAGCATTCAAAGTTCCTTTCACTGGAACTCTTTAAAACCGATACCGATAATTTCCGATATTACATTTTAAAGCATCTATCGGCCGATAATATCGGACTGCCTATATTATCGGACATCTCTATCCAAAATGTTTTGGTATCCTGGAGCATTCAAAGTTCCTTTCACTGGAACTAAGGGGCCAAGCCCAACTCCTGGAAAAACAAACCCCACACCATAATTCCTCCCCCACCAAATTTCACACTCGGCACAATGCAGTCCGAAATGTAGCGTTCTCCTGGCAACCTCCAAACCCAGACTCGTCCATCAGATTTGCCAGGTGGAAAAGCGTGATTCATCGGTCCAGAGAAGGCGTCTCCACTGCTCTAGAGTCCAGTGGCGACGTGTTTTACACCACTGCATCCCACGCTCTGCCTAGGACTTGGTGATCTCTGCGTACTGTACGTGGGCTAATTGGAAGGCCACCTGAAGTTTGGAGCTCTGTAGCAACTGACTGTGCAGACATTCTTTGCACTATGCGCTTAAGCATCCGCTGACCCCTTTCTGTCAGTTTACGTGGCCCTACCACTTCTTGGCTGAGTTGCTGTTGTTCCCAAACTCTTCCATTTTCTTATAATAAAGCCGACAGTTGACTTTGGAATATTTAGGAGGGAGGAAATTTTAACGACTGGATTTATTTCACAGGTGGCATCCTATGACACTGGAAATCAAATGTTTGTAGAAACAGTTTCCATGCCTAAGTGCTTGATTTTATACACCTGTGGCTGGGCCAAGTGATTAAGACACCTGGGGCCGTACTTATCAAGCTTCTTAGAATTACTCCTAAGAAGTCTGCTAAGAGTTGACTTAAGAGTAAATAAATTATTCGCTGAAAGCTGCACTTAAAAGTTAGTTATCAAGCGTCTTACTCACACTTTCAGCGAAGTGTAGGACTGAATCTTAAGTGTCACACTCAGAGCTGAATTACGACATTACTATGTGCCGTAAACGCAATTTTAGGTGACGTCATTTCTGTGTCCATAGAAATGACCAATCACGGAAGGGAATCCGTTGTCTAAGAATAAAGAAATATCTTGGAAATATTTAAGTGGACAATGGGAGTGTATATTTTGACAATAAACTACAAAATAATACAAAACAAAACTAGTCCCCGCCGGCACTCACGCTACCGCTCCCTCTCTTCTATCGCCCACACACTCACTGACGTCACTCACCTCACGGCCACACACATACGCTACTGTCATAACATTTTCTTTCCAATTCATTAATTAGGCAACTCATTTGAAACTGGTGTGGGGGGCTCTATATATACTAGCCCACTGCAGCCACATGCAGAAATCAACAAGGAATCGAAAAGTATTAAATCTGTGACAAAAATAATATCCGCTCTGTCTAAACGATACCGTTTGATCAGCTGCTCGTCATCAAAAAAAAAAAAAAACATTGTTCCGTTCCCTGAACGTTCGCGCACGTCTCTCTCGCCTCAGTGCCATCCCCTGCTGGCAACTCCTAACCACTTAAGACACCTCTGAAGGTCTCTTAAATATCGTGGAGAGTAGGAGTGATTCTTAGACTTAAGAACGTTGATAAAAAGCTTTTATTCTTAAGTTTGAGAGTAGGACTAAATTTGGCAAATTCTCAGGACTTAAGTGTAAAATGGCACTCTAAGAAGCTTGATAAGTACGGCCCCTGATTCTGATCATTTGGATGGGTGGCCAAATACTTTTGTCAATATAGTGTATGTCAGATATTAACAGTTACACACACAAAACTGCTCTCAAAGTGCGTCATTAAATCCTTTGTTAGGTGAAAAAAAACAACGCAAGCTCAGCATTTATGCTTAAAATAGTGAAACACGCTCATTTATCATATCTTGTTGGTTAATTCTGACAGTCAAATGTTTATTTCAAGCTGTTAATGCTAAATGGAATTGGATTTCCCATCAGGAAAACTAATAACCATTATAATAAAACATTTTTTATGCCTGTTTTAAATCATTACGACAAGTATTATGCAGCCCAATGCCGACAATCTTTGTTTTGTATTTTTGTTGCGTGTCAGCTGGGTTAGCGTTGCACTTAGTTGAGGGATTGTGTTTTCTCACATTGTTTTGTTGTGTATTGCAGCTTCCTCACGCTGAGCATCCATCGCTAATGAGAGCCTCACCCGGTACAGTGGTACCTCGGCGTAGGGAGTTTTTTCAGGATAAGAGCTGCCTCTTGTCTAGGAGGAGAGGATGGGATAGACTTTATTTATTCCCCGATAGGAAAATTGTGTGGTTGCAGTGCAGGTACAAAAAGTCCACAAAAATAAGGTAAAAAAAAAAAAAAAACACATGAAAACGAGGGAAACGTCAAAGAACACAAAGATCATAAACAACATTAAAAAGAGCACAGAGCTGATGCAACCGGATGCCACTTCAGCGGCGCCATTTCTACATACAGCTACAAAAGTAAAACAATGAAAAACACAAAAAATTTGCAATAAATAATACATATTGCAAAAAAAATGTCAACACTCTGGTAAACAGTTAGAGATGCTACCTCAGTAGAAGCATTTAAGTCCCATCTTAAAACTAATTTGTATAATCTAGCCTTTAAATAGACCCCCCTTTTTTAGACCAGTTGATCTGCCGTTTCTTTTCTTCTCTCCTCTTCTCCCCTGTCCCTTGCGAGGGGGAGTTGCATAGGTCCGGTGGCCATGGATGAAGTGCTGGCTGTCCAGAGTCGGGACCCCGGGTGGACCACTAGCCTGTGCATCGGTTGGGGACATCTCTGCGCTGCTGACCCGTCTCCGCTCGGGATGGTTTCCTGTTGGCCCCGCTGTGGACTGGACTCCCGCTGATGTGTTGGATCCACTGTGGACTGGACTTTCACAATGTTATGTCAGACCCACTCGACATCCATTGCTTTCGGTCTCCCCTAGAGGGGGGGGGGGGGGGGGGGGTTACCCACATATGCGGTCCTCTCCAAGGTTTCTCATAGTCATTCACCGACGTCCCAATGGGGTGAGTTTTTCCTTGCCCGTATGTGGGCTCTGTACCGAGGATGTCGTTGTGGCTTGTACAGCCCTTTGAGACACTTGTGATTTAGGGCTATATAAATAAACATTGATTGATTGATTGATTGAAATATGTGAACCCCCAGATGCAGAGGAGAGCGGAATGACAAAGTCTTTCATTATCATACGGCGGGGGTCAGCAACCACCAGCTCTATAGCCGCATGCGGTTCTTAAAAGCCGCCCTAGTGGCTCCCTGGACCTCTTTCAGAGATGTGTGAAAATAGAAAAGATGATGAAAAATTTTTTTTTTTGTTTTAATATCTTTTCTGTAGGAGGACAAACATGACACAAACCTTCCTAATTGTTAGAAATCCCACTGTTTATATTATACATGCTTCACTGTTGAGAGGATTTGGCAAGCACCGTTTTGTCGTACCAATTTCAGCGATCGTTGAACTCGTCGCAGTTTGTTTACATGTACAACTTTCTCCGACGCTGCCACGGAAAGACGTGTTTTAATGCCACTCCTTCTTTTTCCTCATTTTGTCCACCAAACGTCTTATGCTGTGCATGAATGCACAAAAGGTGAGCGTTGTTGATTTGCTGGAGTGCTTATCAAGCATATTTCGGTCGATCCGTGATTGCGAGCTAATCGATGCTAGCATGCTATTTAGGCTAGCTGTATGTACGTATTGCATCATTATGCCTCGTTTGTAGGTATGTTTGAGCTCATTTAATTTCCTATATTATTATTATATATTATATTATATTATTACACATTAGACAAACTTTAATGATCCACAAGGGAAATTGTTCCACACAGTAGCTCAGTTACAAAGGATGGAAAGTGTAAGGATGGAAAGGACAATGCAGGCATAAAACAGACTAAAAATGTACCGTTGTAGCAATATAAAATATAACATATATGTAATATTTACATAATATATGTACAGTATGATATATACTGATATATTATATGTTTATATCATATATATACAAAATATAACAATTATATTATTATTATATTATATTATTATTATTAGTATTCTCTTGATGAGCTTCAAGCACACCTGTGAAGTGAAAGCTATTCCAGGTGACTACCTCTTGAAGCTCGTCGGGAGAATGCCAAGAGTGTGCAAAGCAATAATCAGAGCAAAGGGTGGCTATTTTGAAGAAACTAGAATATAAAACATGTTTTCAGTTATTTTACCTTTTTTTGTTAAGCACACAACTCCACATGTGTTCATTCATAGTTTTGATGCCTTCAGTGACAATCTACAATGTAAATAGTCATGAAAATAAAGAAAACGCGATGAATGAGATGGTGTGTCCAAACTTTTGGCCTGTACTGTATATACAAAATAATCCATGCAAAATTAGCATCAAGCTAGCACATTTTGGAACAGTGGACCATACTTTACCTCCGAGCATTTTCTATCAGGCATACTTGCTCTGTTGGTATTGAAAATTGCAACTTTATCTGGAGGCAGCTTGGCTGAGTCCGCTCCCAGAGCTGCATGAGTGCTTGTTTCCTCGCCAGGTGTTTAAGCCGGCGAAACCGAATGTTACGAGCAACAAAATAATCAAAATATGGCAAGGTTTAGCTTTGACGTGAGTCGACAACCAGTGCCTGTGAAAATACCCATCCCGATTTTCCATTGACACAAGGTGGAGGTATTAAGTCTTCTTCTTTGCTTTGTTCCGTACAAGACAGTATACACCTCCAAAATGCCACCTCTCACATCCTCCTCCCTGATCAGATCCAATTGAAGGTCTCACATCCGAGAATCACAACTTTACACCGAAACGTGTTTTTCGCGCTCTTCTTGGGTTCCAGACGGAAAAGTGTGCGTTTCACAGTAAACGTCTGAACGTGGCAGCCAGGCCTTTGTTTGTGACATAACACCCTTACATCTCCCTCGCCACTTTACTTGTCTGAAAAAGAACAATTCTACACTTTGAAATTTAACTGAACCACCAAGCCCCACGCTGCAAAAACTGAAATCTAAGTAAGATTAAATATCTCAAATAAGGGTTATATTTGCTTATTTTCTGTCTGATAAGATAATTCTTCCCACTAAGCAGATTTTATGTTAGTGTTTTACTTGTTTTAAGGGTTTTGGTCCTAAATGATCTCAGTAAGATATTACAGCTTGTAGCTGAGATTTTATGACCTATATTGAGTAAAACATGCTTGAAACGAAAATATCAACTGATGCAAAGCTGTGTCATCAACACTCACAAGTACAAACCCCGTTTCCATATGAGTTGGGGAATTGTGTTAGATGTAAACATAAACGGAATACAATGATTTGCAAATCGTTTTCAACCCATATTCAGTTGAATATGCTACAAAGACAACATATTTGATGTTCAAACTGATAAACTTTTTTTTTTGCAAATAATCATTAACTTTAGAATTTGATGGCAGCAACACGTGACAAAGAAGTTGGGAAAGGTGGCAATAAATACTGATAAAGTTGAGGAATGCTCATCAAACACTTATTTGGAACATCCCACAGGTGTGCAGGCAAATTGGGAACAGGTGGGTGCCATGATTGGGTATAAAAGTAGATTCCATGAAATGCTCAGTCATTCACAAACAAGGATGGGGCGAGGGTCACCACTTTGTCAACAAATGCGTGAGAAAATTGTTGAACAGTTTAAGAAAAACCTTTCTCAACCAGCTATTGCAAGGAATTTAGGGATTTCACCATCCACGGTCCGTAATATCCTCAAAGGGTTCAGAGAATCTGGAGAAATTACTGCACGTAAGCAGCTAAGCCCGTGACCTTCCATCCCTCAGGCTGTACTGCATCAACAAGCGACATCAGTGTGTAAAGGATATCACCACATGGGCTCAGGAACACTTCAGAAACCCACTGTCAGTAACTACAGTTGGTCGCTACATCTGTAAGTGCAAGTTAAAACTCTCCTATGCAAGGCGAAAACCGTTTATCAACAACACCCAGAAACGCCGTCGGCTTCGCTGGGCCTGAGCTCATCTAAGATGGACTGATACAAAGTGGAAAAGTGTTCTGTGGTCTGACGAGTCCACATTTCAAATTGTTTTTGGAAACTGTGGACGTCGTGTCCTCCGGACCAAAGAGGAAAAGAACCATCCGGATTGTTATAGGCGCAAAGTGTAAAAGCCAGCATCTGTGATGGTATCGGGGTGTATTAGTGCCCAAGACATGGGTAACTTACACATCTGTGAAGGCGCCATTAATGCTGAAAGGTACATACAGGTTTTGGAGCAACATATGTTGCCATCCAAGCAACGTTACCATGGGCGCCCCTGCTTATTTCAGCAAGACAATGCCAAGCCACGTGTTACATCAACGTGGCTTCATAGTAAAAGAGTGCGGGTACTAGACTGGCCTGCCTGTAGTCCAGACCTGTCTCCCATTGAAAATGTGTGGCGCATTATGAAGCCTAAAATAGCACAAGGGAGACCCCGGACTGTTGAACAACTTAAGCTGTACATCAAGCAAGAATGGGAAAGAATTCCACCTGAGAAGCTTCAAAAATGTGTCTCCTCAGTTCCCAAACGTTTACTGAGTGTTGTTAAAAGGAAAGGCCATGTAACACAGTGGTGAACATGCCCTTTCCCAACTACTTTGGCACGTGTTGCAGCCATGAAATTCTAAATTAATTATTATTTGCAAAAAAAAAATAAAGTTGATGAGTTTGAACATCAAAAATGTTGTCTTTGTAGTGCATTCAACTGAATATGGGTTGAAAAGGATTTGCAAATCATTGTATTCTGTTTATATTTACATCTAACACAATTTCCCAACTCATATGGAAACGGGGTTTTTACTTAATTTAAGAATATTATCGAACATATTGAGCAAAAAGGTCTAATTTTTTTTTCTACCAAGAAAAGTACACTTGTTATTAGTGAGAATATACTTATTTTAAGGTAATTTGGGGTTCATTGAGGTTAGCTAATTTTACTTGTTTTGGAAAGTCTTGACCAGCCGAATTTTCTTGTTCTATTGGCAGTTAATTTTGCTTAGTTCAAATAAAATACCCCTAATTTTTTTTTTTTTTCTTGTTTTGAACACTGACTTTTTGCAGTGCAGTGCCTCTCTACCCCGAACTGAACACCCTGGGGGAATACATTTAACCAAAACAACATCACACTTTAAACACTGCCAGGAATGGTTTTATATGCCGATTCTTTGATTAAAGTTTATAAATGTGGCACATTTGCAGATTTTTTTTTTTTTTAAAAGCTGCTGGCTTGTGATGTTTGCATCAGTAACTACTTATTAACTATAATGTTTGGCTAGCGAGAGATGCACAAGCCTTTCCTTGAACACTTCAAATTAATACATGTATTTGATATCTTCTTATGCATATTAGCTCAGTGCAGCTGGCCTAGTTTTAAAACTAACACTTGGAAAAATGTGTTTCTAACACTGGTGAAAGCTTACCTGAGCTTAATACCTGCATGCACACATTCACTGAGTGGGGAGAGGCTCTACTATATAATTTGCTTTGCATAGTTTCGATGGATCCTGTTTCTTGTCGGACAGGATGGACTCTCCTCGGCTGGCCGTGAAAAGGTAAGTTTCAACTCTATTGCTTTTGAATTAAAACCTGCTAAATTTAGGCATGAAGTACAGGCCAAAAGTTTGGACACACCTCATTCAATGCGTTTATTTTCATGACTATTTACATTGTAGATTGTCACTGAAGGCATCAGAACTATGAATGAACACATGTGGAGTTATGTACTTAACAAAAAAAAGGTGAAATAACCTGAAAACATGTTTTATATTCTAGTTTCTTCGAAATAGCCACCCTTTGCTCTGATTACTGCTTTGCACACACTTGGCATTCTCTACATGAGCTTCAAAAGGTAGTCACCTGAAATGGTTTTCACTTCACAGGTGTGCTTGAAGCTCATAGAGAGAATGCCAAGAGTGTGCAGAGCAGTAATTAGAGCAAAGGGTGGCTATTTTGAAGAAAATACAATATAAAACATGTTTTCAGTTATTTCACCTTTTTTTGTTAAGTACATAACTCCACATGTGTTCATTCAAAGTTTTGATGACAATCTACAATCCTGTCCGGGATCCATCGAAACTATGCTAAGCAGATTATAGGTGTGTGGAGGGAGGTGTGGCCAGCGCGCCTGCAGGAGCAAAGGTCACCGCCTCTGTCTATGGTGCGGAGGACGAGCACCATCGGATGGAGGCGGGGCATGTGCTGACGACGAGACACAGCTGACGGGTGATTAGATTTCCCAGGTGGTACGTGTTAATCTAATCATCGGTTGTCTTTAACAGTGAGCGGCCGAGAGCAGGGGGAGACAGAGGATACGGACGTGACTGAAAAGTCACGTTCAGCGGGAGAAATAATTTGATAACACCTATGTGCATTAAAAACTATGTTAAAAACTGCACGCTTAGCTCCTGTGACGTGTCCACCGTGGAACTGCTAGGAAGCAACTTCCACAAGGTGTGTTCAAACTTTTGGCCTGTCCTGTATATATTCATAGATGACCACAATGTAACCCCCAAGGCATCTTCAATTTGTTCCTTTTAGATTTGAGTAGCACATACAGTATGTTGGATAAAAACAGTTCTAGGTTAGAAAAAGTTAGTCAAAATTAAAGTTAAAGATAACGTTAAAGTCCCAACGATTGTTACACACACACTAGGTGTGGTGAAATGTGTCCTCTGCATTTGACCCATCCCCATTTTTTCACCCCTTTTAGATAGTTAAAAAAAACAGGATTAAAAGGTCTTTGAACACATCATGAAACTCACCTCACATCGCCGGTATTAGTAAGCAGCTTTTGCATCACTGCATCATCTTAACAGTCGCTGTAAAAAAATAAAAATAACACAAATACTTTAATAATCCCAAAGGGGAAATTAAGATTTTCAGCCCAATTCCCAATCAAGATCAGACAAACATTACAGGGAGACAGAACAGGATCGCTGACGGGTCTGCCAACTTCCGGCGCCCCTTTCAAAAAAGGTGAGAAACAGATAAACACTGGGGAGGGGGCGGGGGACAAAAAACAAACAAAAAAAAAAACAGCCTAAGCTTGGGTCAAAACTGAGGCCAAGGAAAACCAAAAACAAACTCATAGCCTAGCACATATAAACATGTGTGTAATAGGGAAACATCAAAGAACCAAAGGACATTAAAGGCCTACTGAAAGCCACTACTACCGACCACGCAGTCTGATAGTTTATATATCAATGATGAAATCTTAACATTGCAACACATGCCAATACGGCCGGGTTAACTTATAAAGTGCAATTTTAAATTTCCCGCCACACTTCCGGTTGAAAATGTCTATGTATGATGACGTATGCGCGTGACGTCAATCGTTGATACGGAAGTATTCGGACCCATTGAATCCAATACAAAAAGCTCTGTTTTCATCCCAAAATTCCACAGTATTCTGGACATCTCTGTTGGTGAATCTTTTGCAATTTGTTTTATGAACAATGGAGACTGCAAAGAAGAAAGCTGTAGGTGGGATCGGTGTATTAGCGGCTGGCTGCAGCAACACAACCAGGAGGACTTTGAGATGGATAGCAGACGCGCTACCATGAGTACAGCTTTGGCTTCCAAACATTTGATCGCTTGCCCGTACGTGCGTGTCGCTATGTGCATGTCACGTACATAACTTTGGGGAAATATATGTTTCTTGCCGACTCTGATGGCGGCCGGGGTGTCGTCGAAAGCTACAACGCCCGCCGCCGTTCTGTAGCTAAATTAGCTTCAATGGCGTCGTTAGCAACAGCATTGTTAAGCTTCGCCAAGCTGGAAATTATTAACCGTGTATTTACATGTCCATGGTTTAATAGTATTGTTGATCTTCTGTCTATCCTTCCAGTCAGGGGTTTATTTATTTTGTTTCTATCTGCATTTAAGCCCGATGCTATCATGTTAGCTCAGTAGCTAAAGAGCTTCGCCGATGTATTGTCGTGGAGATAAAAGTCACTGTGAATGTCCATTTTGCGTTCTCGACTCTCATTTTCAAGAGGATATAGTATCCGAGGTGGTTTAAAATACAAATCCGTGATCCAAAATACAAAAAGGAGAAAGTGTGGAATCCAATGAACCCTTGTACCTAAGTTACGGTCGGAGCGAAAAAAGATACGTCTTGCACTGCCTCTCTAGTCCTTCACTCTCACTTTCTTCATCCACGAATCTTTCATCCCCGCTCAAATTAATTGGGTAATCGTCGCTTTCTCGGTCCGAATCTCTCTCGCTGCATTGTAAACAACGGAGAAATGTGAGGAGTCCTTCCTCCTGTGATGTCACGCTACTTCCGGTATAGGCAAGGCTTTTTTTTTATCAGCGACCAAAATTTGCGAACTTTATCGTCGTTGTTCTCTACTAAATCCTTTCAGCAAAAATATGGCAATATCGCGAAATTATCAAGTATAACACATAGAATGGATCTGCTATCCCTGTTTAAATAAAAAAACATTCATTTCAGTAGGCCTTTAAAGACATTAAAAGAGCAGAGCTGATGCAACCAGCCACTTCTACACACAGCCACAAAGGTAAAACAACAACAACAAAAAAACATATACACTGTGGTGGCCTCTGCGGTGTTCCACACCATCGTCTGCTGGGGTGGGGGAAGCATGGCCAGAGACAGGAGCAGACCCAACAAAGCAACCAAGAGAGCCGACTCCAACCTTTAGCCACCCACAAACTCTCAGCCAGTGTCCAGTCCGCATGGATGAGCGAGGATACAGCCAAGGAGACCGAGGTGTCCGATACCTGCTCATTCAGCCAAGACACTGTGAAGCTTGTCCGTCCCAGCTCCGCAGCCGTGTCTCTTCATCCGCATCTCCTCCAGTCTCTCTGGTGTAGCAGAGACCCAGCAGCTGGTCTCCATGGCCAAAAGGCTCCCGGGAGGCGGATCCAGAAGTTCACAAAAAAGCACTGCAGAAGTCACCAAAGTGCCACCCCTTGTCACACAGTCCCAAAGGGTCCCGAACCAAAAGGCAAAAAAAAAAAAACCCACATGAAAACAAGAGGGAAACATCAGGAACACAAAAGGATGACACAAGAGCACAGAGCTCCTGCCATGAGCAGCGCCATCTTGGAAAAAACAACATGTAACGTGTCTTAGTCGGGCGACACTACCCTCATCGGGCTCATCTCGGATGGCGACGAGTCCGCCTACAGGAGAGATGTGGACCGGCTGGCGTCCTGGTGCAGCCTCAACAACCTGGAGCTGAACGCCCAGAAAACAGTGGAGATGATCATGGACTTCAGGAAAGTCACAGCCCCACCATCCCCCCTCACCCTGATTGACTCTCCCACCCCCGTCTCTCCATTGTGGACTCCTTCCGTTTCTTGGGCACCACCATCACCCAGGACCTCAAGTGGGAGCCGACCATCAGCTCCCTCATCAAGAAGGCCCAGCAGAGGATGTACTTCCTGCGGCAGCTGAGGAAACTTAAGGTGCCGACCGAGATGCTGGTGCAGTTCTACTCAGCCATCATCGAGTCCATCCTCACCTCCTCCATCACCGTGTGGTTCCCCGGCGCCACAGTCCAGGGTAAGCATCGACTGCAGCGCATCTTATGTGTTGCGGAGAAGGTGATTGGCTGCAAGCTCCCACCCCTCCAGGACTTGTTCTCCTCCAGAACCAGGAGGCATGTGGGTCGGATCACAGCTGACTCTTCTCACCCTGGACACAAACTATTCTCCCCTCTCCCCTCGGGCAGGAGACTACGGTCCATCCAGACCCACACCTCCCGCCACCTGAACAGTTTTATCCCCTCAGGCACATGAACAATAACAAGATCTGATAGCTCAGGTACAGCTCTTTTTATTACCTATTCTCTCAGCGATCCTGTTCTGTCTCCCTGTAATGTTTGTCTGATCTTGAATGGGATTATGTTGAACATTCTAATTTGCCCTTGGGGAATAATAAAGTATTTCTGATTCTGATTCTTATTCTGATATGTGTTTTATGTTGCACGATTGCACCAAGAAAAATTCCTAGTTTGTGAACCCGTTCTCAAACAATGGCAATAAAAACTATTCTGATTCGGATTCTGTTTGCTCCAGTATTTACTGTCCACAGTCTCTATTTTGCTACAGTGACCTGTTTTCTCCTCTCCTTACTGGCACCAACAGCCACTCTTCTCCATTGTTATCATCGCCTTCTGCCAGATGCTTTCAATGCAACAAGGTTTTTACAGTTTCCCTTGCTGCAATTTTCATGTAGAAAACCGACCGACACAAACCCATACTCTCCGGTGGAATCGTGGCATGAGAAACCAGTGAAAAATGACTACAAATTTGTTCTACCCTGATAGGATAGAATAGTATTTTCCACCATGTCGTGTTGTATTATCACCTCGAAACAATCCGAAGTGCTGTTATGTCTTGAATCCGAAGAAGGCCCCCCTGCTAACATTCCTTCGAGGGTCAGAGGTTGGCCGTCTCCAGCCTTTCCTGGATCATGACAGGCTATTCAATTGTTGGTTTCTATGGGCCTTACATGCAACAATGATGTCCTTGTGTGAGAGTCCAGTAAGTACCCTGAGCAATAATTCACCGTGCGATGGCTCCACGTTCCTCTAAGCTTAAAATGATTTAAATGTATATATTTAAATATGGGAAAAGTACTCGTTCTCTCAAAGATTAAATGTTCGACTTCTTGTGCCTTTGCCGTCGCGCATGTGATCCGACAGGCCGTCTGTGGGAATAGTTCTGATTGATAATTGATGAAAGAGGCAAATGATTCAACCCATTGCTCATTAAAGTATCAGCAAGTCCAATTTGACCTCTGATAAGATAAAGTTGAGCGGGGACACATGAACCATCTTCTGCCTCATTTACATTTTTATAACATTATGAAAGTAGTGCTGGGACCTCTTTGGGGTTTTCACTCATGCAAACCGAAGGGGGAAAGTTAAAGTGGCTCAGAGCAGGCTTTGCGTTTGACAGGAAGACCAATTAACGGCGGCTGGTGTTGTGCGAGGCTGCAGGGCACAAGTTGACTGACACCCTCTGGAGAAACAGGTGCATAAGAATGTGCAGCCTATAAAACAAGCCCACCCCTCTTAGATAGCCTCTCTCTGTGTTTACCGTTTTGGAAGGGGAGATTTGTCATTCTATTTTGTTTTTAGCTACAGTTCAGAATCAGAATCGGAATCACTTTATTAATCCCCGAGGGGAAATTTAAGATTTTCAGCACAATCCCATTCAAGATCAGACAAACATTACAGGGAGACAGAACAGGATCAAACATTACAGGGAGACAGAACAGGGTCGCTGACGGGTCTGCCAACTTCCGGCGTCCCTTACAAAAAAGGTGAGGAAAAAAAATAGTCAGTCTTATCGGGCCCCTGGAGAGGGGGTCCAGACTGAAGCCAAGGAGAAAAAAACCTCATAGCCATAGCACACAAACATGTGTGTAAGAGTGAAACATCAAAGAATACAAAGGACATTAAAGACATTAAAAGAGCAGAGCTGATGCAACCTGTTATGTTTTTTTCCCTACCTTCTCTTTTGTTGTGATTTGTTTCCTCAGCTCATTAGTCTCCAGCGAGGGGCGGACACTAAGGCACACCTGCAACCTATTTTCTACCAAGGAGTATTTAAACTCATCACCCACAGCTGGTCTTGTTGGTTAATTTATCCTGCACCTTCCACGTGCATGCGTCTGCTTCGTCTCGTCAGTCCTGGTACGTTGCTTTTCCTTTATCCTGTATTTCCTAACGTTGTTGTGTTTGTTTCCTAGCCTCCTAGAGGCACCATGGACTTTTACCCTGTGCGTAGTACGCCCTGGCTTTTCCCCTGACGACCACTGAGAAACCTGTTTCCATTTAGTATTTCATGGTGTGCACTTCTGCCCCATCGCTTTTTGTTAACACTTTGTGGACTTATTAAATGTATTCCTTTTTGTTATTCAAACTTGCCTCCCGTCTCTGCATCCCGGGGTCACCCCCTTGACCAGTTCCTAACAGCAACCAGCCACAAAAGTAAAACAATAACAACAACAACAAAAAACACACACACTGTGATGGCCTCTGCATGGCCAGAGACAGGAGCAGACCCACCAACAAAGCAACCAAGAGAGCCGACTCCACCCTCGGCCGCCCACCAACTCTCGGCCAATGCCCAGTCTGAATGGATGACCGAAGATACGTACAAGGAGACCGAGGTGTCCGACACCTGCTCATTCAGCCAAGCCACTGTGAAGCCCGTCGGTAGCGCCTGATCCGCAGCCCTGTCTCTTCATCCGCATCTCCTCCAGTCTCTCCAAATGGACTGTGGTGTGGCAGAGACCCAGCAGCTGGTCTCCATGGCCAAAAGGCTCCCGGGAGGCAGATCCAGAAGTTCCCAAAAAAGCACCACAGAAGTCACGAAAGTGCCACCTCTTGTCACACAGTCCCAAAGGGTCCCCAACCAAAAGTAAAAAAAAAACCACATGAAAAAACGTGTGAAGCTTGAGAACTAATAACAAGAGCAGATATTAGCTTGCAAACTCAATAACAACACAACACCACAAAAGGTTGAAGGAGAAAGTGTGGTTTATGTGTCCATCAGTCATCAGTAGGTTGTATCCCGTCGCCTGACTTTTGAACGGAAGTAACCAAAGTGGTGGGCCACTAAACCAATATGGTTACTCATGTGCAGCAAACAGAGTGCGAACTATCTGCGCACGCAAGGGGCATAGATCTTACCACTAAAAGCTGATATGAGTAAAGAATCCAACTATGCAATGGAATAGATCCTTATACGTTATCAAAAAAAAAGAATTGTTGAGTAATCCCAAGAATTATCTGTCGGTTGCGTTCCCAGACATGTCGAACATCATTTTCTACATGGCAAAGAAGATGAAAACTTGGAAAAGCATGGAGGTCCACAACTTCCTGGTCTGTGGCTGGGTCTAGGAAATTGGTATCAAGACTCTCTCGGATTAATATGCATCGCTTTTGCTCGGGTAAGGTTGCATTTCATGATTTAACTTAGTGTCTACAGCAGACCTGGGCAAATTAAGATCTGTAAGAATAATTAGATCGTTAAGATGAAAACTGTAGCTGCCATTATGATGTGCAGTGATGTTTTCAAATTACCGGAAGTCTTGAACTATAGAAAGTATGTCAATGGTTGGAATCTGCGCTTTTGCATGATATACTATCAATCAATCAATCAATCAATGTTTACTTATATAGCTCTAAATCACGAGTGTCTCAAAGGGCTGCACAAGCCACAACGACATCCTCGACTCAGATCCCACATCAGGGCAAGAAAAAAACTCAAAACAATGGGATAACAATGAGAAACCTTGGAGGGGACCGCAGATGTGGGGACTCCCCCCCTGGGTGACGGGTGCAATGGACGTCGAGTGGATCTAGCATAATATTGTGAGAGTCTAGTCCGTAGTGGATCTAACAACTACTAGTTACTATGCTAATCTAACTAGTTACTATGGTAATCTAAGTCACAGCAGCTCGGACGAGGCACCAAGCAGTGTGGGTGGGGAGCGTTTCCACAGAGTGTTTCCAGAGCGTCAAGTCTAAAATGCGGGTGTCAGGGACAGACGTGGAAGGAGATTTTTTACAACGAAGTTCTAAAGCTTAGGGATGTATCAGATATATCAGATTGTAGGTGGGTATTTTTTTTTTACCCTTCACGTTCATATTTTGGTGTGTTTGTTGCATTTTTGTTGCGTTTCGCTTGATTGTAAAATATGTCGATCAAGAGGGGGTATGACGTTCATATGTTGTCAATATTCAGTGTTTTATCATTCATAGTTAATATTGTAAATCCCACATTCTTTATTTTCATGTACATTCTGGGTGTCTCATTCAGTAAAAAAAAAAAAAGTATATTCCATTTTTTAAGGCGGTCTGTCATAACATTTTTAGCATTCAATCAGACATTATTGTGAGGTTTTGTATTAGTGTTCCTAAAAATAGATATACCGGCCCCCAGACACATTTTTTTCTCTAAATTTGGCTCCCCCAAGTCAAAATAATTGCCCATGCCTGGTCTATGAGGCTGTAACTTCATCTGTTCTTTGTGAAATAACAAGTTAATACAATTAATAATGAAGCACAAGTACAAACAATCCTCACATGCATTACTTAAGTTTTGCTTCCGGGTTAGGTTTGTTTTCAGTTCCAAGCTAATCTACTTGAATGCATTCTTCTCAAAATGTAATGATGATTTGCCTTTCTATATCAGGAGTGTCAAACTCATTTTAGATCAGGGGCCGCAAGGAGGAAAATCTATTGCCACTTGGGTCGGACTGGATAAATCTTGGCATTAAAACTTAAAAATAAAGACAACTTCAGATTGTTGTCTTTATTTTTAAGCCAAAAATGGAACAGGCGCATTCTGAAAATGTAAATTGTGTACAATAATCCACTTGGCAAAACATTTCAAGTTAGTTGAACATTCTGAGGAACAAATTGGTGCAGTTTCAAAAACACCATGAAGAACACAATTAAGTTAAGCCTTTTGTGTCAGTGTATTTACAAAGCCATTCAACTTTAAGCACTACCTGTTTAGGATTCTTATGTTGGGCAGTTCACCATTAATATTTTTGGAAAAGTGTTTCCTCAAACCACCATTGGTGAAATCCGCAACTGCCACAACACATTCATTAATCATCATTCAAAAATTACAATCATAATATAAATGAAGCTATAATCAAAATTACACAAGAGCCGGAATCAGGGTAGCATAACTACAAACTTAACCAATGTGAACATCGTAGATTTAAGCATCAAATAAAATAAAAAAAAACCTTACAAATGTAGAAACACACATTTTTACAATGGAGTTCAGGGTGTGCATCGTGCATTTGTTATTTTTTGCAACATGTTTCAAAAAAGATTGCACAAGTGGCAAAAAAGACTGAGAACGTTTAGGAATACTCTTCAAACACTTATTTAGAACATCCCGCAGGTGAAGAGGGTAATTGGGAACAGGTGGGTGCCATGATTGGGTATAAAAGCAGCTTCCATGAAATGCTCAGTCATTCACAATTAAGGATGGGACGAGGGTCACCACTTTGTGAACAAATGCATGAGCAAATTGTCCAACAGTTTAAGAAAAACCTACCTCAACAAGCTATTGCAAGAAATCTAGGGATTTCACCATCTACGGTACGTAATATCATCAAAAGGTTCAAAGAATCTGGAGAAATCAATGCATGTAAGCGATGCTATTACGGACCTTTGTTCCCTCAGGCGGTAGTGCATCAAAAAGCGACATCAATGTGTAAAGGATATCACCACATGGGCTCAGGAACACTTCAGAAAACCACTGTCAGTAACTACCGTTCGTCGCTACATCTGTAAGTGCAAGTTAAAACTCTACTATGCAAAGTGAAATACATTTATCAACAACACCCGGGCCCGAGCTCATCCAAGATGGACTGATGCAAAGTGGAAAAGTGTCCCGTGGTCTGATGAGTCCACATTTCAAATTGTTTTTGGAAACTGTGGACGTCGTGTCCTCCGGACCAAAGAGGAAAAGAACCATCCAGACCAAAGAGGAAAAGAACCATCCAGACCTGTCTCCCATTGAAAATGTGTTGTGCATTATGAAGCGTAAAATACCACAACAGAGACTGTTGAACAACTTAAGCTGTACATCAAGCAAGAATGGGAAAGAATTCCACCTGAAAAGAACCATCCGGACTGTTAAAGGCGCAAAGTGTAAAAGCCAGCATGTGTGATGGTATGGGGGTGTATTAGTGCCCAAGGCATGGGTAACTTACACATCTGTGAGGGCACCATTAATTTGCTCAAAAAGGTTCATTATGTGTTCTTATTCATATACTCTTTCAAATGTTCTTGTAATCAGTTCTTGTAATCAGACCATATTTTTCGGTATATTAGATTAAATCTTTACCTGACATGTTTTCGACCCTCGGAATAAGCGGTAGAAAATGGATGGATGGATGGATGTTTTTGACTGTCATCTGCATTAGTCTTCTCCCTCCTCCATTAACAATCAAGCGGCGGGCGGGAGAAGAAGACTGCAGATGACAGTCGAAAGTTGAAAATATGTCAGGTAAAGATTCCATCTAATATACCGGAAAATATGGTCTCATTACAAGAAAATTTGAAAGAGAAAGGCACCGTTAATGCTGAAAGGTACTCCTCAGTTCCCAAACGTGTACTGAGTGTTGTTAAAAGGAAAGGCCATGTAACACAGTGGTAAAAATGCCCCTGTGACAACTTTTTTTGCAATGTGTTGCTGCCATTGAATTCTAAGCGTGGAAGGGGGCGTGGTCTGCGGGCCTGCCGTGGAGCAGGGTGTGTAAGGACCGGCCTCAAAGCCAGTGGCAGGTGAGTAGATTGCCCAGCTGGGGCATGTTATCTAATCACCTGTCGCCCTTATTGGCAGCAGCCGGTACGAGACACATTGTCTCCTCAGTTCTCAAATGTTTACTGAGTGTTGTTAAAAAGGAAAGGCCATGTAACACAGTGGTAAAAATGCCCCTTTGACAACTTTTATGCAATGTGTTGCTACCGTTAAATTCTAAGTTAATGAATATTTGCTAAATAAAATTAAGTTTCTCAGTTTGAACATTAAAGGCCTACTGAAATGAATTTTTTTAATTTAAACGGGGATAGCAGATCCATTCTATGTGTCATACTTGATCATTTCGCGATATTGCCATATTTTTGCTGAAAGGATTTAGTATAGAACAACGACGATATAGTTCGCAACTTTTGGTCTCTGATAAAAAAAAGCCTTGCCTCTACCGGAAGTAGCGTGACATCACCGGAGGTAGGGCTGCTCACATTTTCTTATTGTTTTCAATGCAGCGAGAGAGATTCGGACCGAGAAAGCGACGATTACCCCATTAATTTGAGCGAGGATGAAAGATTCGTGGATGAGGAACGTGAAAGTGAAGGACTAGCGTGCAATGCAGGACGTATCTTTTTTTCGCTCTGACCGTAACTTAGGTACAAGGGTTCATTGGATTCCACACTCTCTCCTTTTTCTATTGTGGATCACGGATTTGTATTTTAAACCACCTCGGATACTATATCCTCTTCAATCAATCAATCAATCAATCAATCAATGTTTATTTATACAGCCCTAAATCACAAGTGTCTCAAAGGACTATATCCTCTTGAAAATGAGAGTCGAGAACGCGAAATGGACATTCACATTGACTTTTATCTCCATGACAATACATCGGTGAAGCACTTTAGCTACTGAGCTAACGTGATAGCATCGGGCTTAACTGCATATAGAAACAAAACAAAGCCCCTGACTGGAAGGATGGACAGAAGATCAACAATACTACCAAACTCTGGACATGTAACTACACGGTTAATGCTTTCCAGCTTGGCGAAGCTTAGCAATGCTGTTGCTAACAACGCCATTGAAGCTACGGAACCTCGACAAAGCTATACTAAAAACATTAGCTCTGCACCTACGCCAGCCCTCATCTGCTCATCACGGCGCATGCTCACCTGCGTTCCAGGGATCGACGGTACGACTAAGGACTTCACCCGATCACCGATGCGGTCGGCGGCCCGGAGACGGAGGAAGGCAAGGTGAGGTCCTCCTGGTTGTGTTGCTGTAGTCCGCCGCTAATACACCGATCCCACCTACAACTTTCTTCTTTGCAGTCTCCATTGTTCATTAAACAAATTGCAAAAGATTCACCAACACAGATGTCCAGAATACTGTGGAATTTTGAGATGAAAACAGAGCTTTTTGTATTGGATTCAATGGGGTCCGAATACTTCCGTTTCAACCGTTGACGTCGCGCGCATACGTCATCATATCGAAACGTTTTCAGCCGGAAGTTTGCCGGGGAATTTAAAATTGCACTTTATAAGTTAACCCGGCCGTATTGGCATGTGTTGCAATGTTAAGATTCCATCATTGATATATAAACTATCAGACTGCGCGGTCGGTAGTAGTGGCTTTCAGTAGGCCTTTAAGTATCTTGTCTTTGCAGTCTATTTAATTGAATATAAGTTGAAAAGGATTTGCACATCCTTGTATTCTGTTTTTATTCACCATTTACACAACGTGCCAACTTCACTGGTTTTGGGGTTTTGTAGAACAAGATGTGAATAAGTCCAATATTTCTGCATATAGTAGCGCAAATACACGAGTCTGTGTTTGTGGATGCCAAAATAGCGTGAAAGCCAGGAATAAAACCAGGGAGACAGGAGCCACTCCCTTACCTTAAACTGCTCTCAGCGAATCGCAGGAGATAGCTTTTGCTCAAATGAGAGAAAACATGTCTGAAAGGGTATAAATCTTTAATCAAACGCTGGTGATGCGCCTTGCTTCCAGCACTCTCTGCGCCGAGCTGGAGAGCAGATGCTGAAATCTCAGATCTCTTCCCCCCCCACCCCCAAACAGTATAAATCCCCTTCTCCAGCACTGAAGTGTCATGGGAGCTGCTCTTTCTGCTCACTTTTGGGTTCCCTCCTCACCAACTCCCACAGGGATCCTGCACTATTTTAGTATTGAACAGGAGGGAGGGAATCACATGCATAATCATTTTGCCCCCAGTGAAGTATGCAAAACAATTCTTCTTTAAACATGCACAAGTCAGATTGTTTATGAAGTTTCCTGCATACTGACACACTTGTTTGGGAACATGTTTCCAACCTTTAGTGGTCATATCCAGTCCTATAATATTCATTTCAACTGTCATTAGTGGCCATTGATTACTTCCTGTGCAGCTAATAACCGTCAGAGTGTCTTTCAGTTTGCATTACATGTGCAGTGTATGGATTTTGCACTAAGTGCTTGCAACCTCTGCATTAGTGCTACGGTAAACAGGAAGTGATCATTTATGAATGAAAGAGATTCATGCCTGCTAGAAATGGAACATTTAAATAAGACCACCATGTTCTTAGTACACTATATTGCCAAAAGTGGCTCGGCCACAGGTGTATAAAATCAAGCACTTAGGCATGGAGTCTGTTTCTACAAACATTTGTGAAAGAATGGGCCGCTCTCAGTGATTTCCAGCGTGGAACTGTCATAGGATGCCACCTGGGCTCCTAAATATTCCAAAGTCAACTTTATTAGAAGAAAAGTGAAGAGTTTGGGAACAACAGCAACTCAGCCACCAAGTGGTAAGGCCACGTAAACTGACAGAGAGGGGTCAGCGGATGCTGAAGCGCATAGTGCAAAGACTTTCTGCACAGTCAGTTGCTACAGAGCTCCAAACTTCATGTCCAATTAGCCCACGTACAGTACGCAGAGAGCTTCATTGAATGGGTTTCCATGGCCGAGCGGCTGCATCTAAGCCATACATCACCAAGTCCAATGCAAAGCGTGGGATGCAGTGGTGTAAAGCACGTCGCCACTGGACTCTAGAGCAGTGGAGACGCCTTCTCTGGACTGATGAGTCACACTTTTCCATCTGGCAATCTGATGGACGAGTCTGGGTTCGGAGGTTGCCAGGAGAACGCTACATTTCGGACTGCATTGTGCCAAATGTCAACTTTGGTGGAGGAGGAATTATGGTGTGGGGTTGTTTTTCCAGGAGTTGGGCTTGGCCCCTTAGTTCAAGTGAAAGGAACTTTGAATGCTCCAGGATACTATAAAATGTTGGACAATTCCATGGGATGGCACTTCAAGTTCATATGTGAGTAAAGGCAGGTGGCCAAATACTTTTGGCAATATAGTGGAACTTGGGTATGAAATCCTAATGGGTCTGAGTCAAGGCTTTCTTTGCTAACTTTGTTACCGTGCTATATGTTAGCATAGGAACTGTTAGCATGTTAGAATTTTGTGATAGAACAGCTTGATTCCGAATCATTATCAATCTGCCAATGCACTTTAATGCTATTGTTGTCTTGCGGTAGTTTAACATTAGATTGTTAGCTATGTTTTATGTTAGTCCCGATCAATAGGTCCTTGAAATACAGTACATTACTACTATAATTGACATCAATTACTTAGGGATCACCATTAGTGCTTTGTGTATTATAGTGGCTATATTGCTATTATTGTTGTCCCGATACCAATATTTTGGTACCGGTACTGGTACCAAAATGTATTTCGATACTTTTTCTAAATAAAGGGGACCACAAAAAATTGCATTATTGACTTTATTTTAACAAAAAATCTTAGGGTACATTAAACATATGTTTCTTGTTGCAATTTTGACCTTAAATAAAATAGTGAACATACAAGGCAACTTGCTTTTTATTTGTAAGTAAGCAAACAAAGGCTCCTAATTTAGTCTGCTGACATATGCAGTAACATATTGTGTCATTTATCATTCTATTATTTTGTCCACATTATTAAGGACAAGAGGTAGAACATGAATTATTAATCTACTTGTTCATTTACTGTTAATATCTGCTTACTTTCTTTTTAAAGGCCTACTGAAAGCCACTACTACCGACCACGCAGTCTGATAGTTTATATATCAATGATGAAATCTTAACATTGCAAAACATGCCAATACGGCCGGGTTAGATTAGTAAAGTGCAATTTTAAATTTCCCGCGTAATATTCTGCTGAAAACGTCTCGGTATGATGACGGATTGTAGCGGACATTTTGGGACAGCATTGTGGCCAGCTATTAAGTCGTCTGTTTTCATCGCAAAATTCCACAGTATTCTGGACATCTGTGTTGGTGAATCTTTAGCAATTTGTTTAATGAACAATGAAGACAGCAAAGAAGAAAGCTGTAGGTGGGAAGCGGTGTATTAGCGGCCGGCTGCAGCAACACAACCAGGAGGACTTTGAGTTGGATAGCAGATGCGCTACCGTGAGTACGCAGCTTTGGCTTCCAAACATTTGATCGCTTGCCCGTACGTGCGTGCCGCTATGTGCATGTCACGTACGTAACTTTGGGGAAATATATGTGCTGTATGAACTTTACGGAGGTGAACGGTACTTTGGGCTGTGGGATCGAGTGTGTTGTGCGGGTGTTTGATTTGTATTGGCGGGTTATATGGACGGGAGGGGGGAGGTGTTTGTTATGCGGATTAATTTGTGGCATATAAAATATAAGCCTGGTTGTGTTGTGGCTAATAGAGTATATATATGTCTTGTGTTTATTTACTGTTTTAGTCATTCCCAGCTGAATATCAGGTCCATCCCGCCTCTCACAGCCTCTTCCCTATCTGAATCGCTTCCACTGCCCTCTAATCCTTCACTCTCACTTTCCTCATCCACGAATATTTCATCCTCGCTCAAATTAATGGGGTAATCGTCGCTTTCTCGGTTCGAATCGCTCTCGCTGCTGGTGGCCATGATTGTAAACAATGTGCAGATGTGAGGCGCTCCACAACCTGTGACGTCACGCTACTTCCGGTACAGGCAAGGCTTTTTTATCAGCGACCAAAAGTTGCGAACTTTATCGTCGATGTTCTCTACTAAATCCTTTCAGCAAAAATATGGCAATATCGCGAAATGATCAAGTATGACACATAGAATGGATCTGCTATCCCCGTTTAAATAAGAAAATCTCAATTCAGTAGGCCGTTAATATCTGCTTACTTTCTTTTTAACATGTTCCATCTACATTTCTGTTCAAATGTAATAACAACGTAATCTTCTCCTTTTAGATACTTTACATTAGTTTTGGATGATACCACAAATGTAGGTATCGGTCTGATACCAAGTAGTTACAGGATCATACATTGGTCATATTCAAAGTCCTCATGTGTCCAGGGACATATTTCCTGAGTTTATAAACATAATTGTGGAAGGAGGTGTTGCCAGCACTGCCTGCAGGAGCAAAGGTCACCGCCTCTGTCCAAGGTGCTGAGGACAGAGCACCATCAGACGGGGGCGTGGCAGTGCTGACGGCGAGACCCAGCTGGCAGGTGATTAGATTTCACAGGTGGTAATCTAATCATCTGTTGTCTTTAACAGTAAGCGGCCGGGAGCAGGAGGAGAGAGAGGATACGGACGTGACTGAAAGGTCACATTCTGCTGGAGAGAAAAACTTTGGTTGAAGCATTCTTATTAAATCTTGTTAAACCTGCACGCTTGGCTCCTGTGCCGTGTCTGAAAGTGGGACTGCTAGGAAGCGACTTCCACAATAATAAACATTAAAAAAAACTAAAGGAGATTTTGTGATTAGGGATGATATTTGTTAAGGAATTATCGATTTTGATACCATTATCGAATCCTCTTATCGAACCGATTCCTTATCAATTCTCTTATCGAATCCAGATAGGTTGTTGTATATGGAAAAAAAAACCACCCAATACTTTGTTTAACAAAAACTCACTTTTGGCAGCCTTCACTTATATTTTTTAAGAAAATAATTAAATTCCATCCATCCATCCATTTTCTACCGCTTGTCCCGATCGGGGTCGCGGGGGGTTCTGGAGCCTATCTCAGCTGCATTCGAGCGGAAGGCGGGGTCCACCCTGGACAAGTCGCCACCTCAATTAAATAAATAAATATTGACTGTTAGTGCCCCTTTAATTGGGCCACCTAAGAAAAATACATGCAGGGAAAATCCTGCATTCATTTGTATTATTTATTAGACAGACCTGCAAACTCTGGAGTGGTGTAGGCTACAAGATACCGTTAACGTTATCAGACACATACAAAAAGGCTAACGTTAACGTTACCGTTAGCCACAGACTAAGCTTAGGTAACGTTAGTCTAGCTAACATTACTGCAGTCCTGGTTGACATAAGAGGTAACGCTATTTTAGCCTAAAGGCTACAAGTGAGCAGCTATGGAAATTAACCGGCAACAGTTAATGTTAGTTACTCACCGGCACTATCACTGGGACTGCAGGTTGAAGCAGAGGAAGAGGGGCGTGCTTCGTCATCTCTGTCGCTGCTTCTCCACGACACGTTTCTATAACCTTCAGGTTATGTACGGCCTGAACATGTTTCAACATGTTTGTTGTACTGCTCCTCTTACAGGAAAGTGAAGCCTGGCAATAATTGCAGATAGCCGTTTCCTCATCGTATTTCTTAGTAAAGTGAAGCCAAGCCTTGGAGCGTTATTTCCGGTCCATTGTTGTTACTGCTTTTGTATCTGCCGCCGAATGACTGAGCTACGTCATTTCCTGTGACACGGGATTCGGTCCCAGGGATTCGAATAAAGAACCAAATCTTTTTCTTTACTATAGTGGCTTCGATAACGGGAACCGCTTCTCAAAAAGGGATTTGAATCCATTGAATCCGTTCTTTTCTTATCGAACAATCGGGAGAACCGGTTTTCGAACATCATCCCTAGTTGTGATGCCAAAAAATATCGAATGAATGGGTGGATGAAATACATTCAGAATGTTTATCATGGTTCTTCTTCTTTGTACTTTGTAAACACAAATTTTGAAGTGGATCATATTAGTATATTGTTTGATTTATTTGCTTAATCCATTCCATAATTTAATTCCACATACTGATATACTGAAGGTCTTAAGTGTTGTGCGTGCATACAAATGTTTTAAATTACATTTTTCTCTAAGATTTCTCCTCTTTTGTTGTGCCAAATAAAATTGCATCGAGGTCGGTAAGCACAACCAGAATTATTCCGTACATTAGGGCGCACCTGGTTATAAGGCACACTGTCGAGTTTTGAGAAAATGAAAGGATTTGAAGTGCGCTTTATAGTCCGAAAAATACGGTAAGTTTTTTTTATTTCAGAACTTATATTTCAGCATAATGTATTTTTGAACACCCCAGGCACAGTGTGGCTCCCATTTAAGTGCAAAGAAAACATTATTATATCTTAGAGAATCCCTGCTTTTAATTCAAACACAGACCTAGGCGTGAACATGGTGCCACACACATTCAAATGCACAATTCAAGGTAATAAATCACTCGACTTGAAAGAGATTGCACTCCCTTCCTTCGGTGTTTGCTGGGAGAGAAAAATCACACACTTTTACCCACAGGAGCAGACGTGCAGCAGCCAGATGAAAGGAAAAGAATCCAACAAACAGCAAGGCAGCTGTATTCCCTAATTATACATACATCTAGTGCATATAACAGCCAGTGCACATCCTACAATATGTCAGCGGGCTTTTCAACAGAAGCAGAAACGCAGGAAAGATCTGTTACAAGCACTTTCCTGTGAAAGGCGTGCAAGCGTGCGGTGCCACGTATCTGTTGAGGTGAGAGGCGGGGATGGGGGGGGATTAGAGGAAACAGAGAAAAAAGGACAATCACTGAGTGCACCTTGCAGGAGGAAATCACTCACGTTGAAGGAGTTTTAACAAATGCTGATAAAGACAAACAAGACAAATGGCGGGTCTTCATAGTTTAGTGCGCTTTAAAATGTGCGTTCGTGGCTACCTGGTGAATTAAAAAAACGAGTATTGTTCAGGTTAATGCACCGTATCAATGTGGAAGTAGGGATTTAATTGAAGGTTGGAATCAAAATCAAGGAATTTGACTTGGTAAGGTGTGCTCTCTGTCACGGCCCAGGCGCACCTCCAAGAGCGCCACTCCGGCTGCAGCCAGCGGCTGCATTCCTTAATCTTCAGCAATCAACACACCTGTCGCTGATGAGCAGACCTGCCTGTTAGAATAATTATGTATATATTATTGTAGCGGCCCACTTGGATTAATGACACAAGATGCAGAGAGCTTCGACTGGTGCAACTTTAATTCTCTCCTCCTTTTCTCCTCACAATTTTGACACCGTGAAAACTATGAAGATGGACAGAAAATACAAAGGCCACCGTACCATATTTCCACAAACAATACATAAATCATGTTTACATTTTTAAACTTATAAACAAATCTTTTTAGTAAACTTAAATAATGAATGTTCACATGAATTAAGCTTAATTACAAGTTACAACTCTTATTTAAATAAAAATAATGACATTTTCCCGTTTGTTTTAAATGAAATGAACCACTTGTTTCACAATAAATAAACCATTAGTCTCCTCCTACCTCCTTCCGCTTCCAAGGGCGCTAAGTTTGCTCAGCTAGTTAGCCTAGCTTCCACACACAGCTCGTAGTGACTCTCCTTAAATGTGACATATAAACAACACAAACACGAGGCACAATAAAATAACCTCTCACAAATGTTCACACAGAATATGAGAAATATATCTTTGTCAGCATGTTTTACCAGTCCTGGAGTAACGTGAGTATGCTGTTGTCAGACGGAACGGCAGCAGGAAGTCAAGCACCAGCAATAAAGGAAGTAACAGAATAAGAGTGGGCTCTTCAAAATAAAGGCACAAAAAAAACGTAACATGACAGAACTGCATTTTTCTCATGAACAAAATTTGCTGCCATTTACACTCCCACCAAATCCTGATACAAGGAATGAACAAAATACACAAAGAGCAAATGATTTGTACAGGATTTTTTGACTGTCATAAATGAGTAACTTCACGTTTAACTATCTATGTGAACCGTACTGTAATCGTACACAATAAACAATAGTCAGTCTGTTTGTTCTGATCAATTCTCAAGGAGAAGCACTCATTTTTGGATTGGTCTCTCAATAACTGAAGGTTTAGAGGGGAGATCTTGATTTCTTTGAGACTTTCGCTCTCCGACTTGTACTTTGACTCGACGGACTAAGCTATCTCTGTCTAGAACAGTCTCCACCACTCGTCCTAGTCGCCAATGATTTCTCGGGAGGTTGTCGTCTTTAATGATGACAAAGTCGTTGACTCTGAGGTTGCGCTGAGGTAAGTGCCATTTCTGTCTTGTGGATATGTTGAGCAAATATTCCTTTTTCCAGCGACCCCAGAATTGTTCGATGAGGTATTGAACTCTTCTCCATCTCTTTGTAGCGTACAAATCCTCCCGGGGGAGGAAGAGCAACTTTAGATTTCATCATGATGAGGTTATTCGGTGTTAAAGGTTCCAGCGCCTGTGGATCATTGATTCCATTTACTGTTAATGGGCGGCTGTTCACAATAGCCATAGCCTCATATAACAGAGTTCTAAGAGAGGCGTCATCAAGTCGACCCGGGCACCGTGCGAAGGTGGCATTCAGTACATTCCTAACGGTTCTGATTTGCCGTTCCCAGACACTGCCTGCGTGGCTGGCAGAGGGGGCGTTGAATACAAATTCGCACTGCCTTTCAGTCAGGAAGATTTCCAGTAGTTTGGTGTCACATTGTTTAAGTGCTTCCTTAAACTCATTTCTGGCGCCAATGAAGTTAGAACCTTGGTCGCAGTGTAGTTGTCTGACAGCTCCTCTCAGACTGATAAAGCATTTCAATTCGTTCATGAATGAGTCTGTCGACAAATCTTCAAGCATCTCGATATGGACAGCTCTAGAGTACAAACATGTGAAGATGAGTACATATCTTTTGTATTCTTTGCGGGCTTTCTTTACAATAAACGGTCCAAAACAGTCCATGCCGCTGTACGTGAACGGTGCTGAGGCTTCAAGACGTTCTTTAGGAAGTTCAGCCATCCGCTGACTCTCTGTCGGCCGTCGAAGTTTCCTGCAAAGCACACATGTGCGTATCAACTTGGCAACCAGCTTGCTCCCACCAATGACCCAGAATCCATTGCTCCTAAGCTCCATTTGTGTCTGGCTTCGACCTTGTTGGCATATCTTGGCGTGGTAGTGGGACACAATCAGCTTAGATATGTGACTGTTGTTTGGTAAGATGACTGGATGCTTCAGTTTGTGACAGAGAGATGATTGTTTTAATCTCCCACCAACACGGAGCAGTCCTTCAGACCAGATGGGATCCAGACTGAAGATAGAGCTTGAGTTTGGAAGGCATTTTTCACCTTGAAGCATCTTTATCTCTTGGGGGAATGCTTGCTGCTGTACAATCTTAATCACTTTCTCAGCGGCCTTCTCACGCTCCTCGACAGTTACATGTTCACTGTGCTGGTTTTGTTTGGTGGTCTTTAATTTTTTCTTGAAACACTGCTGGCGGACTGTGGCTAGCTTCTTGTTGTTTGGTAGGTTGGGCTGACTGTTGCCTGTGAAAGGGAGTGGCATCTCATAATACCCGCTCTTCTTCTGTGTGATGTGGCCACTGAGGAACTGTACGAAAAGCACATCATCTTGGGACACATATTTATCCTCATAAGTTCTCTCAATAAAGTCTGATTCCAGGGTCTTTAGAACATCTGTCGGCAATGGAACTGGCAGTTCTTTTACTGTTAACCGATGCACAAAGCTTTGACTTCCTTGTCTGTCTAGGTGGGGGTTTGATGAGCCTATTATACTCCATCCTAGTTCTGATCTCTGTGCGAACGGTTGATTTTTGTCACCTAAGATGACTTCAAGAGGAGCCAGTGCTGCTGGACAGTCATATCCTATTAGGAGCCCTACATCACAGTCTTGAAGGGGTGGTAACTTATCTGCCAAGTTTCTGAGATGAGGCCACAGTGATGCTGTTTCCTTCGTTGGAACGTAAGACTTGTCCACCGGGATAAAGTCACGGCTGTAGGCCTGGTGGAGTTGGATGGAGCTATCAGAGTAGAGTCCTCTAACCTGTAGATCATGAACACTCTTGCTTGATATGATTGTGTTGATGGCTGTCACAGTACTAAGTTTCAGCTTTACTGGTTGGACGTCTACATTCAATTTATCAAGTACATCTTCTAAGACAAATGTTGAGTCACTTTGTGTGTCCAGTATAGCATATGTGAGTATTTCTCTGTGTGGTTCTTGTACTGTAGACACAAAAATTGGGACAATACCTGAGGTAGCAGATGCATGTTGTGTTGATGTGTGGGACATGACCTTGTGTGTTTCCTGGCTTGCATGTTCTTCTGTGAAAGTGGAGCTATTCGTCATTGCTTCCACAGGTCTTTGTTTCCTGTCTTTGTGTAAGCAGGCTGGGTGATGACGATTGCATGTGTTACATGTGTGTCGTCTCCTACAATCTTTGGTCATATGACCCTTTCTCAAACATCCAAAACAGAGCCGATTTTCATGGATGAATGCCTTTTTATCCTCAGCACTTTTGGCTGCGAAAGTTGGACACCGTATGATACCATGAGCTTCACTTTTACAGACTGAGCAGGGTGGCTTTGGTTTACTGTTGTTTGTTTCTTGTTTTTCCTGAGCGAAACTCTTTGGTTGTGTATTTGTGTTAAAAGCTTTGGCCTTCTTTGGAGTTCTATCATCTGCAGGTTTGAAATGTATCAACAGTGGAGAAGCAATAGGGTTACAGGCTATTCTTGCCTCTCTGCTCAGGAACTCTGTGAAGCATGCAAGATCCGGATAGCTGCCTGATTTGTCAAGCTCATCTACAACAATTCTACTCCACTTTCGGACAATCCATTCCGGCAGTTTTTTGAGCAACTTGTGGTTTTCCTCACAATCGTTAAGGATAGCTAGTCCTTTGACATGTGGGATTGCCCCAGTGCAGCTTTGGAGGAAGTCGGCGAACTCTCGTAGTGCTAGTGGGTCATTTGCGCTGATCTTTGGCCATTTCATGAGCTTATCACGGAAAGCCTTTTGTATAATGAATGGGTTTCCATATCTGTCCTGTAAAACTTTCCATGCTCCGTTGTATGCGCTTTCTGAATCTCGATAAAAGAAACCTTCAACGGCTTTGCGCGCCTTTTCCTGCAAGATACATTTTGAGATAAAACATCTTCTCATTTGGTAAGAGGGGTTTTCTGTCTATTAGAGTCATGAATGACATCTTCCAATCTGTAAACCTCAAAGGGTCACCACTGAACGTGGTGGGTAAAGGGACTGGCAAGCGATTCATACTTAATGAGCTAGCAATTGCTTGTGCTAAGCTGACAGACTCCTGGGTCATTGTCATTTCAGGAGCTACTTGGTGAGGATGGAATGAAGCAGCGTCTGGATTTAATTGAGGTTCAGTTTGCATTCTGTAAGAAGTAGTTTTGTTGTCAATTTCTTCATTGTGGTTCTCAAAACCTTCAAAACTGTCATATGCTCTCACACGAGCTGCTGCTATAGCGACCTCTTTTACTGCTTGTAACTGCTGCAGTTTTGCTCTCTCTTGTTCCAACTGTTGTTGCATTTCCACCTCTCTTTGTTTCATTTCTGACAAAATGTTTGCCTCTTTAAGTTTCCATTCACTTTCCAATTTGTGAAGATGTGCTTTCTGTGCTTGAATTTCTTCCATGGCCTTTGATTGCTCCAGCTTAGCAGCAAGCTCTGCTAGTGCATCTACTCTACTGCTATGGGTACTGGCTGAGCTAGAATGTTTGCTTGATTCTTCTGATGAATCTGATGAACTTACAGTTTCAGTTTTAGTTTGACCAAAGACAGACCCATATTCATTTTTGTTTAACGTTTCTCTCATCTTTTCCTTTTCAAGTTGATCGTTATAATCTTTATTAATAGTCGCTAGACGGTTGCTTATGAGACTACAGATTTCCTTTGTTAGCGTAACACAAGCGTCCATTTTGTTGACGATCTCTGCCGTGGTGTTACTGTTACGTAGGATAGGTTCATATTGCTGTCTTACGGCGTCGTGCTTTGTTTCAATATCCTGCTGTAATTTATTGAGGTCTTCTAATAAACAGAAGGTTTTTAGTTTTGTCCTTGTTTCCCTTGCTGTTAGCTTCCAAGAATTATAGGCCTTGTTAAATGTTTTTTCACGTTTTTTGGTGTCCTCGTCATGCATTTCTTGGCCTTTCTCTGTTAATTTTCTTTCACGTGAGCTAAACCTGACTGGTGTGTATGTAGGATTGTCTGCTTCTTCTGTTGGGAGTGACATTATATTTGCTTGTGCAACTGCTTTAAGTCTTGCGTGGCTTTTGATTGTCCTATGCCTGAATTCACTTATAAGCTGTAGTTATCTTTTACCACAGAGTAATACTTATATCAAGCATTCGCATATTATGGACATTCAAAGGATTTTAACATAAAACAGTAACAACAAAGTATGTCATAAATGAGCGCTCTAACCATTAATAGCTAAAGTGCTTCACCCTTTAAACCTTTATCGCAACAGACATGTCACAAATTACCTTTTAAAGACATATACCAATTGTCTTAAAACATTCACCCATTTCAGAATTGTTACGTGTTGCTCACAAATTATTTTGACCTCAAAATATGATGTTAGTATTTAAGACACTTCAGATACGCTGTAAGCTTGTAACGTGTGTGTAAATAGTCTCCTTTTGCTCCTTGGCACCCAATGTTGTACCTTTAGCGTGCTGTCCTTTTAATCTTGCCTGTGCAGGATGTGCAGGGTGCAAATGGAGTCAGTTGGCTGGTAACAGGTTGGTAGCTGGATCTCGGATGAGATGGCGTCAGCTTCTCTGCAGGGATGGCAGGTCTGTTGCAGCCAGAAGTTGTCACTGGTTGCAGCCGGGGAGTTTTCACTGTAGCGGCCCACTTGGATTAATGACACAAGATGCAGAGAGCTTCGACTGGTGCAACTTTAATTCTCTCCTCCTTTTCTCCTCACAATTTTGACACCGTGAAAACTATGAAGATGGACAGAAAATACAAAGGCCATCGTACCATATTTCCACAAACAATACATAAATCATGTTTACATTTTTAAACTTATAAACAAATCTTTTTAGTAAACTTAAATAATGAATGTTCACATGAATTAAGCTTAATTACAAGTTACAACTCTTATTTAAATAAAAATAATGACATTTTCCCGTTTGTTTTAAATGAAATGAACCACTTGTTTCACAATAAATAAACCATTAGTCTCCTCCTACCTCCTTCCGCTTCCAAGGGCGCTAAGTTTGCTCAGCTAGTTAGCCTAGCTTCCACACACAGCTCGTAGTGACTCTCCTTAAATGTGACATATAAACAACACAAACACGAGGCACAATAAAATAACCTCTCACAAATGTTCACACAGAATATGAGAAATATATCTTTGTCAGCATGTTTTACCAGTCCTGGAGTAACGTGAGTATGCTGTTGTCAGACGGAACGGCAGCAGGAAGTCAAGCACCAGCAATAAAGGAAGTAACAGAATAAGAGTGGGCTCTTCAAAATAAAGGCACAAAAAAAACGTAACATGACAGAACTGCATTTTTCTCATGAACAAAATTTGCTGCCATTTACAATTATCACACAACTCTTATGCTTAAGGGCCGTTGCTATAGTTAATATCAATTGTGCTGAAATTGTATTTTTCTTTGTCTGTGCAAAGCTGGCAATCCAAAAGATTGCAAGCCTGTTACGATGGGGTTGCAGCTTACTTCTGTCAGAGTGTGTTGGTGACGAACCCCAAGATGCAGAGACGGCAGACTTGGTGCAGGAAAACATGATTTATTTTAACACTAAAACAAGAACAAACAAAAGGGTACAAACAAAAGGCGCGCACAAGGCGGAGAAGAAACTTGGCTATGAACAAAAACTAGCACAAAGGCTAATTGTGGACAAGAAACAAAAACACTTACTGTGACACGAAGGAACTATGACATGAGCAGAGTGAACAGAAGTAGACACAGCTACAAGATAAGTATTAATGACATTGGCAATCATAATGACAGGTAGTAGCGATAATAATAAAGCCCTGACTGGAGGACAAAGCAGATCTAATCAGCAGCTGGCTGATTGACACCAGGTGTGGCCCGGTGCCAATCAGCCACAGCTGAGGGGAAAAACACTCAGGGAAACAAGCAGGAAATAAAGACAAAATAAGAGCGCTAACAGGAAATAAAGACAGACACAGAGGAAAAACTAAAACATGACCAAACTGTCAGGGACAAGCCTGACAGTAGCCCCCCTTCCGATAACGGATGCCAGACGTTCTAGCAACCCCCCTCCCCCAAAAAACAGTCCAAAGTCACGGGAGGGTGGAGGGAGGACAAGGCGGTGGGCCGCCAGGCCAGGTGTCCACGTAACCAGCGGGGAAGAGTCAGGTGGCGACGGCGAGTTCAATGCCGCCGCAATTGGCGAGGCGGTCGCCCGTGAAACGACCACATCCGTGGCCGACAAGAGTATGGTGGCGCCCTCTGCTGGCCCACCTGAGAGGGTGGTGGCGACCCCTGCTGGCCCACCGGAGAGGGTGGTGGCGACCCGTGCTGGCCCACCGGAGAGGGTGGTGGCGACCCCTGCTGGCCCACCGGAGAGGGTGGTGGCGACCCCTGCTGGTCCACCGGAGAGGATGGTGGCGACCCCTGCTGGTCCACCGGAGAGTATGGTGGCGCGCTCTGCTGGTCCACCGGAGAGGATGGTGGCGCCCTCTGCTGGTCCACCGGAGAGGATGGTGGCGACCCCTGCTGGTCCACCGGAGAGTATGGTGGCGCCCTCTGCTGGTCCACCGGACAGGATGGTGGCGCCCTCTGCTGGTCCACTGGAGAGGATGGTGGCGCCCTCTGCTGGATGGTGGCGCCCTCTGCTGCTGGCCCACCGGAGTGCATGGTGGCGCCCTCTGCTGCAGGCCCACCTGAGTGCATGGTGGCGCCCTCTGCTGCAGAACCACCGGAGTGCATGGTGGCGCCCTCTGCTGCAGAACCACCGGAGTGCATGGTGGCGCCCTCTGCTGCTGGCCCACCGGACTGCATGGTGGCGTCTGTTGCAGACCCACTTGTGTGAGGAGTAGCTGTGCCTCCTCAGATGCACAGCTACTCATAGCCCCCCCCCCTCCCCCCTCAAGGGATGGATCCCAGACGTCCCCAGATAGGCCCACAGACGACAGGGGTGGGTGGGAGAGTGCTTGAAAAGTGGCCGAACTTTTCTTTAATTTAGCCATCATCCCAAGAATCCTGTCAAGCCTCTCCGCCATCAAAGTCTCTGCGGGATTCGTGTTAGGAGGCTGGATTATTCTGTCAGAGTGTGTTGGTGACGAACCCCAAGATGCAGAGACAGCAGACTTGGTGCAGGAAAACATGATTTAATTTAACACTAAAACAAAAGGCGCGCACAAGGCGGAGAAGAAACTTGGCTATGAACAAAAACTAGCACAAAGGCTAACTGTGGACAAGAAACAAAAACACTTACTGTGACACGAAGAAACTATGACATGAGCAGAGTGAACAGAAGTAGACACAGCTACAAGAAAAGTATTAATGACATTGGCAATCATAATGACAGGCAGTAGCGACAATAATAAAGCCCTGACTGGAGGACAAAGCAGATCTAAATAGCAGCTGGCTGATTGACACCAGGTGTGGCCCGGTGCCAATCAGCCACAGCTGAGGGGAAAAAACACTCAGGGATACAAGCAGGAAATAAAGACAAAAAAAGAGCACGAACAGGAAATAAAGACAGACACAGAGGAAAAACTAAAACATAACCAAACTGTCAGGGACAAGCCTGACAACTGCGAGGTTTGTTCTCCCAGGATGCAAACGGACGACTCCGGACAGGACTTGCAAGTAGGAACATCATTTAATCATAAATTAACACTCAAAGAGGTACAAAACAGAAAACAAACCGACGGAACAAGGTGCCGATCGCACCTGAAGCTAAGGCTACTACTTAGCACAGACTAGAGATCACTAGCAGGGGCTAGGAGACAAGCAAAACTTACGTAACAGTAGTGTGAAGCAAACAAAGAAGCCAGACCGACAGACTGGCAAAGGCAGGCTTAAATAATGTCTCTTGATGAGCAACAGGTGAGCTTCCCGAACACAAGAGGCTGGTGCAAATAATAAGTAGCCATGGTAACAAACTCAGAGGTGAACTAACAGGAACTCAAGGAGTCCAAAACTAATAGAAAACACAAGTGACTAGAAAACGTAACCAGACTATGATCCGGGCAGCGGATCATAACAAAGCCAGTCTCGTGTCAGTGTTTGTTTCTAGAATCGGCTTGCTGACTGCCAAGGCCGAACATCGAGTACCGTGGCGCAGACAGAGCAGAGACAAGGCGATATCACGACTGTCAGCACATTTGCATTTTTGTATAACCAAATATTGTGTCTAGCTGGAGCTGTCGTGATTACCCCCTTCCCTCAGCGACAGCTTCAGTGATGTAACCAGGGACCTCCCAAATAAATAGAGGAAGCACATGGGCTAGACTTTAGAGCGTAATTTGGATCTGTAACTAGAGTGCAGCCCAAAAAACGTGTCTCCTCAATTGAGCCAAATTTACCTCTGTCTCTGCATGATTCCTTGCTTCTCGTCTGTTTAATAGATGTCATCAGTGTTTGAACAAGGGTAACCTGCTATCCTGTGCCAGAACGTAACAACCTGTTCCCGTACAGCAGCATACCTCCGTTCCCGTGTCACGAGATGTGTGTCTTGTCTCCTCGTGTACCATTTTTGGTTCTGATGCAAGGAAAAGAGTTCATCTAACATTTTTTTGGGGAAAATCAGAGAACACCAAATATATGTTAGTTTTTCCTGTTTGTTTGTTATTTGCCTACTTTGTAGTTCATGGAGAAAATTACACAATGTTGGCTACTGGTTGTAAAATCACAAAAGTTACAAAACCCAAAACCAGTGAAGTTGGCACGTTGTGTAAATCATAAATAAAAACATGATGATTTGCAAATCCTTCTCAACCTATATTCAATTGAATAGACTGCAAAGACAAGATACTTAACGTTCGAACTGGCAAACGTTATTTTTTGCAAATATTAGCTCATTTTGGATTTTGATGCCTGCAACTTGTTTCATAAAAAGCTGGCACAAGTGGCAAAAAAGAATGAGAAAGTTGAGGAATGCTCATCAAACACTTATTTGGAACCGGCTAATTGGGAACAGGTGGGTGCCATGATTGGGTATAAAAGCAGCTTCCATGAAATGCTCAGTCATTCACAAACAAGGATGGGGCGAGGGTCACCACTTTGTCAACAAATGCGTGAGCACATTTTCGAACAATTTAAGAACAACATTTCTCAATGAGCTATTGCAAGGAATTTAGGGATTTCACCATCTACGGTCCGTAATATCATCAAAAGGTTCAGAGAATCTGGAGAAATCACTGCACGTAAGCGACGAGGCTGAAAACCAACATTGAATGCCCGTGACCTTGGATCCCTCAGGCGGTACTGCATCAAAAAGTGACATCAGTGTGTAAAGGATATCACCACATGGGCTTCCGAAAACCACTGACAGTAACTACATCTGTAAGTGCAAGTTAAAACTCTCCTATGCAAAGTGAAAGCCGTTTATCAACAACACCCAGAAACGCCGCCGGCTTCGCTGGACAAAGGTGGACAAAGTGTAAACGTGTTCTGTAGTCCACATTTCATTTCAAATTGTTTTTGGAAATTGTGGACGTTGTTATCGTGGTATTAAGGCCACGGCACGATATCGTTGTGGTATATGTCCAAAAAAACAACTAGAAAAAGACTTAAAAATGCCATAGTGTGTAAAATGAAGTGGCAGGAACATTTAGGATGAACACACGTACTGTAAGTGAACACAAACTTCATGCTAAAATGTTCTAATCATATTTAATACTACAAACATGTATTTGAAGTGCAAATGGTTGTGCAGGGACATCCACTGTTTCAAGCAAATATTAAAAATAACTTATGGTTGAGTGTCATCAAAGTGACAAGCCAGTGTAAAACAAAAATGTTCACTTTACTCTTACTTTCTGAGAAGCAATGTCCTCCACAGTGGACATGTTTTTATCATTCTGGAATATGCTGTTTCTCAGAAAAGTTAACTAACAATTCAACTTGTAATATTCTGAATACCCCACAAACTGATGTATGGCTTCGCTGGCTTCAAATATATTTTCTGGGAGACAGTTTATGAGGTGGCGACTTGTCCAGGTGCTGAAGCTCAATAAGCTTCAGCCCCGCCGAGACAGCGAGCGAGATAAGCGGTGGAAAAATGTATGGATGGATTCGAGGGTTCATCAAGAAGTTTTTTTTAGCTTACTCGTATTTCCCGCGATGTACAGTTTTTTTGGGGTGATTTCCGTCCGTGCGCTGCCACGCTGACTGTGTCGCCTTTGAAACGCTCGAGACAAAAGCGGTGCACTTCGCTTTGCAGGACGCAGACTTTCTTACATCCGCCAAAGAGGTTATATTTTCACTAGGGTTTGTTTGTCTGTTTGTTAGCGACATAACTCAAAAAGTTCTAGACAGATTTTGATGAATTGCCCAAAAATAACACTTCTTCTCATCTACTACGAACACACTTCACTTCCTGCTTACGACCACCTTGTTGGTCCCGCGCTGTGCAGAGGATTCTGGGAGACGTGGTTTATTTTCAGACCCAGCTAATGCTAAAGCGCCAGAAAAAATACACACCAATTTTTGTTTGATACCATCACGCATCACGGGCATTATTGTAAAGACTTGAAACCGAAATACCGCGGTATCTACAAAATCGCTACACCCCTAACTGTGCATTCATCCATCCATCTTCTTCCGCTTATCCGAGGTCGGGTCGCAGGGGCAGCAGCCTAAGCAGGGAAGCCCAGACTTCCCTCTCCCCAGCCATTTCATCCAGCTCTTCCCGGGGGATCCCGAGGCGTTCCCAAGCCAGCCGGGAGACATAGTCTTCCCAACGTAAGCTGGGTCTTCCCCGAGGCCTCCTACCGGTCGGACATGCCCAAAACACCTCCCTAGGGAGGCGTTCAGGTGGCATCCTGACCAAATGCCCGAACCAACTCATCTGGCTCCTCTCGATGTGGAGGAGCAGCGGCTTTACTTTGAGCTCCTCCTGGATGACAGAGCTTCTCACCCTATCTCTAAGGGAGAGCCCCGCCACCCTGCGGAGGAAACTCATTTCGGCCGCTTGTACCCGTGATCTTGTCCTTTCGGTCATAACCCAAAGCTCATGACCATAGATGGGAACGTAGATCGACCGGTAAATTGAGAGCTTTGCCTTCCGGCTCAGCCCCTTCTTCACCACAACGTATCGATACAGCCTCCGCATTACTGAAGACGCCGCACCGATCCGCCTGTCGATCTCACGACACTCTTCCCTCACTCGTGAACAAGACTCAGAGGTACTTGAATTCCTCCACTTGGGGCAGGGTCTCCTCCCCAACACCCCAAACTGCTATGGAAAAAAACATTTAAAGGATGTTGGACTCTAAAGGTTAGGTCATCTGGAAGATTTCACAAGTATTTATTTAAAACTGGTCACAGGTAAATGTTACAGCGTGGATCTCAGTATTGCAAAAGTATCTGTCAATCAGTCAGTATTGCGTCTGATCAACAGCCGGCATGGTTGGTCTAGGCATGGTTGGTCTTGGACTTGGTCTTGGACTCGGCATGGTTGGTCTTGGACTTGGTCTTGGAATTGGCATGGTTGGTCTTGGCATGGGTCTTGGCATGGTTGGTCTTGGCATGGGTCTTGGCATGGGTCTTGGCATGGGGGGTCTTGGACTTGGCATGGGGGGTCTTGGACTTGGTCTTGGCATGGTGTGTCTTGGCATGGGGGGTCTTGGACTTGGTCTTGGCATGGTGTGTCTTGGCATGGGGGGTCTTGGACTTGGTCTTGGCATGGTGTGTCTTGGTCTTGGCATGGTGTGTCTTGGTTTTGGCGTGGAGCTGCGACTGGCGGCACTGGGCGTCGTGGAGCTGCGACTGGCGGCATTTGGCGTCGTGGAGCTGCGACTGGCGGCACTTGGCGTCGTGGAGCTGCGACTGGCGGCACTTGGCGTCGTGGAGCTGTGACTGGCGGCACTGGGTGTCGTGGAGCTGCGACTGGCGGCACTGGGCGTCGTGGAGCTGCGACTGGCGGCACTTGGCGTCGTGGAGCTGAGACTGGCAGCACTTGGCGTCGTGGAGCTGCGACTGGCGGCACTTGGGGTCGTGGAGCTGCGACTGGCGGCACTTGGCGTCGTGAAGCTGCGACTGGCGGCACTTGGCGTCGTGGAGCTGCGACTGGCGGCACTTGGCGTGGAGCTGCGACTGGCGGCACTTGGCGTGGAGCAGGTACTGGTGGCGCTTGGCGTGGAGCAGGTACTGGTGGCGCTTGGCGTGGTGGGGCTTGGCGTGGAGCTGGGCGTGGAGCAGGTGGATCTTGGCATGGTCGAAAAACTGGTGGTGGCGGCCGTGCTGGTGGCTGTGGCTTGGCAGGTCGAAAGACTGGTGGTGGTGGTCGTGCTGGAGGCTGTGGCTTGGCGTGACGAAATACTGGTGGTGGTGGTGGTGGCCGAGCTGGAGGCTGTGGCTTGGCATGGCGATGCTGACCCACCCCACCTGAACAGTTCCCAGCCCTAGCCCCCCCCCCCCCCTCAAGGAGCGGATCCCGGACGCGCTCCCCGCGGTCTGGAACCGTATTTTGGGGTGGGTGGAGGGAGGTCAGGAGGGGGGCAGAATCTTCCCCTCCAAACTGTCCAAAAAGTCTTTCTTCCTGGGATTGAGTGGGTGAAAAAAAATAATTGTGTGACTTGGGCGTGGCTTGAGTTCTGGGGAGCGGAGCATGAAAACTGGGTGACTGTGACTGGCAGGATCTAATTTGTAAAAACATGTCCTGATAATGTCTTATAATGTTTTTACAGTCTTTTGCTGGAGGTGAGTGATCAAAAGAAAAAGTCTTGAAAAAAAAATCCTGGTCTGTGATGTAATTTTGGAGCTGTGGAGCTGGCAGCAACCTGCTTCCGCCCGGAGTGGGAGGAGCCTGCGGCAGCCAACTGACCAACTGGAGCTCAATGGCACCAGATTTCCATCTGGCCCCCACATCAGATCTCTGCGCTTACCGAAAGAATAACGCAGCGTCTCTTCCTCCATCGCGCGGAGGACCTCCCACGTTGCCTCGTCAAAATTGTCCAATTCTTTTGCGGAGAAACTCTTCTGCTGGCGTCCTACTGTCACGACTGGGTTCTTGGGTTTTGCTTCTCCGGAAGGCAAAGGAAAATTGGCGCGGGCAAGGCGTGAATTTAAATACATGATTTATTGTTTAACACTAATAAACTACAACAAAAAGGAAGCAAACAAATGGCGCGCACAAAGGCGGAAATACAACTTGACTAAGAAACAAAAGACATGCACGTGGGCACAAAAACTATGAACAAAGAAACAACAACCCTAACTGTGGTCTTAATAAACAAAACTTACTTGGCATGAAAAAGAGCAGCATGGATCATCAGAGTGTGAATGTGTGAGGACGCCAGGACGAACAACAGAAACAGACAGATTTAAATAGTGACGTGATCAGTGAAAACAGGTGCGTGACTCGAAACGTGAAACAGGTGCGTGACAAGACAGGTGAAAACCAATGGGTGACCATGGAAACCAAACCAAACAAGGAAGTGCAACCAGGAACTAAAAAAAGAGCCCAAAACCCAAGCAAAACAAAAACATGATTAACACAGACATGACAGGCATGATAACTTAAAAATAAAGACAACTTCAGATTGTTTTCTTTGTTTGAAAACAGAACAAGCACATTCTGAAAATTTACAAATCATAATGTTGTTGTTGTTTTTTTTACACTTACATGTTGCGGTTAATAGTATTCTATCTTTGTTTGTCGTTATTTATACTTTTTGAATAAATCATGTGGCAAGATTGCCACATGATTTATTCAAAAAGTATAAATATATATAATAATAATAATATATATATATATATATATTACACACACATATATATACACACACTACCGTTCAAAAGTTTGGGGTCACATTGAAATGTCCTTATTTTTGAAGGAAAAGCACTGTACTTTTCAATGAAGATAACTTTAAACTAGTCTTAACTTTAAAGAAATACACTCCATACATTGCTAATGTGGTAAATGACTATTCTAGCTGCAAATGTCTGGTTTTTGGTGCAATATCTACATAGGTGTATAGAGGCCCATTTCCAGCAACTATCACTCCAGTGTTCCAATGGTACAATGTGTTTGCTCATTGGCTCAGAAGGCTAATTGATGATTAGAAAACCCTTGTGCAATCATGTTCACACATCTGAAAACAGTTTAGCTCGTTACAGAAGCTACAAAACTGACCTTCCTTTGAGCAGATTGAGTTTCTGGAGCATCACATTTGTGGGGTCAATTAAACGCTCAAAATGGCCAGAAAACGAGAACTTTCATCCGAAACTCGACAGTCTATTCTTGTTCTTAGAAATGAAGACTATTCCACAAAATTGTTTGGGTGACCCCAAACTTTTGAATAGTGTATATATATATATATATATATATATATATATATATATATATATATATATATATATATATATATATATATATAAAGACCAGATTCCATTCGAATTCCTGCTACCTCCTGATGTGGCCTGAGTCTGATGCGAAAGATCAGATTCGAAGCACTTTGGAGCGGCCCATTCTTTCACAAATGGCAATATAGTGTATGTAGTTACTCTTCAGATTCATATAGGCTCAATACTGCTCCTAACTGAGAATCTTTATTTCCTCTTAATTATTGCACAGTTGGGCTCCCGACAATAAAACCCAGCAGTACAATATAAAAACACTGCAGCGTCCCGACATGTGTGCTGACACGCTGCTTCTTACTAGGAGGTTGTTTTTTTTTGGTAACCAATAGGTTACGGTCTACCATAAACTAGGCCAAAACAAATACAACTCTCAGGCTTTGCACGGACGCACATAGAGAAACGAGCGGTGAATCATACGTCGACGCCGCATTAGGAGTGGCAAGAGTGTACGGAGAAGATGCCTGGTCGGATTATCATTCAAAGGTAAAATTGAAAAAAATACTTTGGATTATATTTGGACATTGGAACATAGTTTTGATATTTGTTATACATGCCTGTTTGTGTCCCAAGTATACCAGGGTAAGTGAATGTGTGAATCAAATCATACTTTTTTATAGAGCACCTTTACATATACAAAACCCAAAATCAGTGAAGTTGGCACGTTGTGTAAATGGTAAATAAAAACAGAATACCTCCAAGGTTTCTCATAGTCATTCACATCGACGTCCCATTGGGGATGTGAGTTTTTCCTTGCCCTTATGTGGGCTCTGTACCGCGGATGTCGTTGTGGCTTGTGCAGCCCTTTGAGACACTTGTGATTTAGGGCTATATAAATAAACATTGATTGATTGATTGAAGTGGAGTTGCAAGTCTCTTTACATTTTCTCAAGTCGAGTCTAAAGTCATTAAATTCATGACTCGAGTCCAAGTCATGTGACTGGAGTCCACACCTCTGGTGCTCGGGCCCCGAAGCACCCACGGGATCGGCGCCTATGCCTGCCACTCTCTCTTATGGCGCCTTCACGGTCCTCCAGAACTCAATCAGGTCTCAGAGGTCCTACAATAATAGCGTATTGGAAGTGTGTTTTCCCAAAATCTAACTTTTAAGCTCTGTGCTTTTAGTAAGCCTCATTGAAAACACAACCTTTCGTGGCCTAACCAATCTGGCGCCCTTGACAAGATTTTAGGTGGCGCCCCCCCATATCGGCAGTGAAGTGTATATACTCACAAGAAACCGAATAGCTTTGTCTTTGACCTTTTTTTTTTACTTAAAGAAAGCAAATTAACAATCAGAATAGTTAACAAGATAAAAAAAAATATGGATAAATAAATGAAAAAAAAAAAAAAAAATTAATATATGAAATACAATATTTTTTACATACATAAACACAAAATAAAATGTGTCAACAAGTTGCATAAAATAAATTAAAAATACAATATAAATAAGGCACTGCACAAAACAAGATATCAAACCAGTATGACTTTAACAACTATATTACAAAAAAAGGGGATCCTACAGAGTTCTCTATTTGTGCTTTTTAATATTGCATTAACTAGAATGACTTACCAATTACTGTACACCAGGAAGTACTGTAATTACCTAACGTTACATTGTTATTTTCCATAACAATTTAGCCCCCTCCACAATATTAACCCGACGTTAAAACAGAACTAGCTATTTATTGATTAGCAATTGCCGAATCATGTAACATTAGCTTAATGCTAAAAAGCCAGGTTACTATCACATTCTGTAACAGACAAATAATTTCATGTAGGCTAACGTTACCTACCTGCTACCTCTGTCTTTTTCTCGTTTCTCCTCTTCTTTTCTCTTTTTTCTTCCCTGGGCACCTGACAGTTTTGGCCGTTTTGACATCTTGTGTTGATTTTTTGATGTGGTGACGTCCAAAAAGAGTCATGACACGGGAAGGGAGGGGGCGCACCGTGCCGGGGGAGGGGCATCGTAATGTTGTAACAAATAATATTTCCATTAAATAGGCTTTACTTTGCATTTTAATTAACGTGTGATTATTTTATGTATTTAGAAATAATAGTACCAACTTTTTTTTTCTTTTTTTTTTTTCCTCCAACATTTGTGGCACTGGCGTGGCGCCCCCTGATGGACGGCGCCCTTAGCATTTGCCTATACGGCCTATGCCACGGGCCGGCCCTGTTTCGTGGGTCTGTAGCTGTGGATCTGACGGTGTGTGTGCCTCCATGAAGCGCCAACCTAATAGATGCCATATATCACATACAACAATATAACATTAAGGTGTGGAATACAACCGTGTTGGCTTGTGTGCTAACATTAGTCACATTTTAACAACAACATCATGCTGGGTTAGTCTACTCTCTGAAGATAAACAAAATAATAAAACCAACAGCCCCCACGTCTGTGGCTGACTGATGGGTACTTGGCGGAGCTCCAGGCTTTATTGGAAGATGTGTAGCTAAGGTTGTTTTTCAACAAAGCTGTCTTCCGTGAAGTGGTGTGCACACACATCGTAGCTAAGGGCAGGTCAGAGGCAGTATCATGTCAACGAGGAAGGTGAATTTCCTTTCATCTCGTCCTTAAAACCCCTATCTTTGCGACAGAAGCAAGCTCTTCTCTTCAAAGTGGAGGAAATGTCAAAAAGTTCAGTTTGCATATTAAGAGACCTTTAAGAACACAATAAACTGGCAGATCCGTAAACCCCCCCCCCCCCCCCCCACATAACTACTCCAAGAACCAAACACACCTGTTACAATTTAGTTTATTTTTCTTCATTTTGCTCTTGGACAATTTTGACATCAATCATTCGAGATGCTCAGTCTTTGCTTTCATACTGCTATCCGATATGCTGATACCGTCCACCACTTCATTTCCGATATCGATAGAGGCGGCAATTCTTTCTTCAACCTAACATCAGATCACATCTCGCGGCATGAATTAACTCTTCTTCTTGTCGTGCCACAAATAAGCACCGTGCGTGCAAAATAAGAAATACCGCAATGTAAGTTAGAGAAAAAAATTCCATATTTAACATTTTGTCTCAACGCAATAGTCCTTAAAGGCCTACTGAAAGCCACTACTACCGACCACGCAGTCTGATAGTTTATATATCAATGATGAAATCTTAACATTGCAACACATGCCAATACGGCCGGGTTAACTTAGAAAAAGCAATTTTAAATTTCCCGGGAAACTTCCGGCTGAAAACGTTTCGGTATGATGACGTTTGCGCGTGACGTCACGGGTTGAAGCAGACATTTCGGAATAGCACGGTGGCCAGCTTAAGTCGTCTGTTTTCACCACATAATTCCACAGTATTCTGGACATCTGTGTTGGTGAATCTTTTGCAATTTGTTCAATTAACAATGGAGACTGCAAAGAAGAAAGCTGTAGGCGGGATCGGTGTATTAGCGGCGGGCTGCAGCAACACAACCAGGAGGACTTTGAGTTGGATAGCAGACGCGCTACCGTGAGTACAGCTTTGGCTTCCAAACATTTGACCGCTTGCCCGTCCGTGCGTGGCGCTATGTGCATGTCACGTACGTAACTTTGGGGAAATATATGTTTCTTGCCGACTCTGATGGCGGCCGGGGTGTCGTCGAAAGCTACAACGCTGTCCGCCGCCGCGCCGCTGTCCTCACCTGTCTGGGTTGACTTCCTCCGTCTCCGGGCCGCCGACCGCACCGATCATCGTGGTGAAGTCCTTCGTCGTGCCGTCGATCGCTGGAACGCAGGTGAGCACGGGTGTTGATGAGCAGATGAGGGCTGGCGTAGGTGGAGAGCTAATGTTTTTAGCATAGCTCTGTCGAGGTCCCGTAGCTAAGTTAGCTTCAATGGCGTCGTTAGCAACAGCATTGCTAGGCTTCGCCAGGCTGGAAAGCATTAACCGTGTAGTTACAGGTCCAGGGTTTGGTAGTATTGTTGATCTTCTGTCTATCCTTCCAGTCAGGGGCTTATTTCTTCTGTTTCTATATGCAGTTAAGCACGATGCTATCACGTTAGCTCCTTAGCTAAAGTGCTTCGCCGATGTATTGTCGTGGAGATAAAAGTCACTGTGAATGTCCATTTCACGTTCTCAACTCTCATTTTCAAGAGGATATAGTATCCGAGGTGGTTTAAAATACAAATCCGTGATCCACAATAGAAAAAGGAGAGAGTGTGGAATCCAATCAGCCAGCTTGTACCTAAGTTACGGTCAGAGCGAAAAAAAGATACGTCCTGCACTGCACTCTAATCCTTCACTCTCACTTTCCTCATCCACAAATCTTTCATCCTGGCTCAAATTAATGGGGTAATCGTTGCTTTCTCGGTCGAATCGCTCTCGCTGCTGGTGTAAACAATGTGCAAATGTGAGGAGCCCTTCAACCTGCGACGTCACGCTACTTCCGGTACAGGCAAGGCTTTTTTTATCAGCGACCAAAAGTTGCGAACTTTATCGTCGATGTTCTCTACTAAATCCTTTCAGCAAAAATATGGCAATATCGCGAAATGATCAAGTATGACACATAGAATGGATCTGCTATCCCCGTTTAAATAAGAAAATGTCATTTCAGTGGGCCTTTAAAAACTATGAGCATTAATCAACTAAAATAAGTTAGACAGGTTAGTCTTTTAAATACATTCACAATTAAGAATCGATTTAAATAAGGCTAGAGAATAACAATTTGGAAAGCTGCACATGTTGCACAAGAATAATATAAGAACTAGTGTTGTCCCGATACCAATATTTTGGTACCTTTTTGATACTTTTCTAAATAAAGGGCACCACAAAAAATCGCATTACTGGCTTTATTTTAACAAAAAAATTTACGTTACATTAAACATATGTTTCTTATTGCAATTTTGTCCTTAAATAAAATAGTGAACATACAAGACAACTTGTCTTTTAGTAGTAAGTAAACAAAGGCTCCTAATGAGTCTGCTGACATATGCAGTAACATATTGTGTCATTTATCAGTCTATTATTTTGTCAACATTATTAAAGGACAAGTGGTAGAAAATGAATTATTAATCTACTTGTTAATTTACTGTTCTATCTACACTTCTGTTAAAATGTAATAATCACTTATTCTTCTGTTGTTTGGAAACTTTACATTAGTTTTGGATGATACCACACATGTAGGCATCAATCCGATACCAAGTCGTTACAGGATCATACATTGGTCATAATTTAAGTCCTCATGTGTCCAAAGTAGAGCAAATGTCAAAAAGTTCAGTTTGCATATTAAGAGACCTTTAAGAACACAATAAACGTGCAAAACTGTAAAAAAAAAAAAACATAACTACTCCAAGAACCAAACCCACCAGTTACAATTTAGTTTATTTTTCTTCATTTTGCTCTTGGACAATTTTGACATCAATCATTCGAGATGCTCAGTATTTGCTTTCATACTGCTATCTGATATGCTGATACCGTCCACCACTTCATTTCCGATACCGATAGACGTGGCGATTCTTTCTTCAACCTATCATCAGATCACATCTCGCGGCATGAATTAACTCTTCTTCTTGTTGTCGTGCCACAAATAAGCACCGTGCGTGCAAAATAAGAAATACTGCAATGTAAGTTAGAGAAAAAAAATCCATATTTAACATTTTGTCTCAACGCAATAGTCCTTAAAAAACTATGAGCATTAATCAACTAAAATAAGTTAGACAAGTTAGTCTTTTGAATAAATTCACAACTAAGAATCGATTTACAAAACCCAAAACCAGTGAAGTTGGCACGTTGTGTAAATGGTCAATAAAAAGAGAATACAATGATTTGCAAATCCTTTTCAACTTATATTCAATTGAATAGACTGCAAAGACAAGATATTTAATGTTCCAACTGAGAAACTTAATTTTTTTTTGCAAGTAATCATTAACTTACAACTTAGTGGCAGCAACACATTGCAAAAAAGTTGGCACAGGGGCATTTTTACCACTGTGTTACATGACCTTTCCTTTTAACAACACTCAGTAAACGTTTGGGAACTGAGGAGACACATTTTTGAAGCTTTTCAGGTGGAATTCTTTCCCATTCTTGCTTGATGTACAGCTTAAGTTGTTCAACAGTCCGGGGGTCTCTGTTGTGGTATTTTAGGCTTCATAATGTGCCACACATTTTCAATGGGAGACAGGTCTAGACTACAGGCAGGCCAGTCTAGTACCCGCACTCTTTTACTACAAAGCCATGCTGTTGTAACACATGCAGAATGTGGCTTGGCATTGTCTTGCTGAAATAAGCAGGGGTGTCCATTAAAAAGACGGTGTTTGGATGGCAACATATGTTGCTCCAAAACCTGTATGTATCTTTCAGCATTAATGGTGCCTTCACAGATGTGTAAGTTACCCAGGCCTTGGGCACTAATACATCCCCATACCATCACAGGTGCTGGCTTTTGAACTTTGCGCCTATAACAGTCCGGTTGGTTCTTTTCCTCTTTGGTCTGGAGGACACGACGTCCACAGTTTCCAAACACAATTTGAAATGTGGACTTGTCAGACCACAAAACACTTTTCCACTTTGCATCAGTCCATCTTGTATGAGCTCGGGCTCAGCGGAGCCGGCGGCGTTTCTGGGTGTTGTTGATAAATGGCTTTCGCTTTGCATAGTAGAGTTTTAACTTGCACTTACAGATGTAGGGACCAACTGTAGTTACTGACAGTGGTTTTCTGAAGTGTTCCTGAGCCCATGTGGTGATATCCTTTACACACCGATGTCACTTTTTGATGCACTCCCGCCTGAGGGACCATTGCCGCTTACATGCAGTGATTTCTCCAGATTCTCTGAATCTTTTGATGATATCACGGACCGTAGATGGTGAAATCCCTAAATTCCTTGAGTTCGTTGAGAATTGTTGTTCTTAAACTGTTGGGCAATTTGCTCACGCATTTGTTGACAAAGTGGTGACCCTCGCCCCATCCTTGTTTGTGAATGACTGAGCATTTCATGCAAGCTGCTTTTTATACCCAATCATGGCACCCACCTGTTCCCAATTAGCCTGTTCACCTGTGGGATGTTCCAAATAAGTGTTTGATGAGCATCCCTCAACTTTCTCAGTCTTTTTTGCCACTTGTGCCAGCTTTTTTGAAACATGTTGCAGGCATCAAAATTCCGAATGAGCTAATATTTGCAAAACATAAGAATGTTTACCAGTTCAAACGTTAAGTATCTTGTCTTTCCAGTCTATTCAATTGAATATAGGTTGAAAAGGATTTGCAAGTCATTGTATTCTGTTTTTATTTACCATTTACACAACGTGACAACTTCACCGGTTTCGGGTTTCGTGAATAAGGCTAGCGAATAACAACTTGGAAAGCTGCACATGGTGCACAAGAACAATATAAGAACTGATTAATTTGCAAAGTATGAAGCTCCGGACTTATACGATCAATGACTTTACGAATGTAATGAGTAATTTTTTTCAGTAATCCTTATCAGTGTTTTGCTGCAATAACGTTGTGTGTGACTCCAAATGATTCGATTCATTGATTTCATTGACAAAATTCACACAGAATGTTAATCTAATAAGATAAAATAGAGCAACCCCAACGCAATCGAATCTTTATAATATTTAAAATATAAATTTACAAAGCAACTGAGAAAACACGCAAATTTAATACTTTTTAAATACAATACTAAATAAAGGAAAGATTCAAATTAACAATGGCAACAACAGTATCAATAACCAGTGATGGACAAGATAATTGGAAAATGTACTAACCTAAGCTACAAGTTACTCTCGATTAAATGCAGCTAAGCTACAGGGGAAGCTATGCCCGGAGAATTAAAGAAAGCTAAAAAGCAAGCTACATTTATATCTTAGAGCCCACATGTATAATATCAGTGTTAATGTAACAGAGTGGTCCATTACTATTATCTATCTGTCATTTAGCTGGGGACCCCTGACAACTACCTCCACTGGATGTATTTATTTAGTTTGCCTTTTCTTTGGCCCACATATAGGGGTGGGCCAAAGAAAAGGCAAACTAACCACAGTGAACTCTCATAGGTGTGCAATTTTTACTTTCCACCCACAGTCTGAATCCTTCTATATACAAACCCCGTTTCCATATGAGTTGGGAAATTGTCTTAGATGTAAATATAAACGGAATACAATGATTTGCAAATCATTTTCAACCCATATTCAGTTGAATATGCTACAAAGACAAGATATTTGACGTTCAAACTCATAAACTTTTTTTTTTTTTGCAAATAATCATTAACTTAGAATTTCATGGCTGCAACACGTGCCAAAGTAGTTGGGAAAGAGCATGTTCACCACTGTGTTACATGGCCTTTCCTTTTAACAACACTCAGTAAACATTTGGGAACTGAGGAGACACATTTTTGAAGCTTCTCAGGTGGAATTCTTTCCCATTCTTGCTTGATGTACAGCTTAAGTTGTTCAACAGTCCGGGGGTCTCCCTTGTGCTATTTTAGGCTTCATAATGCGCCACACATTTTCAATGGGAGACAGGTCTGGACTACAGGCAGGCCAGTCTAGTACCCGCACTCTTTTACTATGAAGCCACGTTGTTGTAACACGTGGCTTGGCATTGTCTTGCTGAAATAAGCAGGGGCGTCCATGGTAACGTTGCTTGGATGGAAACATATGTTGCTCCAAAACCTGTATGTACCTTTCAGCATTAATGGTGCCTTCACAGATGTGTAAGTTACCCATGTCTTAGGCACTAATACACCCCCATACCATCACACATGCTGGCTTTCCAAGTTTGCGCCTAGAACAATCCGGATGGTTCTTTTCCTCTTTGGTCCGGAGGACATGACGTCCACAGTTTCCAAAAACAATTTGAAATGTGGACTCGTCAGACCACAGAACACTTTTCCACTTTGTATCAGTCCATCGTAGATGAGCTCAGGCCCAGCGAAGCCGACAGCGTTTCTGGGTGTTGTTGATAAACGGTTTTCGCCTTGTATAGGAGTTTTAACTTGCACTTATATATGTAGCGACCAACTGTAGTTACTGACAGTGGGTTTCTGAAGTGTTCCAGAGCCCATGTGGTGATATCCTTTACACACTGATGTCGCTTTTTGATGCAGTACAGCATGAGGGATCGAAGGTCACGGGCTTAGCTGCTTACGTTTCTCCAGATTCTCTGAACACTTTGATGATATTACGGACGGTGAAATCCCTAAATTCCTTGCAATAGCTGGTTGAGAAAGGTTTTTCTTAAACTGTTCAACAATTTGCTCACGCATTTGTTGACAAAGTGGTGACCCTCGCCCCATCCTTGTTTGTGAATGGCTGAGCATTTCATGGAATCTACTTTTATACCCAATCATGGCACCCACCTGTTCCCAATTTGCCTGTTCACCTGTGGGATGTTCCAAATAAGTGTTTGATGAGCATTCCTCAACTTTATCAGTATTTATTGCCACCTTTCCCAACTTCTTTGTCACGTGTTGCTGGCATCAAATTCTAAAGTTAATGATTATTTGCAACAAAAAAAAAGTTTATCAGTTTGAACATCAAATATGTTGTCTTTGTAGCATATTCAACTGAATATGGGTTGAAAAGGATTTGCAAATCATTGTATTCCGTTTATATTTACATCTAACACAATTTCCCAACTCATATGGAAACGGGGTTTGTATATATATAATATTTAATATTTAAACAACACATTCAGAACATTCGTTCTCAGGACTTGACTGTGCACTTTACCTCCTTTTGCACAATTTATTTTTATTTTATTTTTACTGTAGGTAGAGAATATTCTCTACTACAGTAAAAATAACAGCTTTTGTGTTTTGTTTGGGAACAGTTGGTAATGGTTATGTGCAGTAAAACTGTTCATGAACTCAACTCACCTTAGTGTGGGTTCTTAAATTTGTGTTTCACGTCTTAGATGAAGAGAGCAGTTATGATTTTTGTTCACTGAGTAAACAACAAAAAATTAAGGTTTTGGAAAACATTTTTCTCAAAACGCGCACATTTGTCTAAACATGACCAAGGACACGCATTATTGTAGGCAGTGTTGGGACTAACACGTTACAAAGTAACACGTTACTGTAGCGCCGTTAGTTTGGGCAGTAAGTAGTAGTCTAACGCGTTATTTTTTATATCCAGTAACTCAGTTACCGTTACTACATGATGCGTTACTGCGTTATTTTTTATGTAGTATCGGCTAGAAACAGAATATCTGAGTGTGTTTTATTGGAGAGTTCTTGTGTCACAAGGGAGAGAAGAGGCGTGTGTGGGTGTGGGGAGGGGAGGGGGAGGGGGCGTGTCTGTGTTTACTAACAAGACATCATGGCGGAGCCGCAGTCGGGTTTCTTAACATGGAGATATTCTCACTACTTTTCTTTTGTCGAGCACAAAGAAAAGAACATTTTAGTGAAATGTAAGTTGTGTCTTGGATCAAAGATCCCATCTACTGCCCAAAACACTAATTCAAATCTGCTGAAACAGCTACAAAAGCAACATGCTTCGACGAAGCTAGAAAAGAGAGACACACTTCACCTGAGGATTTTATCGGAGGGACTGCTAGCCAGGACAACATTGATAGAGCCATTGCAGCGTATGTGCTAGAAGACATGCAGGCTATTTCTACAGAGGAGTCACCTGATTTCAGGCAGCTAATTAGCATGATATCGGGCGTCAAACAGCGAATGGCACGGATACATTTTCCAAGTTCCTGGACACAGTGGACAGTGAGCAGTCCACAGTACTGAAATGAAGGCTAAAAGGGCATTAATGGGAGCTTTAAAAAGAAAAAAAAGAAAAAAAGAAGTAACTAAATAGTTACTTTTCACAGTAACGCATTACTTTTTGGTGTAAGTAACTGAGTTAGTAACTGAGTTTCTTTTGAAATAAAGTAACTAGTTACTGGTTTTCAGTAACTAACCCAACACTGATTGTAGGTTTCCTGGACGTTGTCTTCATCACTAAAAGAAAAATCTAATCTGCGTGAGAGAATTTTTCTTAATTTTTTTTTGAGTGGTCAGCTTGAAGCGTCCCTCTGTCTCTGACTCCCTCGTCGTCATGTGACATGAGTGCGTGACTGCTATGAGTTTGCTTGCTAGTTTCGATGACCCGCCTTATCTTGTTCGTAATGTTTCGCCCTAACCTTAGCCAATCGTGACTCATCATACAAACACCAACCAACCATCATGGATTTTCTCCGTATGTACGGATGTTCTCATTCATCCAGGTCGTTGTATTTTCTCCATATTTTTTGAACCTTGATTTGCAGTCCATTTTCTCTCTTTGTAGCTTGTAGCTTTGGTGTTAGCTACATGCTACATGGGTCTAAAAGTAGCTTGGCTACAGAAAATGTTACTGGTTAAAAAAGTAGCTAAGCTACCGCCAAGCTACTGGTAAATGTAGTTAACCTACACAGCTAAACTACATGTAGCACTGTAACAATAATAATAACAACATTAACGATAGTGATTAAAAATATTTAACAACAAACATAAATAATGACCATAATGGAAACCGTGTCAAGGAGAGGCTCCAGAGAGTGGTGAAGGCAGCAGAGCGGATCATCGGCTGCCCTCTCCCCTCCCTGACAGACATTTACACCTCCCGCTGCCTCAGCAGAGCTACCAACAATATCAAGGACAGCTCTTACCCTGGCTTTGACCTGTTTGACCTGCTGCCCTCAGGAAGGCGCTACAGGGTCATCAGGTCTAAGACAAACAGACTCAAGAACAGTTTTTTCCCTAAAGCCATAACCACGGTGAACTCTCATAGGCACTGATTTTATAGTTTAGCACCGTTTTGTATGCAATTATTTCTTTTCTGAATGCTTCTATATGTATATCAATCAATCAATCAATGTTTATTTATATAGTCCTAAATCACAAGTGTCTCAAAGGGCTGTACAAGCCACAACGACATCCTCGGTACAGAGCCCACATACGGGCAAGGAAAACTCACCCCAGTGGGACGTCAATGTGAATGACTATGAGAAACCTATATACTATTTAATATTTGTTAGAATAATTATGTGTAAGTTATCACAACTCTTATGCTTAAAGGCCGTTGCAATAGTTATTATCAATTGTGCTGAAGTTATGCTTATCTATCTGTGCAAGGCGAGTCGTCTCGTATCAGTGTTTGTTTCCAGAATCGGCCTGCTGACTGCCAAGGGCGAACATCGAGTGCCGTGACGCAGACAGAGCAGAGACAGGGCGATACCACGAGTGTCAGCACATTTGCATTTCATTAATAGTCATATATTGTGTCTAACTGGGGCTGGTGAGATTACCCCCCTTCCTTCAGCGGCACCCTCAGTGATGTAACCAGGGACCACCCAAATAAATAGAGGAGCACGTGGGCAGGATTTTAGTGCGTAGTTTGGATCTGTAACTAGAGTACAGCCCAAACGTCTCTCCTCATTGAGCCAAATTGAACTCTGTCTCCGCATGATTCCTTGCTTCTTGTCTGTTTAATAGATGTCATCAGTGTTTGAACCTGACAATATTTAAACAACACATTCAGAACATTCGTTCTCAGGACTGGACTGTGCACTTTACCTCCTGTTGCACTATTTATTTTCTTTCCTTCCTATGTTTTGCTTATTTATAGACTGTCGCACTGATACTGGAGTTGATTTTAATCTCATTGTACCTGTGTATAGTGACAATGAAAAAGCATTCTATTATATTCATTATTATCAGTTATCATACACTACATTGCCAAAAATATTTGGCCACCAATCCAAATGATCAGAATCAGGTGTCCTAATCACTTGGCCCAGCCACAGGTGTATAAAATCAAGCACTTAGGCACGGTGCGCCCCCTCCCTTCCCGTATCATGACTCTTTTTGGACGTGACCACATCAAAAAATAAACACAGGATGTCAAAACGGCCAAAACTGTCAGGTGCCCAGGGAAGAAAAAAGAGAAAAGAAGAGGAGGAGAAACGAGAAAAAGACAGAGGTAGCAGGTAGGTAACGTTAGCCTACATGAAATTATTTGTCTCTTACAGAATGTGATAGTAACCTGGCTTTTTAGCATTAAGCTAATGTTACATGATTCTGCAATTGCTAAACAATAAATAGCTAGTTCTGTTTTAACGTCGGGTTAATATTGTGGAGGGGGCTACATTGTTATGGAAAATAATAATGTAACGTTAGGTAATTACAGTACTCCCACCTTACATTCCTCAGGGATATTTGTATTAGAGCCACAGGTGTATAAAATCAAGCACTTAGGCATGGAGACTGTTTCTACAAACATTTGTGAAAGAATGGGCCGCTCTCAGTGATTTCCAGCGTGGAACTGTCACAGGATGCCACCTGTGCAACAAATCCAGTCGTGACATTTCCTCGCTCCTAAATATTCCAAAGTCAACTGTGGGCTTTATTATAAGAAAATGGAAGAGTTTGGGAACAACAGCAACTCAGCCACCAAGTGGTAGGCCACGTAAACTGACAGAGAGGGGTCAGCGGATGCTGAAGCGCATAGTGCAAAGACTTTCTGCACAGTCAGTTGCTACAGAGCTCCAAACTTCATGTGACCTTCCAATTAGCCCACGTACAGTACGCAGAGAGCTTCATGGAATGGGTTTCCATGGCCGAACAGCTGCATCTAAGCCAGGGCCGGCCCGTGGCATAGGCCGTATAGGCAAATGCTAAGGGCGCCGTCCATCAGGGGGCACCACGCCAGTGCCACAAATGTTTGAGAAAAAAAAAAAAAAAGTTCGTACTATTATTTCTAAATACAAAAAATAATCCCACGTTAATTAAAATGCAAAGTAAAGCCTATTTAATAGAAATATTATTTGTTACAACATTACGCCCCCCCCCCCCCCCCCCTTTTTGGACGTCACCACATCAAAAAATAAACACAGGATGTCAAAACGGCCAAAACTGTCAGGTGCCCAGGGAAGAAAAAAGAGAAAAGAAGAGGAGGAGAAACGAGAAAAAGACAGAGGTAGCAGGTAGGTAACGTTAGCCTACATGAAATTATTTGTCTCTTACAGAATGTGATAGTAACCTGGCTTTTTAGCATTAAGCTAATGTTACATGATTCGGCAATTGCTAAACAATAAATAGCTAGTTCTGTTTTAACGTCGGGTTAATATTGTGGAGGGGGCTACATTGTTATGGAAAATAATAATGTAACGTTAGGTAATTACAGTACTCCCACCTTACATTCCTCAGGGACATTTGTATTAGAGCCACAGGTGTATAAAATCAAGCACTTAGGCATGGAGACTGTTTCTACAAACATTTGTGAAAGAATGGGCCGCTCTCAGTGATTTCCAGCGTGGAACTGTCACAGGATGCCACCTGTGCAACAAATCCAGTCGTGACATTTCCTCGCTCCTAAATATTCCAAAGTCAACTGTGGGCTTTATTATAAGAAAAGTGAAGAGTTTGGGAACAACAGCAACTCAGCCACCAAGTGGTAGGCCACGTAAACTGACAGAGAGGGGTCAGCGGATGCTGAAGCGCATAGTGCAAAGACTTTCTGCACAGTCAGTTGCTACAGAGCTCCAAACTTCATGTGACCTTCCAATTAGCCCACGTACAGTACGCAGAGAGCTTCATGGAATGGGTTTCCATGGCCGAACAGCTGCATCTAAGCCAGGGCCGGCCCGTGGCATAGGCCGTATAGGCAAATGCTAAAGGCGCCGTCCATCAGGGGGCGCCACGCCAGTGCCACAAATGTTTGAGAAAAAAAAAAAAAAAAAAAAAAAAAAGTTGGTACTATTATTTCTAAATACAAAAAATAATCCCACGTTAATTAAAATGCAAAGTAAAGCCTATTTAATAGAAATATTATTTGTTACAACATTATGCCCCCCCCCCACCACCCTCCCCCCGCACGGTGCGCCCCCTCCCTTCCCGTATCATGACTCTTTTTGGACGTCACCACATCAAAAAATAAACACAGGATGTCAAAACGGCCAAAACTGTCAGGTGCCCAGGGAAGAAAAAATAGAAAAGAAGAGGAGGAGAAACGAGAAAAAGACAGAGGTAGCAGGTAGGTAACGTTAGCCTACATGAAATTATTTGTCTCTTACAGAATGTGATAGTAACCTGGCTTTTTAGCATTAAGCTAATGTTACATGATTCGGCAATTGCTAAACAATAAATAGCTAGTTCTGTTTTAACGTCGGGTTAATATTGCGGAGGGGGCTACATTGTTATGGAAAATAATAATGTAACGTTAGGTAATTACAGTACTCCCACCTTACATTCCTCAGGGACATTTGTATTAGATCTTTTAAGCAGGTGTTTTTGTTTACATTGTTATTGCCTTCTGGTTAGCTAATGTTTGCCCTGCAGGTAATAGTCACTTTTCCACCCCTTTATATATTAGGTATAGTTGTAAGCCTAGTTGTTAAAGTGCACATCATTAATGTTAATTAAGCAATATCACATGAGAGGGAATGCTGTTTTTTAATTTGAGCACTGCTGTGATTCGGTTAAAGAGAATCATAACATAACATTCTCATATAATATGTTAATTTGCTTTCTTTAAGTAAAAAAAAAGGTCCAAGACAAAGCTATTCGGTTTCTTGTGAGTATATACACTTCACTGCCGATGTGGGGGGGGGGGGGGGGCGCCACCTAAAATCTTGCCTAGGGCGCCAGATTGGTTAGGGCCAGGCCTGATCTAAGCCATACATCACCAAGTCCAATGCAAAGCGTGGGATGCAGTGGTGTAAAACACGTCGCCACTGGACTCTAGAGCAGTGGAGACGCCTTCTCTGGACTGATGAATCAAGCTTTTCCATCTGGCAATCTGATGGACCAATCTGGGTTTGGAGGTTGCCAGGAGAACGCTACATTTCGGACTGCATTGTGCCGAGTGTGAACTTTGGTGGAGGAGGAATTACGGTGTAGGGTTGTTTTTCAGGAGTTGGGCTTGGCCTCTTAGTTCCAATGAAAGGAACTTTGAATGCTCCAGGATACGAAAACATTTTGGACAATTCCATGCTCCCAACCTTGTGAGAACAGTTTGGAGCGGGCCCCTTCGTCTTCCAACATGACTGTGCACAAAGCAAGGTCCATAAACACATGGATGACAGAGTCTGGTGTGGATGAACTTGACTGGCCTGAGTCCTGACCTGAACCCAATAGGACACCTCTGCGATGAATTAGAACTGTCTTGATTTAGAGACTGAGAGCCAGGCCTTCTCAACCAACATCAGTGTGTGACCTCACCAATGCGCTTTTAGAAGAATGGTCGAAAATTCGTATAAACACACTCCACAACCTTGTGGACAGCCTTCCCAGAAGAGTTGAAGCTGTAATAGCTGCAAAAAGTGGACCGACATTATATTGAACCCTATGGGTTAGGAATAGGATGGCACATCAAGTTCATATGTGAGTCAAGGCAGGTGGCCAAATACTTTTGGCAATATAGTGTATGATAAAAACAATAACATCAGATACAGTAGCTTACATTTGCATTGCATCTCATAAGCTTGACAACCACACTGTAGCCATTATTCAGCCCACGAAAGAGCCCTATTTTAAGTTTGTTTAATAGTTTAAACAAAAGGATTGTTCCTGAGGTGTGAATTTCGATTAGAAGTATTGAAGCGAGACGCCTTACACCCCCCTCACACAACCAGCACTTTACAGTTACTGCAAATTACATATTTACAATCCGAAGGCGAAACTTGGCAATCATTTTTTACTGAGCTTGAACTGGCAAGCTTGTTCCTCCGCGGAGCACAAAGCATTGCGATGAGGTCATCACTCACGTGCCAAAATCCAGGCAATACCTTGTCTGATACCATTATTCAGCTCTCGCTGGATCGGTTCGCAGCTGAGTGTGAAGTGACTGGGATGAGAATCAGCACCTCCAAGTCCGAATCCATGGTTCTCGCCCGGAAAAGGGTGGAGTGCCATCTCCGGGTTGCGGAGGAGACCCTGCCCCAAGTGGAGGAGTTCAAGTACCTCGGAGTCTTGTTCACGAGTGAGGGAAGAGTGGATCGTGAGATCGACAGGCGGATCGGTGCGGCGTCTTCAGTAATGCGGACGCTGTATCGATCCGTTGTGGTGAAGAAGGAGCTGAGCCGGAAGGCAAAGCTCTCAATTTACCGATCGATCTACATTCCCATCCTCACCTATGGTCATGAGCTTTGGGTTATGACCGAAAGGACAAGATCACGGGTACAAGCGGCCGAAATGAGTTTCCTCCGCCGGGTGGCGGGGCTCTCCCTTAAAAATAGGGTGAGAAGCTCTGCCATCCGGGGGGAGCTCAAAGTAAAGCCGCTGCTCCTCCACATCGAGAGGAGCCAGATGAGGTGGTTCGGGCATCTGGTCAGGATGCCACCCGAACGCCTCCCTAGGGAGGTGTTTAGGGCACGTCCGACCGGTAGGAGGCCACGGGGAAGACCCAGGACACGTTGGGAAGACTATGTCTCCCGGCTGGCTTGGGAACGCCTCGGGATCCCCCGGGAGGAGCTGGACGAAGTGGCTGGGGAGAGGGAAGTCTGGGCTTCCCTGCTTAAGCTGCTGCCCCCGCGACCCGACCTCGGATAAGCGGAAGAAGATGGATGGATGGATGGACATTCAAAACTCTTCTGATGCCAACCTCCTCTCCCCACCACTTAGAACCAACCTCCGGACCTGGGGTGATAGAGCCTTCTCCACCGCTGCTCCCACCCTCTGGAACTCTCTTCCCAAATCCATCCGTGACTGCTCAGACCTTCCTACCTTCAAAAGCCTTCTCAAAACACACCTCTTCAGATCTGCTTTTAACCAGTGATTCATGTTCTGCGTCTTGTAATGTCCCGTCTTGTAAATGTCCAGTATTATTATGTATTTTACAATGTTTTATATTTTAATTTTTTATCCTGTAAAGCGTTTGTGAGTACTCTGAAAAGCGCTATACCAAATACAATGTATTATTGTTATTTACTGGCCAGACAAAAAATAGTGCAGCAGGGTAGCGCACAGGAAGCATAGGAACGCTATGTAGCGTAGAGGTACAAAGTGGACAGGGCCGGCATAGAAAGCATCCTGATTGGTAACCAGGAACAGGTCTGACCATATTGCCAACCAGGGATAGGTGAGAAAGCCAGCGCCCAGACAGGTGAAATAGTGGCACAAGGAGGCAAACAGGAGATGGAAACAAAAATAAGAGCGTTGGACAGGAAATAAAACAAAGTTAAGAATAATCATCATGAGAGCTCATGACAACGATATAGGGCTCACGATATGAAATATTTAAGACCCAATATAAAAAAAGTATTTAAAAAATGACCAAATAAAGATGTGTTTAACACATTTTTGTTTATAAAAAAAAATCTTCTTAGGGTTGGGGGGTATGCTGGTATTATAGTTAATAGAACTGGGAGTTAATAGAACTGGGGGTGGGATTAAATAAGTTATCTTCTTCCCACTCCCTTTCAGGCCAAACTGGACAATCATGCTTACATACTGTTGTCACGGCGGGGTTGCAGCTTACTGCGAGGTTCCTTCTCCCGGGATGCAAACGGGCGACTCCGGACAGGACTTGCAGGTAGGAACATGATTTCATCTTGAAAAAGTCCAAAAAGCACCACAAACAGAAAATTCAACAGGAGCATGAAGCAAACAATGAGCGTGGCGAGCAAGGTGACTAAATAGCTCTCTGATTAGTGGTTGACAGCAGCTGAGCGTGGGACCACTAACCAGAGGCAGGTGAACCCAAGTAATCCCCATGGTGACCAAAATAAACCCAGGAGTGCACAAAACAGGAACTAAGGGAGTCCAAAATTAACAAAACATAACAAAACATGATCCGGACCACTGATCATGACAACTGTACATTACCTTTTGCACTATATTAATTTATATTATTATGTATTGTAAACTTTGTACTTTTTTTTATGTCATTGCCTAAAATAAATAAATAAATAAATGAAATGAATACCGGTATATTTTAGAAAGTGGTATATATTTGAGACAATACTGCCTTTCTTACGGCCGTTTACTCTTCTCTGCGTCTGACGGGCGAAGCACAGGGAATCCTCCTTGACTCAGCCTCGCCCCTCGTGTGTTTACGGCATACTTGCCAACCCTCCCGTTTTTAGCGGGAGAATCCCGGTATTCAGCGCCTCTCCCGACAACCTCCCGGCAGAGATTTTCTCCCGACAAACTCCCGGTATTCAGCCGGAGCTGGAGGCCACGCCCCCTCCATCTCAATGCGGACCTGAGTGGGGACAGCCGTTCTCACGTCCGCTTTCCCAGCAGCTTGCCTGCCCAATGACGTCATAACATCTACGGCTTTTAGAGAGTAGAGTGCACAACAAGGAGAGAGAGTTCTTGGTTTCTTATGTGGGTTTATTGTTAGGCAGTTTCATTAACGTCCTCCCAGCGCGGTAACAACACACAACAACAGCAGTCACGTTTAGTCTATTGTAAAGCAGTTCGTCTGCCGTAAACAGCAATGTTGTGACACTCTTAAACAGGACAATACTGCCACCTACTGGATAGCCTGCAGAACACTGAAATTCAAGTATGTCTTTTATTTATATGTATAATAAAATAAAATAAAAAAATAAAAAAAATATATAGCTAGAATTCACTGAAAGTCAAGTATTTCATACATATATATATATATATATATATATATATATATATATATATATATATATATATATATATATATATATATATATATATATATATATGAAATACTTGATTTGGTGAATTCTAGCTGTAAATATACTCTCCTCTTAACCACGCCCTTAGCCACGCCCCAACCACGCCCCCCCCCCCCCCGACCACGCCCCCCCCCCCGACCACGTCGCCCCCCCACCCCCACCTCCCGATATTGGAGGTCTCAAGGTTGGCAAGTATGGTTTACGGACACTTCTCTGACGCACAATGACATTTTCAAGAGTTTGCCACAGACTAACCCAATCGATGCTCTGCACCCTGGGGTCACGACCAACAACACCTACATCGAAATGTAACACACTCAATAAACGAAGCAACAACATATAAATCCAAAGCTTTCTACTAATCGAGCTAATCAATTATTTGTTGCAGCCTTAATTGTAAAGCTGTTCAATTGGACTCATGAGTCGACGGAGAATTCAATACCGATCCGCTTCAAGTCTTCCTCCATCTTGTAAACACTGCAATCGTGTCAGCTGCTACAGCAAGGGATAGGATAGGATAGGATAGACTTTATTTATCCCACAGTGGGGAAATGATGTGGTTGCAGGGCAGATACAAAAAGTCCACAAAAATAAGGTAAAAACACATGAAAACAAGAGGGAAGTATTGAAGAACAGAAACGACATAAAAGACATTAAAGGCCTACTGAAATGATTTTTTTTAAATTTAAACGGGAATAGCAGATCCATTCTATGTGTCATAATTGATAATTTCGCGATATTGCCATATTTTTGCTGAACGGATTTAGTAGAGAAAATCGACGATAAAGTTCGCAACTTTTGCTCGCTGATAAAAAAGCCTTGCCTGTACCGGAAGTAGCGTGACGTCACAGGAGGTAATATTCCTCACAATTTTCCTTTGTTTACAATGGAGCGAGAGAGATTCGGAGCGACAAAGCGACGATTACCCCATTAATTTGAGCGAGGATGAAAGATTCGTGGATGAGGAACGTTAGAGTGAAGAACTAGAGGCAGTGCAGGACGTATCTTTTTTCGCTCTGACCGTAACTTAGGTACAAGCTGGCTCATTGGATTCAACACTCTCTCCTTTTCCTATTGTGGATCACGGATTTTTATTTTAAAGCACCTCGGATACTATATCCTCTTGAAAATGAGAGTCGAGCACGCGAAATGGACATTCACAGTGACTTTTATCTCCACGACAATACATCGGTGACACACTTAGCTTTTGAGCTAACGTGATAGCATCGTTCTCAAATGCAGATAGAAACAAAATACATAAATCCCTGACTGGAAGGATAGACAGAAGATCAACAATACTATTAAACCATGTACATGTAACTACACGGTTAATAACTCTCAGCCTGGTAAAGCTTAACAATGCTGTTGCTAACGACGCTAAGGCTAAATTAGCAACTTAGCAACCGGACCTCACAGAGCTATGATAAAAACATTAGCGCTCCACCTACGCCAGCCAGCCCTCATCTGCTCCTCAACAGCCGTGCTCACCTGCGTTCCAGCGATCGACGGCGCGACGAAGGACTCCATCCGTGGGTTTGGCGGCTAGCATCGGCTAGGCGTCTGCTATCAGGCTAAATAGTCCTTGTTGTGTTGCTACAGCCAGCCGCTAATACACCGATCCCACCTGCAACGTTCTTCTTTGCAGCCTACATTGTTCATTAAACAAATTGCAAAAGATTCACCAACACAGATGTCCAGAATACTGTGGAATTTTGTCGAAGAAAACATAGCTCTGTGTATTGTGTCCAAACACTTCCGTGGACCTCGCGACGTCACGCGCATACGTCATCCTCCAAAGGCGTTTTGAACCGGAAGTTCCCCGGGAAATTTAAAATTGCACTTTATAAGTTAACCCGGCCGTATTGGCATGTGTTGCAATGTTAGGATTTCATCATTGATATATAAACTATCAGACTGCGTGGTCGGTAGTAGTGGCTTTCAGTAGGCCTTTAAAAGAGCACAGAGCTGATACAACCAACTGCCACTAAAGCGGTGACATCTAGGGGAAAAAAAACAAAAGAAAAATCAAATATCATTCCATCCCTTTGCATTCTTAAACCTATTTTTATCTGATTCAAGTTTGTGCATGTCTGAATTCCATTTTGCCATTTTTTTTTGTTTACTGTATTTTTCGGACTATAAGGCGCACTTAAAATCCTTTAATTTTCTCAAAAAATCGACAGTGCGCCTTATGGCCCGGTGCGCCTAATGTACGGAATAATTCTGGTTGTGCTTACCGACCTCGAAGCAATTTTATTTGGTACATGGTGTAATGATAAGTGTGACCAGTAGATGGCAGTCACACATAAGATACGTGTAGACTGTGATGTCCTGGGCATGACGTTAAAGTGCATCCGGCAGTGGAGGCCTAGTACCTGACTGCCCCCTAGCCAGGGAGACGGTGAAGACCTCAACTGCGGAGCAGGCGGAAGACGGTAGATGTGTAAACTACCACAACGGCTGCGATGGCGGAAGAAGGCACCCCCACATCCATGTGGGCCAGTTATGGGGAAATAACAACCCAAAACCTCAACAATTTTTATCCAAAGTTTGTATTTGTCATTTTTAGAGATGTCCGATAATATCTGGCTGCCAATATTATCGACCGATAAATACTTTAAAATGTAATATCGGAAATTATCAGTATCGGTTCGGAAATTATCGGTATCGGTTTCAAAAAGTAAAATGTATGACTTTTTAAAACGCAGCTGTACGTAGAGGCACACGGACGTAGGGAGAAGTACAGAGCGGCAATAAACCTTAAAGGCACTGCCTTTGCGTGCCGGCCCAATCACATAATATCTACGGCTTATCACACACACAAGTGAATGCCAAGCATACTTGGTCAACAGCCATACAGGTCACACTGAGGGTGGCTGTATAAACAAGTTTAACACTGTTAAAAATATGCGCCACACTGTGAACCAACACCAAACAAGAATGACAAACACATTTCGAGAGAACATCCGCACCGTAACACAACATAAACACAACAGAACAAACACCCAGAACCCCTTGCAGCACTAACTCTTCCGAGACGCTATAATATACACCCCCTGCTACCCCCCCACCTCAACCCTGGTATCGGTATCGGTTGATATCGGAATCGGTAGTTAAGAGTTGGACAATATCGGAATATCGGATATGGGCAAAAACTCTCTAGTCATTTTTCATCCAATGTTCATTAAAACGACAACCTCCCGGCATGATGGACCGATGCACCACTGTCCTCTTGGGGGCGACACAGAGCCGTATATATATATACCAGTGTAGTGAGTTTACATAATTCACCCACGGAACTTTAGTTATTAGAGAGTTCCGGTACATATATATATCAGTGGTTCTTAACCTTGTTGGAGGTACCGAACCCCACCAGTTTCATATGCGCATTCACCGAACCCTTCTTTAGTGAAAAATAAAATGTTTTTTTTTTAATCAAATTCAAGACAAAGTTATATGTTTTAGGTAACACTTTAGTACGGGGAACATATTCTAAGTAACAAAGACTTAATTTAGAGTTATTTGGTTAGGGTTAGGGTTAGAGGGTTAGGGCCAGGGTTAGAGGGTTAGAGTTATAATAAGGCCATGCCGAATAAGGCATTAATAAGTACTTAATAATAACTAGTTAAGAGCTAATATGTTACGAATTTGCATGTTACTATGGAACTAATTAATGGTGAATATGTTCCCCATACTAAAGTGTTACCTTGTTTTTTTTTACTGGTGCACGAAATGAACCGTGCATGAACATCACCTTGTTCAAACAACAAAACCATATACTCACAACAAATTACACACCTGCAAATCAGTCAGCTGTTGCCGTATCCGTAATATGCCGATAGGGAGAAGTTTGTATTTACACGATGAGTCAGGTGTGTTTTGACCTCTGCCGAACCCCTGAGGCCGACTCACCGAACCCCTAGGGTTCGATCCAACCCAGGTTAAGAACCACTGATATATATATATATATATATCTAGCATGACAACAACCTAATGTAAGGGCTTGTGCAAAGCCAACAGATCAAGCGTGTAGCTTTCATTTTTAAGGAAACGTATTAGATATTTTTTCCATTTTATAATTAGCCTATTGAGTCAGACTGCCGAGAAATATGATGAACATTTCCAAGCATTTACAAGCCCTTCACCCAAAATTCAAGCATTTTCAAGGTTTTCAAGCACACGTACGAACCCTGTTTATGACATCCCTTCTTTGAATTATGATCTGACCCATGTGTGCTTTGTTCCTCTCGCAGCCAAAGCCGCAAAAAAAAACAACAAGACGCTGTACTCTGACAGTGAGTGTAGAGCACTGCATGTCACTAACTAGTAAGGGTGTAACAGTACATGTATTTGTATTGAACCGTTTCGGTACGGGGTGTTCGGTTCGGAACGGAGGTGCACCGAACGAGTTTCCACACGGACATATTAAGTAGCGCACCGCACGTTGTGTAAACAATGCACACCGAGGCACAACACACGGCATGCTAGCAACGACCGGGCTACTACAACATGCAAAAGCCAGAGCTAGAAGACCCTCCTGCCTCGTTAAGATGTCCCGTTTGGGAACATTTGGGCTTCGCGGTGCGATACAACAATGGATAACATCGCTTCAACGAAGAGAAAGACGAGCGTCGTGCAAACATTGCATTCAAGCAGCCTCTCCTCGGCGAGTCAGGCAGGGCTAAAGCAATAACAAATGCCGTTGGTGTTTTTATAGCAGCAGATTTAAGACCATATTGCATTAAAAACTAGATTTTGACCCACTTTTATGGTGGAAGAACCAGGGGCGTCACTAGCTTTTAAGGACAGGGGGGGCTTAGCCCCCAGGAGATGCACAGGATGCGAGCGAACGTAGCGCACGAGCACAAAACTTCACAAACGGCTAACAAAGACTTAGAAATTATTCATTGTTATTATTATTATTACAGTCGGTTCATTGTCAATCTGTGTTCAGTACAACAACAAACATGGGTTTGCACAGTGACATTTTGTTTACAGCATCAACAAGAAACAATGACTCGCATGATCCTTCAAGATACACTGAAACACAATGAAAGTCATGGCATTAGCCTCTATGTTATTCATTCACAACATAGAGGCTAATGCCACCACTTTCGCTCACAATACAATAATTGTTTGTTCCCAAATATTTAGAAGTTGCACAGATTACATTTTGGGCACATATGTGACTAAAATGGTTGTAAATTCAAGCCCTGGAAATATGACTTAATTATTTGAATTAAAGTAATATCTGGATCGGGATAATTTGGCTTGTATATAATATATTTATATATATATATTATGGCAAGCCGTTAAGGAAATTAAATATATATGGAAGTCTGAATAGAAATGAGAAACATTTATATATACTGTAAATAAGAAAGACTTAGTCTGGTGATCTGAAAAAGAGCCAAAGTTGTCAAAGAGCTGAGGGACCATCTTCAAAGTGCAATGCTGAAAAAAATAATGCAAACAATAAAATGTAACTTCCAGGGCTTGAGAGTAACGTAGTCCCGTCGTCCCGGGGACGGTAAAAAAAATGCACAGGACGAAATGAAATGCTCCCTGGGATGATGGTTTTTAACATTTTTTTTTCTTTTTCTTTTTATGTATTTATTCATTTTACATTTTGTATTAAATGTCTTGGTTTTTCCACCCTCTGAAAATCCTATGAAATGTTTAACAAGCCATCCTATAATAATACAACAGCTATTAATGTAACAATACAATAAAACAAATATATTTAATGATGTTGTTTTCATTATTTTAACAATAGGCTAATGTATATTACTTTATATAGATTCTACAAGAAACACAAAACTTGAAAACTAAATTATTTACAATTGCAGACACAAGGTTCTTGTTCTGCAGTGCTGTGTGCTAATGTGCTTCGTACACCTGCAGGACCGCAAGCAAGGTCGCAGAGAAAATGCGGACTGGATTTTGAGTGATGTGGGCCTTTTCTATATGAACAAGTGGAATGGATTGGATACCGACGCACTAAAGGGGCTCTCTACCTTACACTATGAAGTGAGGGGAAACTGAGTGAATAATGACAGGTTATATGATTATTTATTTAACCTCATATTCGGGCCACTTTATAATGAATATGTCGGCATGTATTTGTAAAAAAAACACCAAATTATTTAGGGCTTGAGCCCCCCTAAAATAGGCCTAACAACGCCAATGGGAAGAACAATGAGCCCATTTATCCTCTTACTGCCAAGTTAGCCAGGCACTACCTCGCCATACCTGCTACCTCCGTGCCCAGCGAAAGGGTATTTTCCACAGCTGGAGACATTTTAACTGCAAGCAGGTCTGCTCTTTCTGCAGACAATGTGGATAAACTGATTTTTCTGGCAAAAAACATGGACATTGAGTGAAAGTCACCAGGGTTAAAGGCTGGGAGGGGGGGGGGGGAGAAAAGTTAATCTGAGGCTGAGTTGACTTGAAACTGTTTAATGTTGCACTTTGTGTATGTAGAACAAAAGTTGTGTCATTTTATTTAATCTGAGCAACAACTTGAAGCAGTTTAATGTTGCACTTTATATGTGGAAAGGTTTTGTTAAGAAACCACTTCTGAGCCTTATCTTATTTAGTTTTTATTTTATATATGTTGACTGCATTAACCCTGGCAATGGACCCTGTGTGTATATGTATGTTATTATGTTATTGTTATGCTTAGCATTCATGACTGCCTGCTGTTGCACTGATCAGCCTAGTGGTGGCTCACATCCATCACACACACAGCTATTTTAAAACAATGTTAAAAGGATAAAGCCATTGTTTACACATTTTGGTAAATTAATAACCAGAAAATTTACATTTTGTTGTTTTCTTACTGTCCCGAAAATGAACCGAACCGTGACCTCTAAACCGAGGTACGTACCGAATCGAAATTTTTGTGTACCGTTACACCCTTAATAACTAGTAGAGGTGTAACGGTACGTGTATTTGTATTGAACCGTTTCGGTACGGGGGTTCCGGTTCGGTTCGGAGGTGTACCGAACGATTTTCCACACGGACATATTAAGTAGCGCACCGCACGTTGTGTAAGCAATGCACACTGAGGCACAACACACGGCATGCTAGCAGCTAACGGGTTACGATAGACTGACCATACGTCCTCTTTTCACCGGACATGTCCTCTTTTGCGTAGCTGTCAGGGCGGAGTTTCTTAAATGCCTCAAATGTCCGGCATTTTCAGTTAGGGTTGCGTGTATTTTTTATGTACGTTTAGGGTTAAGAAGGGGTTGAAAACAAAACAAATTGTGAGGAAGGGGCAGAGACAGAGAGAGCGAGAGAGTTATGATAAACGTGCATGCGTCGCCAGGCTCTGCTTTTTATCCATAGATTTATCAGATTAAATTTTTTATTATCTATAGCAGGGGTGTCAGAAGTGTGCCCCGGAGGCCCACAGCTAATGTTTTAAAGGCCCACGGCACATTGTAAAAATACCATTGAAATAAACAAAAACATAACAAAAGTGAAATAAAAAAGCTTAAAGGTTAAATGTAATTTAGAAAAAGTTGCAATGTTGACTAATAAAACAAAGCTGTTTTTTTTTTCTTTCAAACTGTCATTGCTCAAAACATAATATTGAATCAAAATCAATGTTATTATGAATTATTGACCTATCCAAGGTTCCCATTACTTCACATCAAATATGGTGGAAGATTTTGCAAATTTGGTACATAAATAACCCCAAAATTTATATTTTGTTGTTTTCTTACTGTACCGAAAATGAACCGAATCCATCCATCCATCTATCTTCTTCCGCTTATCCGAGGTCGGGTCGCGGGGGCAGCAGCCTAAGCAGGGAAGCCCAGACTTCCCTCTACCCAACCACTTCGTCCAGCTCTTCCCGGGGGATCCCGAGGCGTTCCCAGGCCAGCCGGGAGACATAGTCTTCCCAACATGTCCTCGGGTCTTCCCCGTGGCCTCCTACCGGTTGGACGTGCCCTAAACACCTCTCTAGGGAGGCGTTCGGGTGGCATCCTGACCAGATGCCCGAACCACCTCGTCTGGCTCCTCTCGATGTGGAGGAGCACCGGCTTTACTTTGAGCTCCCCCCGAATGACAGAGCTTCTCACCCTATCTCTAAGGGAGAGCCCCGCCACCCGGCGGAGGAAAGTCATTTCGGCCGCTTGTACCCGTGATCTTGTCCTTTCGGTCATAACCCAAAGCTCATGACCATAGGTGAGGATGGGAACGTAGATCGACCGGTAAATTGAGAGCTTTGCCTTCCGGCTCAGCGCCTTATTCACCACAACAGATCGATACAGCGTCCGCATTACTGAAGACGCCGCACCGATCCGCCTGTCGATCTCACGATCCACGAACCGTGACCTCTAAACCGAGATACGTACCGAACCGAAATTATTGTGTACCGTTACACCCTTACTAACTAGCACAAACAAAATTGACTTATGAAGTAGAAAAGAGACAACAAATCAAGGGCCGACTTCTATGTAGTTACATCACTATTGCATATCATTAGCACATGCTAATGATGTTCCCTATGTGCTTCTCTTGCTTTGTCTCACGTCACCCTCCTCCAAGCTGCTGTCGTATCATGACAGTCGCGCATGCAAAGACCTTACAAGAAGCAGAACTCTCAGCTGCATTAATTGGTGTGACATCTGAGTGAAAAACAAAAGTGTCTGGTTTAGGTAAACGACGCTGCTTGCCAACATAATAACTCACACCTACAAAGTTCCCGCTCCAGAGTGGCGTAATTAAATTCATCTCCTGCCTCCCATTAGCATTTGTCGCTGCATCAAAGTCTTGCAAATGCAGCTCAGCGGGATTTCACGGAGAAGTCTGACTTTTACCGGAGGGATTTATCACACCCGTCGGTTGGCGTTTGCATCCCGGGAGTTTTCTGGCTCATCCCTCTTAATCACTGACCTCTGCGTACAGTACATCTTCTTCACCGCGTGGCTTTTTACACAATTATGTACGTCCTGACAGCTCAGAGTGATGTAGCTCGGCTAATAACTCACATTTGCAGCTCGGTGTTGATACTTGACGGGAAAGAGATGCTTTAAACCTGGCAAGCTTCTCAACCCCCCCTCCATGCCCGGGGCTCGTCTCTTTACGGATGTCTGCTCCCCTCAATGAATTATAAAGCATAATCCCCACAGGCTCCCCAGTGGCCACCAACCAATTGGGATCAGGGCAAAGCTGCACATCTTAGCCAGCTGTTGGTACACGCTCTCCGTCCCTTTGGTGTCAAGATACAAACAAACAAAAAAGGCTCTGTAATGGTGCAAATTCCTGGCAGAAGGAAGGAAAATGTAATACGATCTTGCTGAAGTCACATATTTGTCATGCCAAGTTATGCTCAACCAGCAAATTCCAATTAGAGTGGAAATTGCTGTACCACGAAGCCAAGTCACTGGAATGACACATTTTCTCAACGGAGGTCAAGTGCGTCACGAATTGCACCGAAGCATTTTTGGTTCGCCAAGTCACGAGTATCACAAGATGGAAGGAAGCGTGCGTACGAGCAAAAACGACACAAACACAATGGCCGCGATATTAGAGGCCTACTGAAAGCCACTACTACCGACCACGCAGTCTGATAGTTTATATATCAATGATGAAATCTTAACATTGCAACACATGCCAATACGGCCGGGTTAACTTATAAAGTAGAATTTTAAATTTCCCGCTAAACTTCCGGTTGAAAACGCCTTTGGATGATGACGTATGCGCGTGACGTAGCCAGTGAAACAGAAGTATCGGTACCCCATTGAAGCCAATACAAAATAGCTCCGTTTTCATTTCATAATTCCACAGTATTCCGGACATCTGTGTTGGTGAATCTGTTGCAATTTGTTCATTGCATTATGGAGAAAGAAGCTGAGCAAGCAAAGAAGAAAGTTGTCGGTGCGAAGCGGAGTATTTTGCGAGGGAAGTCAGCAACACAACACAGCCGGTGTTTCATTGTTTACATTCCCGAAAGATGCAGTCAAGATCGAAGAACTCGGACAACAGAGACTCTTACCAGGAGGACTTTGACTTCGATACACAGACGCCTGTAGAGAACTGG
>NC_084740.1:8789948-8797448 GCF_033978785.1 Entelurus aequoreus | reverse complement strand
AGCTCACCACAACAACACCACCACAGCTCCTTCAGCAGAAGACCCCCGCCTCTCCACTGCCACCACCCCCGTGGTTGTACATTATTGATGATGGAGCTTCTGTTGAATGTGCCTTTGTTCCTCCGTCGGCGGACTCGAGGCGCATCTCCGCTGCACGGGGAGTGGCGATGAGAGGCGGTTGGTTGTTGTTGGGCAGGATGGGTAACTTAAGCCAGTCCCGTCCTGCAGCAGGCTGTTCATCCATCACAATCCATCAATCATTAACAAGTAGCCCTGCATTGAAAGGATGATGGACAGCTGGACAAATAAGTTAAGATAAAGTGGGACAAGGTGAGGCTGGCCTTTATATCACTCTGAAGGCCACTTTTTCACCCTGCTGCTACAATGGTAGAATTCCAATGCAGACACTGAAATGATCATTTTACGGAGAGGGAAATGGCTGATTTTAGGCTTTCCTCAACCAAGCAATTGAGTTCTCCAAACACTCTCAGGATTCAGAATTGTAAAAGCTCAACCGGAATGAACTCATTTTTTAAGGTCATAGCCTCCCTTTGGAGGCATTTGACAGTCAAGTTATTTTTATTTCGAATGAGACCAAAACGTTGAGACCTTTTGCTTTTTCAAATCTGCCTTTAACTTTAATTTAATTTGAATTACGTATGATTATTTTATTTTATGTTTTTACTTTCAATTATGATTCTTTTTTTGTAATATTTAAATTTGATGTTAAGCAATATAAATAAACTTGCCTTGCCTTTGACTGGAATAAGACACTGTGTTGTGTACTGTGATCAGTTTGTGAGGAGGTGCCGGTCGTCCTGGGTTTCCCTTGCCACAGGATACAGCTCCCCACAGCGAAGAAGTGACATTGGAGTCTGCGCGTCTCCCTCCTCCAAAAAGACCTCAACGGCGAAGCTCCACAACGGTCACAAAGGCGGAAGAAGGCTGCAGCAAAGATGGGCCCCCACTTGTCTTGGTCTCCATGCCATTGGACCCTGGCCTTCTCTTTGCCAAGGACAGTGTGGTGGCTGTCTATGCACCAGTCTCCCCACTTTCAAATATTCCACGCACAGGCGTGCTCCTGAAGGCAATCCCACCAACAGGAGGACAATCATACTCGTTTCGAGTGATCGCCGACGACGATCCGTTTCAAGGACAACTAAATTATTTCTTAACTTAGCAGACGCAATTACAATGTCATAAGCAGTACTGATACAGGACCAGATACCGCATGGGTAATTATTTTTGCATTTAGATCAAATCTTTACTTGATGAGCCATGAGACAACATGAAGTTTATCGTGTTTAGGTGCCCCCTGATGCATGGCATGGGGCCCTATAGGCAGCAGAAAAGGATGAACAATGATTCAGTTCGGTTTATTTTGAACATGCAAACAATACAATACAATGTAATGCATCACATAGTTCCAGTTGTTTCATTCCAGTATTCCGAAAAGGAGTAGGAAGAAGAGCTTCTTTAATCCTACCCCCCTTATCCCATTTCTTTGTTCTCTGTTAATAACAGAACAGTGAATAAATAAATACATATACCATAAGTAAGTGAACAAATATGAATTACATAAATAATCACTGTCTCTTTTTTAAAAATGTTTAATATTTTTATGATAATTGTTCTCCTTTGTACTTTGTGAACACTTGTACTTTGAACAGTCTCTTAAAGGCCTACTGAAACCCACTACTACCGACCACGCAGTCTGATAGTTTATATATCAATGATGAAATCTTAACATTATAACACATGCCAATACGGCCGGGTTAACTTATAAAGTGACATTTTAAATTTGCCGCTAAACTTCCGGTTCGAAACGCCTCTGAGGATGACGTATGCGCATGACGTAGACCGGCGAACACGGGTATGCCTTCCACATTGAAGCCAATACGAAAAAGCTCTGTTTTCATTTCATAATTCCACAGTATTCTGGACATCTGTGTTGGTGAATCTGTTGCAATCATGTTCATTGCATTATGGAGAAGGAAGCTGAGCAAGCAAAGAAGAAAGTTGTCGGTGCGAAATGGACGTATTTTTCGAACGTAGTCAGCCACAACAGTACACAGCCGGCACTTCTTTGTTTACATTCCCGAAAGATGCAGTCAAGATGGAAGAACTCGGATAACAGAGACTCTAACCAGGAGGACTTTTGACTTCGATACACAGACGCCTGTAGAGAACTGGGACAACACAGACTCTTACCAGGATTACTTTGATTTGGATGACAAAGACGCAGACGTGCTACTGTGAGTATGCAGCTTTGGCTTCTAAACATTTGATCGCTTGACCGTATGTGCGCAACTTTTTTTTGCGTATGTACGTAACTTTTTTAAAATATATAAGCTTTATGAACCTTGGGTTAGGTGAACGGTCTTTTGGGCTGAGTGATTGTGTGTGTTGATCAGGTGTTTGAATTGTATTGGCGTGTTCTATGGAGCTAGGAGCTAGCAGAGGAGCTAGGAGCTAGCGTAACAAACACGCAGGTGTTTTTATGCAGGATTAATTTGTGGCATATTAAATATAAGCCTGGTTGTGTTGTGGCTAATAGAGTATATATATGTCTTGTGTTTATTTACTGTTGTAGTCATTCCCAGCTGAATATCAGGTCACCCCCGGCTCTCACAGCATCTTCCCTATCTGAATAGCTTCAACTCCCCACTAGTCCTTCACTTGCACTTTACTCATCCACAAATCTTTCATCCTCGCTCAAATTAATGGGGAAATTGTCGCTTTCTCGGTCCGAATCTCTCTCACTTCATGCGGCCATCATTGTAAACAATAGGGAACTTTGCGTATATGTTCAACTGACTACGTCACGCTACTTCCGGTAGGGGCAAGCCTTTTTTTTATCAGATACCAAAAGTTGCAATCTTTATCGTCGTTGTTCTATACTAAATCCTTTCAGCAAAAATATGGCAATATCGCGAAATGATCAAGTATGACACATAGAATAGATCTGCTATCCCCGTTTAAATAAAAAAAATTCATTTCAGTAGGCCTTTAAATTGAATCATATTGGTGCTTTGTTTGATTTCTTTGGTTAATCCATTCCATACTTTAATTCCACATACATATATGCTCAAGGTCTTAAGTGTTGTACGTGCATACAGATGTTTTAAATTACATTTTCCTCTAAGGTTATATTTTTGCATTTTTGTTGAGAAGAATAGTTGCACATTTTTGGGTAGCAGGTTATAGTTTGCTTTGTACATCATTTTAGCTGTTTGCAAATGCACTAGGTCGTTGAATTTCAATATTTTTGATTCGATAAATAAAGGGTTTGTGTGTTCTCTAGATCCAACATGGTGTATTATTATGGGCCTGCTGCAATGCAAAGCATCCATTCACATTAATGGGCGCAATGCAATGCCGCTCCCTGCTTGCTCTCTTTGTTTTGTCTTGTCTGAACTTTTTTGAAGCCTCTTTCTTTGCGCTGTCCTCCTAATCTAAACATCAGACATGGAAATGATCAGCTGGACTCTCGACGCAATTGACAAAATCTTTTCGACGAGGAAAAGAGGTTCGGGGGAGCCCTGATGGAACCATTGCTGCGGGGTACGTGAAAAATTCCTGGGATAAATGGTGAATCATGTGCCTCTCAGTCCTTTCCATCGAGGACGTGGAAGACATCTACCTATTTGGAACCGTGATCACGGGGCACCTGCTGATTGGGCTGGGTATTGCTCTGGTGTATCGTCAAATTCGTAAGACGATGGCAGCCACTCAAGGAGCCCAAAGGCTGTTCATCGCAATGGAAGGATTGGGTCGGGCTGTGGGATCACAGACTGTGGTGATTTCTGAACTGAATCGCAAGATGGATCACATCATGGAGAAGCTCGCTGAAAAGGAAACATTGAATATGAGAGCAGCCAGCATGGACGAATAGAACAGACAAGTCATTGTATTGTCTGCTCACGGAAAACAAACATCCTAATCTACGCTTTGACTCCCTCGAATGGCCTTGATGCTGTGAACAACAGGAACAGGCTGTTCTGAAAACACCCCCGAGGACACCTCAATGATGGACGCTTTTGACCTCCCTCCCTCCTCAACGACACCTGGAGTCGAACTTTTGCTTGCATGCAGAACGGCCCCAGCCTATGAACATTACATCATCACACCCAAGACAATGGGCACATACACACGCACACCACCCCTCCCCCATCCCACACCTTCACCACGGCTTGTTTCCCCTCGGGGTGATGGACGGCTGGCAGCGCTTCATAGCAGCAGTCGCCCTCCAGGGTCCCAACTCCCCGCCCCTTTGTTGCGAGTTGTCGTGATTAAATGTAACGTGTTTATGTGTGCATGGCATGGAGGTTTTTTCCCACTCCAGACTAGGCCCCCTTAGGAGCCCAGTCTAGATTGTATGTTTTACTCATCTTCTTCCCCAGCGTTTTACCTTTTTCGTATCTTTTACGGGGCGCCTTTGGCGACCCATCAGCGTTCCTGTTCTGTAACCCTGTACACTGTTTGTTTGTCTAATCTTGAAAGGGTTTGTGCTGAAAACATAGTTTCGTTGTACTTGTGCAATGACAATAAAGACCTATCCTATCCTATCCTATCCTATCCTATCCTATCCATATTACTTTTGTTCATACTTCAAATTTTATTATAGTATCTTATTCTGCCGCGATCAATGCGAGACGACGACCTGCCAACTATCCCCTACATATGTTATACCGTAGGAAAGGTCTCGATGGCGCCGACAGCGGTATTTACAGTTGAGAACATTTCATGTTACCATGGCGACGCTATTAACGAATACATTAATTGGTGTATACCCTTTTAGCCAATACCGATGAGCAGTGCCGTCGTATATGGAGAAAAGTGATGACAACTCTAAGGGCCCACAGCCCGCTAGGGGCTTTTTCCATGACAAAAGGGTTATGCATACACTGAACTAATGTATATTTATGCAAATTAATCAGAATTAAAACAAAGCCACAATAAATACAATATTTAGTTTTAATAATTTCAACAACCCGCTTGACCCCTCCTTCAAAAATGCTTTGGTCCACAGTAGGGTTGTACGATATACCGGTACTAGTATAGTATTGGGGTACCAAAGTACCAGTTCCCGGGCATGACGGCGCGTCGTCACGTCATGATATTGCTAGTTTTACGAGCAGAGGAGCATGTTCGGCAGCGCACAATCACGGAGTACTTAGAAGCAGACCGTGTGTAGACAGAAAAGGGAGAACGGACGCATTTTAGCTTAAAAACTAAAGATAAAGGTGAAGTTATAACACTGAAACGCAGCCAGGAAGAGGTGCTTTAAGACAGTGGTCCCCAACCACCGGGCCGATTGGTACCGGGCCGCACAAGAAATTAAAAAATATATATATATATATTAAATCAACATAAAAAACACAATATATACATTATATATCAATACAGTCTGCAGGGATACAGTCCGTAAGCACACATGATTGTATTTCTTTATAAATAAAAAATAAAAAATAAATAAATAAAATAAAAAATATCAAGTATAATAGCGTATCTAGTCAACATTACTGATTACATCGATATTTTTTATCGTCACAAAATATGTCCCTGGACACATGAGGACTTTGAATATGACCAATGTATGATCCTGTAACTACTTGGTATTGGATTGATGCCCAAATTTGTGGAAACATCCAAAACTAATGTAAAGTATCCAAACAACAGAATAGTAAGTGATTATTACATTTTAACAGATGTGTAGATAGAACATGTTGAAAGAGAAAATAAGCAGATATTAACAGTAAATGAACAAGTGGATTAATAATACATTTTTACATCTTGTCCTTTATAATTTTGACAAAATAATAGACTGATAAATGACACAATGTGTTACTGCAGACTAATTAGGAGCCTTTGTTTGTTTACTTACTACTAAAAGACAAGTTGTCTAGTATGTTCACTATTTTATTTAAGGACAAAATTGTTCTTCCATTGTAATAAGAAACATATGTTTAATGTACCCTAAGATTGTTTGTTAAAATAAAGCCAATAATGTGTGGTCCCCTTTATTTAGAATAGTATCGAAATACATTTTGGTACCGGTACCAAAATATTGGTATCGGGACAACCCTAGTCCACAGACTCCACACCAATATTCCCTCTAAGGTGCGCACCTGTGCAATTGCGCACTGCTCCTGATATCCTCTGTGAATGGAAAATCAATGCAGCGCACAAAATTACAGAGTTATAATAATATTTACAATTATTACAATTATTCTATTGGCATGTATTAAGAATGTTCATTTATGGATACAAACCATGAAATGCTGTTTCTAGATTACATACACTATATTGCCAAAAGTATTTGGCCACCCATCCAAATAATGAGAATCAGGTGCCCTAATCACTTGGCCCGGTGTATAAACTCAAGCACTTAGGCATGGAGACTGTTTCTACAAACATTTGTGAATTGTGGAACTGTCATAAGATGCCACCTGTGTAACAAATCCAGTCGTGAAATTTCCTCGCTCCTAAATATTCCAAAGTCAACTTTATTATACGAAAAGTGAAGAGTTTGGGAACAACAGCAACTCAGCCACCAAGTGGTAGGCCACGTAAACTGACAGAGAGGGGTCAGCGGATGCTGAAGCGCATAGTGCAAAGACTTTCTGCACAGTCAGTTGCTACAGAGCTCCAAACTTCATGTGACCTTCCAATTAGCCCACATACTGTACGCAGAGAGCTTCATGGAATGGGTTTCCATGGCCGAGCAGCTGCATCTAAGCCATACATCACCAAGTCCAATGCAAAGCGTGGGATGCAGTGGTGTAAAGCCTTCTCTGGACTGATGAATCACGCTTTTCCATCTGGCAATCTGATGGACGAGTCTGGGTTTGGAGCATACTTGCCAACCCTCCCGGTTTTACCGGGAGACTCCCGGTATTCAGCGCCTCTCCCGATAACCTCCCGGCAGAAATTTTCTCCCGACAAGCTCCCGGTATTCAGCCGGAGCTGGAGGCCACACCCCTCCAGCTCAATGCGGACCTGAGTGCGGACAGCCTGTTCTCACGTCCGCTTTCCCACAATATAAACAGCTTGCCTGCCCAATGACGTCATAACATCTAGGGCTTTTAGAGAGTAGAGTGCACAACTGCGCACACAACAAGGAGACGAAGCAGAAGAACGAGGAAGTTACAGACATGGCGACGCCGTCGACGAGCAAGATGAAGAAATACGCTTGCAAGTTCCAAAACGAATGGAAACAAGAATTTCAGTTCATCCAGGACAGTTCGAAGGGGAAGGGGTATGTAATTATGTTGCCTGTACATTTTGTAGAACAGACTTCTCCATTGAATACGGTGGCCGAAATGATATACTCATTCATGAACGGAGAAGTTAATCAGGACAATACTGCCATCTACTGGATAGCCTCCGGAACACTGAAATTCAAGTATTTATTTTATTTATATGTATAATAAAATAAATATATATATATATATATATATATATATATATATATATATATATATATATATATATATA
>NC_084740.1:8779948-8782448 GCF_033978785.1 Entelurus aequoreus | reverse complement strand
TAAGAAACCATTCTGAGTCTTATTTTATTTAGTTTTTATTTTATATATGTTGACCACATTAACCCTGGCAATGGACTCTGTGTGTATATGTATGTTATTGTTATGCTCAGCATTCATGACTGCCTGCTGTTGCACTGATCAGCCTAGTGGTGGCTCACATCCATCACACACAGAGCTATTTCTATTTTTGGGCAGGATTATTATAGTGTTCCCAATGTTAAAAGGATAAAGCCATTGTTTACAAATTTGGTAAATAAATAACCCAAAAAATGATTTTGTTGTTTTCTTACCGAACCGTGACCTTTAAACCAAGGTACGTACCGAACCGAAATGTGTGTGTACCGTTATACCCTTAATATATATACATATATACATACATATATATATATATATATATATATATATATATACATATACCTATATATACATATATATATACATATATATATGAATATATACATTTATATATATATATATATATATATATATATATATATATATATATATATATATATATATATATATACATATATATATATATATATATATATATATATATATATATATATATATATATATATATATATATATATATATATATATATATATATATGAATATATACACTACTGTTCAAAAGTTTGGGGTCACCCAAATAATTTTGTGGTATAGCCTTCATTTCTAAGAACAAGAATAGACTGTCGAGTTTCAGATGAAAGTTCTCTTTTTCTGGCCATTTTGAGCGTTTAAATGACCCCACAAATGTGATGCTCCAGAAACTCAATCTGCTCAAAGGAAGGTCAGTTTTGTAGCTTCTGTAACGAGCTAAACTGTTTTCAGATGTGTGAACATGATTGCACAAGGGTTTTCTAATCATCAATTAGCCTTCTGAGCCAATGAGAAAACACATTGTACCATTAGAACACTGGAGTGATGGTTGCTGGAAATGGGCCTCTATACACCTATGTAGATATTGCACCAAAAACCAGACATTTGCAGCTAGAATAGTCATTTACCACATTAGCAATGTATAGAGTGTATTTCTTTAAAGTTAAGACTAGTTTAAAGTTATCTTCATTGAAAAGTACAGTGCTTTTTCTTCAAAAATAAGGACATTTCAATGTGACCCCAAACTTTTGAACGGTAGTGTATATATATATATATATATATGTATATATATATATATATATATATATATATATATATATATATATACATATATGTGTGTGTGCGGGTGTTCGTTCTCTCAGAGATGCAGACGGGCTTCGGACACAGCTTGCAGGTACAAAAATTATTTATTTAAGAAATAACAAATACTGGAAACAAACAAAAACGTGCACATGGCACTTAAAGTACAAAGCTAAAGGAGCTAGCGTGGGAGCTAGAGAAAACACTAAACATACAGAGCCTTTAGCGTGGGAGCTAGAAGGTTACCAGATCAAGAACAGAAGTCGTCACTTGTTGTGAGAGGACAAACTACGAAGCCAGACCGACTGGCTGGGGAGGCAGGCTTTAAATAATAATGTCAATCATGAAAAACAGGTGCGCGTCGGGAACACCCGCGGCAGGTGAACGTAATCAGTTGCTATGGTAACAAACTAAGGTGGATAAACAGATACTAAAAAGGAGTCCAAGACTAGCAGAAAAACACAAATGACTAGAAAACGTAAACAGAAATATGATCCGGGCAGCGGATCATAACAGTACCCCCCCTTAAGGGACAGATCCCAGATGTCCCCTGGAAAAACTAAAGCCAAGACTTTACCAGCAACAGCCAGAAGTGAAATGCCACGACTGTTGCCACAGAGGGACTTGTCCCCCTTGCCTTTGTAGATGGTGATAATATGGGCATCTCTCCACTGCTGAGGGACAGTTTCATGCTTCCACACTTTGCTGATGACAAGGAAAAGGGCACGGATGGAAAGGTAGCCTCCTTGCTTGAAGATCTCTGCAGGGATGCTGTCAGGACCAGGGGTCTTGTCTTTCAGAGACATTATTGCACTCTTAACCTCTCCAAAGGTTGGTGGAAGGTCAAGGTCATGGATGGTTGGGTAGTCAGGTAGGTCCTCCAGAACTGAGGGGTCTGTTGGGGTGGGCTGATTTAGCAGAGTTTCAAAATGTTCTGCCCATCTTTTGGTGATAAGCTTCTGGTCTTTTATGAGGGTTGTACCATCGTTAGACTTTAGCGGGGAGACAGTTCAGTTTCTTGGGCCGTAGATGGTTTTCATTGCATCGTAAAAGTTGTGCATATCATTTTTGTTGGCATGAGAGTGTATTTCAGCTGCCTTTGATATCCACCACTCATTCTTCAGGGCACGCAATTTTGACTGCACCTGGGGTTGTTGAGTACAGCATTGTGTGCTGTGTGCATGTGTTTTAGCATGGTGGTTATTGTGGCTCTGTTGTCATCAAACCAGTCCTGATGCTTTCTGCGCTTATAGCCAATGGATTGGGATGCTGCCTCATAGAGCCTGGAGCTGATAGAGGTCCATTTGTCGTCAA
>NC_084740.1:8677448-8774948 GCF_033978785.1 Entelurus aequoreus | reverse complement strand
CACACATACAGTTGTTGACAAAATACACTGGACATTATATACCTCAGCTAACTAAACTATGGAAATGTATAATATAATTCATATAGCAATACGGTCTCACTGCACAGCAGGCCAGCAGTTAGCCGAGTCATTGCGCAATCCATGGTGAGGCTCAACTCAGTGACGTGCCTCAACTGGCTGGTGACTCACCGCAAGTCTCTTCTCAGTATTTGAACGGCAAATGTGAAATTTCAGCGATTTTGAATAAAAATAATATAAAACTGGTGAAGTTAAATGGAAAATAACTTTATAGTATAATCACTAGATACATATAACAATTTATTTTTTTTTTTTTCTTTTTACATTTTTTTTCTTTCCATGATGGCACGTGAGGCCCCGCCTCACCTGCCTCCCCTGACTGCACGTCACTGCGACATGGGTAACGTTAGCTGTGATGCTAACGGTGCGTTGCGAGTGGTAATACGAGAGAGAGAAGGTGCGAATCTGGTAACAAATGGAGGAAGAATTAATTCCCACAGAGTGCATCGTCTGGCGGTGGTTTGGCTTCAAGCGGGAATATGTTGAACAATTATGCGGCAAAAGCGTTGCTACAAAAAGTAGCACCACTGCTAATGTAGCATCATTTGAAAATTCACCCGCTAGAGAATGAAGAGTGCTTGAAACTCCGCATGTCAACATCTCCGTTCGGTGCCACACCCTTGAAATGCTGAAGCAACAATTTCCAGATCAACACCGTATGAAAAAAAATCAACAACAGAAGGAGATAACGTCCACAGGAACCTACCACATAGCGAAGGACATACACTATTTGATTTCCTATTATGCAGCTCATTTTTATTTAACTGTTATTGAAATATCTTGTGTGACATCATGCACAAAAGTGCACTTTATTAGTTTTAAACTATTGTAGTGGCGTTCTGTGCAAAAAGTCCACTTTAAAGGCCTACTGAAATGATTTTCTTTTATTTAAACGGGAATAGCAGATCCATTCTATGTGTCATACTTGATCATTTCGCGATATTGCCATATTTTTGCTGAAAGGATTTAGTAGAGAAAATCGACGATAAAGTTCGCAACTTTTCCTCGCTGATAAAAAAAAGCCTTGCCTGTACCGGAAGTAGCGTGACGTCACAGGAGCTAGTATTCCTCACAATTCCCCGTTGTTTACAATGGAGCGAGAGAGATTCGGACTGAGAAAGTGATGATTACCCCATTAATTTGAGCGAGGATGAAAGATTTGTAGATGAGGAACGTTACAGTGAAGGACTTGAGAGACAGGGATGGACGTATCTTTTTTCGCTCTGACCGTAACTTAGGTACAAGCTGGCTCATTGGATTCCACACTCTCCTTTTTCTATTGTAGATCACAGATTTGTATTTCAAACCACCTCGGATACTATATCCTCTTGAAAATGAGAGTCGAGAACGCGAAATGGACATTCAGTGCCTTTTATCTCCACGACAATACATCGGCGAAATGCTTTAGCTACGAGCTAACGTGATAGCATCTTGCTTTAACTGCATATAGAAACAAAAGAAATAAACCCCTGACGGGAAGTATAGATAGAAAATCAACAATACTATTAAACCGTGGACATGTAAATACACGGTTAATGCTTTCCAGGCTGGCGAAGGTTAACAATGCTGTGCTAACGACGCCATTGAAGCTAACTTAGCAACCAGACTGCACAGAGCTATGCTAAAAACATTAGCTCTCCACCTACGCCAGCCAGCCCTCATTTGCTCATCAACACCCGTGCTCACCTGCGTTCCAGCGATCGGCAGAAGGACGAAGGACTTCACCCGATGCGTTTGGCGGCCCGGAGACGTAGGAAGTCAAGGTGAAGTCGGCGGCTAGCGCGGCTAGCGCGGCTAGCGCGGCTAGCGCGGCTAGCGTGGCTAGCGCTCCAACAAAGTCCTCCTGGTTGTGTTGCTGTAGTCCGCTGCTAATACACTGATCCCACCTACAACTGTCTTCTTTGCAGCCTTCATTGTTCATTAAAAAAATTGCAAAAGATGTTCAGAATACTGTGGAATTATGAAATGAAAACAGAGCTTTTTGTATAGGATTCTACGGGGTACCATAACTTCCGTTACCCGGACTTCGTCACGCCCATACGTCATCATACCGCGATGTTTCAGCCGGATATTTCCCGGGAATTTTAAAATGTCACTTTATAAGTTAACCCGGCCGTATTGGCATGTGTTGCAATGTTAAGATTTCATCATTGATATATAAACTATCAGACTGCGTGGTCGGTAGTAGTGGCTTTCAGTAGGCCTTTAATTTAGTGTTGTTTTGATATGTCATCTTAGTGACATCATGCACAAAAGTGCACTCATAGCTTGTTTTAAAATGTCTCTGACAATCTTGCACTTTCTGTTCTGAAATGACATGAATGTTTGTGCCACTGCTTAATAATTATTTAATAAATACAGTTTTGGTGAATTTACTTAGTTGTGATTTTCCTCTCTGCATGAAAGTTTAAAAGGAGCATATATTAATGCAGTATGAAGAAGAATGTTTTAATGTAGACACATAGAATCATCATACTGCTGTGATTATATGCATCAAGTGTTCATTCAAGGCTAAGGCAAAATATCGAGATACATATCGTGTATCGTGACGTGGCCCAAAAATATCGAGATATTAATAAAAGGCCATATCGCCCAGCCCTACTTGGTATAGTTCAAGTCTTACGCTCATTTGAAAACATCACTGCAAATCATAATGGCAGCTACAGTTTCCATCTTAAAGATCCCAAAAAATTATTTGGGAATGTCCGGCGGGCCAGATTGAAAAGCTTAACCCCCCCCTTGGGCCTTAATTTGCCCAGGTCTGGCTTGAATAGAAATATTACCTGCTTAATTTAGCAAAAACAAAAACATATTTCTTTAACAAAAGTCTGTCCTGCTTAACTTAAAACAGAATACATTTAGTGTGCAGCCTTATGATAGAACAAGTCTCCAACTTTCATCAATATGCAAACTAGAGTGACAAAAAGAGGTGAGATATTTGTTGTTTATTCATATGCTTGGCAACATTTCAATTGTGCTTTAATTATGAAGCAGATCTCCTCTCAATGAGGTTATTGTCTTGATGCCATGTTGTGTACTTTATCATTAAATAAAAGCATCACCCGCGCTCATAGCTCATTAAAGGGGAATAAATGTCACGCCACTAATAGTTTTGAGCCACATACCTCTCTTCTCCAACCGAAGGGTGCCAACTGGATGTGTAATATCCTCATTGAATGACGACCAACTGCACTCAGCAACGAAACAAACACGCTCACGTTAAAGTTGCGCTTATTGCGTCAATGGACAGCAGAACACTTATTTTAACTTTCATAAACCTACTTTAGTTGGCGACTGTGGCGAAACTGCAGAGTCAAAACCCAGGAACATGAAAACGACATAATCGGATAAATACTGGACAAAGTGCGTCCCTTGACAACTCAATACGGAACGCGTGCTTTTGTTTCTAAATACAGGACGATTCCGTTTTTCAAGGGACGTTTGGCAACCCTGTTTCAATCAATCAATCAATCAATGTTTATTTATATAGCCCTAAATCACAAGTGTCTCAAAGGGCTGTACAAGCCACAACGACATCCTCGGTACAGAGCCCACATACGGGCAAGGAAAAACTCACCCCAGTGGGACGTCGGTGAATGACTATGAGAAACCTTGGAGAGGACCGCATATGTGGGTAACCCCCCCCCCCCCCCCCCCCTCTAGGGGAGACCGAAAGCAACGGATGTCGAGTGGGTCTGACATAACATTGTGAAAGTCCAGTCCACAGTGGATCCAACACATCAGCGGGAGTCCAGTCCACAGCGGGGCCAACAGGAAACCATCCAGAGCGGAGACGGGTCAGCAGCGCAGAGATGTCCCCAACCGATGCACAGGCTAGTGGTCCACCCGGGGTCCCGGCTCTGGACAGCCAGCACTTCATCCATGGCCACCGGACCTATGCAACTCCCCCTCGCACGGGACAGGGGAGAAGAGGAGAGAAGAAAAGAAACGGCAGATCAACTGGTCTAAAAAGGGGGGGTAGCATTTATGATGATAAGACAGTTTGTCTCTGCAATACTAAAGTTTCGTCAAGGGTTGTTTTGAGGCTAAAGAGGGCGCAGAGCACGTCGTTATAACTATCATCATGTTGACTGGTGCAGAACCAACAACCTGGTCCTGAACGTCGACAAGATCCAAGGCGATCATCGTTGACTTCAGGAGGCACCAGTCCAGCCACACTCCACTCTTCGTCAACGGCACAGCAGTGGAGATCGTAAGCAGCACCAAGCTCCTGGGGGTGCAGATAACTGACAATATGACATGGACCCTATAGACCGGAGCTCTTGTATAAAGAGCTCAGCAGCGCATGCTCAATATGGCCCCCCAAGTCAAAATAATTGCATAGCTCTGCTCTACAAGTTGTTTTTAAATGTTAAACCTAAAACTTAAATCCAAATCCATCCATCTAAATGTTAAATCTAAATCAATATCTTAAATATAAACCTACATGTTTAATTTAAATCGTAATTTTAAATCTAAATCTAAATGTTAAATATAAATCTAAATGTTAAATAAACATGTAAATGTTAAATATGTATCTAATTGCTAAATCTAAACCTAAATGTTGAATATAAATCTAAATTTAAATCTAAATGTTAAATCTAGCCTTAGGTTTAAACTTACATTTTTATTTTATTTCTTTACATTCGGCACCCTTTTCCGTAAGCTGTCTGTCATGATGCCACCCCCCTAACAGTTGATGACAACCTGACCCCCTAAGAGAAAGAAGGATCCCAACCAGAAAAAAAAATTGAAACTGTAAAAACTAAGATTTAAATCTGAAAAAAAAACCGGAAGGTCAAATATCAAAATATATGAAAGGGAAAAATGAAAATAAATAATTTGTTCAAAACAATTACCAGAGTGAATCATAATTGTATAGTGCTTCTCTCCACTTATTTTTGTTTTAAATGCACTGATGTAGTTTTCAGAATGAAGTTAATTGCGTAAGCTTCCATCAATGTTTTATACACATGCTACAGCCCCCGACCGCTCACCTGCCCACGGACACTCTCTTTGCCTCGCCCCTCTGGACTGACGAAGGATCCATCCAACACGCACTCCCAACAACCCTTGGTGACATTAACTTTGTTAAATTTACACATCGTCCTGCACCAAACACATAGAGTAGCATACACATCCCACACACTCATCAAAGGTTGCAATAAACCTGTAAACCTGATCTTCCTCGTGGTGTCGTCTCCTTCCACCCCTGTTGAACGTAACAGTTTCAGTGTTATAATTTCACCTTTATCGTTAGTTTTTAGACCAAAACGCGTCCGTTCTCCCTTTTCTGTCTACACACTGTGTCTGCTTGTAAGTACTCTGTGATTGTGCGCTGCCGAACATGCTCGTCTGCCCGTAAACCGACAATGTCACGATGTGACGACGACGGAGGGATGGAGGGGTGGGGGACCGGTACTTTTTAGAGGTGGTATATTACCGAATATAATTCATAAGTATCCCGGTACCACACTGCAAAAACTGAAATCTAAGTAAGATGAAATATCTCAAATAAGGGTGAGATTTGCTTATTTTCTGTCTGATAAGATAATTCTTCTCAATAAGCAGATTTTATGTTAGAGTCTTTTACTTGTTTTAAGGGTTTTGGTCCTAATTTTTCTCAGTAAGATATTACAGCTTGTTGCTGAGATTTTATGACCTATATTGAGTAAAACGTGCTTGAAACTGGAATATCAACTGTTGCAAAACTGTGTCATCAACACTCACAAGTATAAAACTATTTTTTTAAAGTAATAATTTCTTACTTCAAGCATTAAAAAAAAAAAATCATGATTTTGACACAATTGTGTCTCATAATTAAAACAGATGACAGCCAAATGGACTTTGCTGTTTTATTTTCAATGAAACAATAGAAAATACGTACTCCTATAGTAGTACAGTTGGCACAGTACAGTAAACTGACAGTTAATATTTAAACATTGTGACATTGCTAACAATTTTGAACAGAAATAGTTCATGCACATTCAGATAAATTCCTCAAAATTACAATAAACATATATACATCGGGCTGTATATATGTGCACTAATTGACTGAAAGAGCACACACTTGGCGCGATGATGTCATGTTATCGATGGAAAAATGCATTTTTAGACCATATGATTTGCCTGAGCGGCTAGGAGACTCCGAGAGTAACAAGCGGTTGCCTTGTTGCCTTTCCATTAAGAACAATAAACTAGTTTTTAGTATAAGTTTGCTTGTTTCAAGAAATGTAATGCCGAGCTCATACCATTATGTCAAGATAATGGCACTAGCATTTACTCAATTTAAGAATATTTTTCAACATATTGAGCAAAAAGGTCTCTTTTTTTCTGCCAAGAAAAATGCACTTGTTACTAGTAAGAATATACTTATTTTAAGGTATTTTGGGGTTCATTGAGGTTAGCTAATTTTACTTGTTTTGGAAAGTCTTGACAAGCCAACTTTACTTGTTCTATTGGCAGATAACTTTGCATAGTCCAAATAAAATACCCCTCATTTTTGTATTTTTTTTTTCTTGTTTTTGAACACTGACTTTTTGCAGTGTGTACTAATACCGTACAACCCTAGTAGATAGTATGGGAGTCTCTCAGGATGACTTCTACACAAAGCTCACAGTCAAGGCTAGTGGATGTAAGGATGAATAAAAAACAGGCCTTCATATGAATGCAAATGACCCTTGGTGTCCACATGATGTGCAAATATGCCAGGACAACAACAACAACAAGACACAAGTGCAGCTCGTTTTGTCGGCCCCGGAGAGACCAAAACGCGCAGCATAAGGCACTTGAAATTCTGCGTCGTGTCTTATTGCCAATATGCCTTCAGAACAACATGCGGCGCTCCTTTAGTGCTTTCCAATTTTCACAACCTGTTTGGCAATCACAGTCATCATTCCCCTCCATTCACTACCAAAGATAGGAATATAATGAATTAACTTCCCAAAACAGCTGAACCCCTTTAGTTATCAGCAAATTATATTCATAGATGAGATTTGTGCTGCACAGACAGATGTATGCATCATGTTTAAGTTATTTTCAAACGTGCTCTTTAGTACGATACCTCTTATTTCCTTTCATATGCTATCTCAATGTTCTATGCAAATCTGCAGGTCTTTTTTATATTCAAGTGCAGTTGTGGCCACATTCTTCATAAACACTTTTCTTTCCATGGGCAGTCTCTGCTGTCATGCATCAATTTCTAAAAACAAAATGAAGATGTCTGTCGTCCTTATCAATTTATGGTGTTTTTCTTTACGGCGGACCTTTTTGTTTTTGTTATTCCTGCAGATGCGTTGAAAGTGTTGCTCGATAAAATTCATCTCAGCAGGTACAAAATTAGAAAAGACCAAACTGTGCGGAACAGAGTGGCGCATATTTCACACCTGAGTAGCTGAAGGTGACAATCAGACTTGGAAAAAAGATCCTGGCAGTGTGTTGTATCTTAATTATCCCACTTTGAGGCGTATTGACTTGGTGTGTAAAATGTTTCATTATATATACACACGACAAAGTAGTACTAGCTCAGAAAAGATTCATTGTGTCTTCTTAATGGATATGCTTTTAGTTTCTTCTATTCAGACAAGGTTTAGGTAAGAAGATAAACAAGTATCTACTTCAATCAATCAATCAATCAATGTTTATTTATATAGCCCTAAATCACGAGTGTCTCAAAGGGCTGCACAAGCCACAACGGCATCCTCGGTTCAGAGCCCACATCAGGGCAAGGGAAAACTCACAACCCAGTGGGATGACAATGTGAATGACTATGAGAAACCTTGGAGAGGACTGCAGATGTGGGTGACCCCCCCGGCCCCTCTAGGGAAGACCCGATGCAATGGACGTCGAGTGGGTCTAGCATAATATTGTGAAAGTCCAGTCTATAGTGGATCTAACATAATAGTGAGGGTCCAGTCCATAGTGGGGCCAGCAGGAGACCATCCCGAGCGGAGACGGGTCAGCAGGGCAGAGATGTCCCCAACCGATGCACAGGCAAGCGATCCACCCCGGGTTCCGACTCTGGACAGCCAGCACTTCATCCATGGCCACCGGACCTGTGCCCCCCCTTCCACAAGAGAGAGGGGGGCAGAGCAGAAAAGAAAAGAAATGGCAGATCAACTGGTCTAAAAGGGGGGTCTATTTAAAGGCTAGAGTATACAAATGAGCTTTAAGATGAGACTTAAATGCTTCTACTGAGGTAGCATCTCTAACTGTTCCCGGGAAGGCATTCCATAGTACTGGAGCCCGAATAGAAAACGCTCTAAAGCCTGCAGACTTTTTTTGGGATCTGGGAATCACTAATAAGCCAGCGTTCTTTGAACGCAGATTTCTTGCCGGGACATATGGTACAATACAATCGGCAAGATAGGCTGGAGCTAGACCGTGTAGTATTTTATACGTAAGTAGTAAAACCTTGAAGTCACATCTTTTAAATGCACAGGAAGCTTACTAAACCTGGACTGAATAGAATAAACTTAAAGTATAAAGTGGCTAAAACACTCTGTTAGCGTAGCGCTAAACTCTCAATTTGCGCAATTATCAAATCAAGCTTTATTTATGAAGCGCTTTTCATACCGATGTGTATTTCTGGTCTTGTCTACCCCTCCCGGGCAGAAGGGCGACACGGCAGTGCGGCTGGATCAAAAGAGACGTCTGAGATGCTTTGCTGAACAAAAAGTTGCTTTATTACAAGCGAGCGTCATTAAACAGGTCTGCAGTACCCGGAGGAGTTCAGGTCAAAAATGAAGGACTCCTAACTTGGAGAAGCCAAACCATCAGTCTTATATTCCTTCTTTCTCTGTCTGGGTGTGTGCTAAGTCAGGACAGCACAACCTGACCTTGTAAAGAGATGTTCGTGTGTAAGTGACTGGGAAGACAACAGATCTATACCATAACTTTTAGGTTGACATTTAAGATAAACATGGCGTCTCTCCTCCAGGATAGAGCTATAACTTTTGCATTCCGAAGCTTGGTTTTATTGCTTCTTCTCATGAGAGAGCTAATTCCAGTCCACATGCGAAAGTCCAACTAATGCCCCTTCTCAACCATTATTTACTTAAACCTGGTGGTTCGCTTTCTCCAAGTTGAATATAAACATTCACCATATGTTGAACATAATGAGTCAATTAATTAACTTCAATGCATAAAATAAATGCAATGCAGAGTGCTTTGCAAAGTGAAAAACAATACCTCGGTGACCCATATCCCTCTTTATCACATACGTACGCACGGACACAGATACCAAACACAAACACACACACAACATACACACATGTGCAACTATACGGACAAATGATTGCATGGCTGACTACAGAGGAGACATGTGAGTAAACACTATCACAGGAGCCATCTGCACGATGGCTCCTCCGAAACGTTTGAAAATAAAAATAATAAAACTTGTAAAATAGTAAGAACCATGAGTAGAGTTAAAGAATAAAATACAAGTAAGACATATGGAGAATAGAAAAAAATAAAAAGGAATATACAGTAAATACATAATAGATAAATAGAACTAAATAAAATATTGCATAACTAATAGGATAAAAAATTAAATACAAATGACTTCAATAAAATAATTAATATCAGGTAAAAGCCAAACCAAAAAGGTGGGTCTTAAGCCTGCTCTTAAAAACATGAACGTTCTACGCAGCCCTGAGGTCCTCCGGCAAGCTGTTCTATAGACGGGGGCCATAATGGTGGTAAGATGCCATCCCGTGACTTTGAGTCCTGACTTTTGGAATAATTAGTAGATGAGTGGAATAATTAGTGGATGAGTGCCAGAGGATCTCAGGGCCCGGGAAGGCTCATAGGGTAAAAGCAACTGAAAGATAAGAAGGCCCAATACCATAAAAACATTCATAAACCATAAGAAGAACCTTAAAATTGATCCTGAAACACACGGGGAGCCAATGCAGAGATTTTAAAACTGGTGTAATGGGAGCCCGCCTTCTGGTCTTCGTCAGGACACGTGCCGCTGAATTTTGGCGTAATCGTAAAGGTGTAATAACCTTTTTAGGAAGGGCAGAAAGCAGGGCGTTACAATGATATATACGACTTGTATATCAATACTTGTAGTGTCCTGGGCATGACGTTAAAGTGCATCCGGCAGTGGAGGCTCCTCTATGGGGTCTTGGGGCACTAGGAGGTTAACCCCTTTACTACTGCTACCCCAGGTGGCCCTTGGCAAAGCTTTAGTACCTGACTGCCCCCTAGCCATGGATACGGTCAAGACCTCAACGGCGGAGCAGGCGGAAGACGGTAAATTTAAGAACTACCACAACGGCTGCGACGGTGGAAGAAGGCACCCCCACATCCATGTGGGCCCAGTTATGGGGAAATAACAACCCAAGACCTCAACGGTGGAACAGGCAGAGGATGACTGCTAATCCTATGGAGGGTCCCAACAGCTGCGAAGGCGGATGAAGGCTGCAGCAGAAAAGGGTCCCCAGTCGTCTTGGACTCCATGCCACTGGACCTCGACCCGGATCTGTTAAGGATCGTGTGGTGGCTGTCTGTGCACCAGTCTACCCACGTTAAACAAAGTCACGCACAGGCATCCTCCATAAAGGGATACCCCCCCTACCAGGAGGATCGTCATACTCGCTTCGAGTGACCGCCGATGATGATGATACGACTTGTAATAAAAGCATGCATTAGCGTATCCGTGTTGCCCTGAGAGAGAATTAGATGAACTCTGGCTACATTTCTTTTAGATGATAAAAACCTATTTTTGTTATATTTTTTATATGTGGTATAAGGTCAGAGTCGAAAATGACGCCCAGATTTTTCACTTGTAGTAATAATAATAATTATTAGGGCCCGCATGGCCCTGTATAAAGGACTCCCACATGGAGTCCTTTGTACAGGGACAGAGGACTCTATTGAAATTGTAAGGTTTTATTATTATTAGGGCCCGCATGGCCCTGTACAAAGGACTCCAACAGGGAGTCCTTTGTACAGGGACAGAGGACTCTATTGAAATTGTAAGGTTTTATTATTATTATTATTATTCTTTCTTTTCTCTTCTGCAGCTTTGCGCACTACTTTGCCCCCCTTAACATGCTTCAAAACTCACCCAATTTTGTACACACATCAAAAAACGCGAACAAAACTCTTTAGTGGAAAAACCAAACCCCAAAAATCAAAATTGCGCTCTAGCGCCCCCTAGGAAAAAAACACAGACACAACTCTAACTCCCAGTACGAATATCGTAGAGACATGAAACAAAAACCTTTATGTAGGTCTGACTTAGAGCTAGATTTCATACACTAACATCCTTCAGCAAAAATCTACAGGAAGTTGGCAATCACCCCTTCAAAACAACCGTTTCATAAAAACAGCTTCTCGGGCAAATCATATAGCAGATGTAGATGCCCATATCGGCTGTTCAGATTTACTTTACAAAAGAGAAGTGTAGGATACTTCTCTTGTTGCCTTACTTGTATTTTGACTTTATTAAATGTATTTATATTATCATTTGGTGCAGCCGGGCCGGAGCAGGAGGGGATAGAAAGAGAGAAAAAGGAAGACAGAGGGGGGAATTGTGGGGACAAGAGGGGGATTAGACAGAGAGACAAAAACAACAACAGCAAACACAACAACAACAACAACAACAACAACAACAGAGCAACATCAGCAAATACGACATGTAAAAACACTCATTTTTGCCTCTTTGAGCTGTAATTTGACCCCCTTAAAATACTTCAAAACTCACCAAACGGAAATTGCGATCTAATAAAAAAAAACGAACCCCAAAACTCAAAATTGCGCTCTAGCGCCCCCTAGGAATAAAACACAGACAAAACTGCTCCTCGGAGGAAAACACAGACAAAACTGATTGTAACTTCCGGTAGGAACGTCTTAGAGACATGAAACAAAAACCTCTATGTAGGTCTCACCTAGACCTATATTTCATAGATTGACATCCTTCAGCAAAAATCAAAAGGAAGTTTGCAAAAAAGTATTGGGACATTTAGGACTACCACTGGACAAAAGTATTGGGACACCAACAACTCACACTGGACAAAAGTATTGGGACACCTAGACAAAAGTATTGAGAGACTTAGGACTAACAGTAGACAAAAGTTTTTGGACACTTAGGACTAGCACCTTCCAAATATGCGGGCCCGACCAACGCTGCTTGCAGCTTTAATTATTATTATGACTTAATATTTGGTTACATGTCCCTTGGCAAGTTTCACTGCAATAAGGCGCTTTTGGTAGCCATCCACAAGCTTCTGCTTGAATTTTTGACCAGTCTCCTTGACAAAATTGGTGCAGTTCAGCTAAATTTGTTGGTTTTCTGACATGGACTTGTTTCTTCAGCATTGTCCACACGTTTAAGTCAGGACTTTGGGAAGGCAATTATAATACCTTAATTCTAGCCTGATTTAGCCATTCCTTTACCACTTTTGACGTGTGTTTGGGGTCATTGTCCTGTCATTGTCCATTGTCCTGTAAAAATTCAAGCAGAAGCTTGTGGATGGCTACCAATTTTGTGGCTTTTAATGCTTCACAATCAAACACTTTTATGTTAAAATACTGAACAGATGTTTACCTTATCCCAATAAACATCTGTTCACAATCAAACACTTTTATGTTAAAATACTGAACAGATGTTTACCTTATCCCAATAAACATCTGTTCAGTATTTTAAAATAAAAGTGTTTGATTGTGAGGCATTAAAAGCCACAAAATGCAACGGGTCCATCAGACCCACAAACGCTGGCTGAGTAACAACAATATGAACTTTTCTCTGCCAGTTTCTGCATCCCACAGGGATTCTTCTTTTGTGTTTCTGCACCTGCGGTTCCCACACAAGGTTGCAACATTGTTTGTCAACACTGTCTGCTCTCATTTTCTCGCACATTTGACCCTCTGATGTCCTGTGTACCTACACTCTGTCCTCCTCCTGTCTAGGCCTGCTGTGTGTGTGTGTGTGTGTGTGTGTGTGTGTGTGTGTGTGTGTGTGTGTGTGTGTGTGTGTGTGTGTGTGTGTGTGTGTGTGTGTGTGTGTGTGTGTGTGTGTGTGTGTGTGTGTGTGTGTGTGGTACACAGAACATCAATTTCCACACTTCTATTAGCCCCGGGTCCAGTGGACCAGGACATCTTATATGTAATAGAAATGTGTTGGGGGGATGTATGGTGTGTGGTCATTAAATATGTATTCTGATATATGTTCTTCAAGGAAAATGAGCCAAAGTCAGTGAGTCTCAGTTTGAAAAATTAATTAATTGTATAATTTTTTTCATGATCCGTGGTCCGGATCATATTTTGTTATGTTCTGTTAGATTTGGACTCTTTTAGTTCCTGTTTGACACCTGAGTTTGTTTTAGTTACCATGGCTACTTATTATTTTCACCTGCCTCTGGTGTTCGGGACGCACACCTGCTTCTAATCAGAGGACTATTGCCAGTCAGTAGTCCTGGCGTCATTATTGGTTTCATGCCACAGTTTCGTGTTTGTTTCATGCCACAGTTTTGTGAGGTTCACGACTATAGTTTCATGTCCTAAGTTTTTGCCTTAGCTTCCGCGTGCGTTATGCACGCTTGCCTTCGGGTTGTTTTCTGTTTTGTATCTCGTTGATTGTTTCTCAAAATTAAATCATGTTCCTACCTGCAAGTCCTGTCCGGAGTCGTCCGTTTGCCTTCCTGGGAGAACGACCCCGCAGCAAGCTGCAACCCCGCCGTGGCAATTTTTCTTTTAATAAAAAATGAAAACGGGTCCCACAGACCCGAACACCACAGGCCTGTCTTAATGTTTGCCCTAACCTTAGTCAATCTTGAGTCATCATACGTAAACCAACCAATCATGGAGTTTCTCCATATTTTTTTTTTATTGTATATTTTTTAATGATTATATGCACCTAAAGTCATTATTAGCCCTCCACACAGTTTTCTCACATACTTATAAACACATATGCTCTTAAAACACTTCATGATCCTTCATCACAGTTTGACTTTTGTTTGTCTTTGTGTTTGTTTCTGTTTCGGCCAGGACGTTTTTCCCAGCAACGTGGGTTAAATTTTTCTTGTATACCACATGAATACCATGCTTATATACCTAAGTTCCTGTATGACCTGTAGGTCTTAAAGCCTGCTGGACCCTAATAAAGGGACCATTTTACCTACATGTGTCTGATGTCTCTGCACCCTAGGATCACGCCCAGGGGTGCCGCTAGGGATTTTGGGCCCCATGAAAAGAATCTTTACAGGGCCCCCTGTATTATAATTTCATCATCATTAGGGGCCTCTCTGGGCCCCCCTCCATCATGGGCCCCTAGAATCCGTCTCCTTTACCCCCCCTTTTCGGCGCCCCTGATCACGCCAACAGAAACCATGCAACACCGTGACCCACAAGCTCTAAAACCTATGCAATTATAACATGAAAACTTAAATGGCTATTCAAATTTCAATGGAACTTTAAAATCCACGATGCACTGGGACTAGTTGTCAAGGTCACACGAGCAAAAACTGAAATCTAAGTCAGATTAAATATCTCGAAAATAAGGGTGATATTTGCTTATTTTCTGTCTGATTTTCTTCTCACTAAGCAGATTTTATGTTAGAGTGTTTTACTTGTTTTAAGGGTTTTGGTCTTAAATGATCTCAGTAAGATATTACAGCTTGTTGCTGAGATTTTATGACCTATATTGAGTAAAACATGCTTGAAACTAGAATATCAACTGTTGCAAAGCTGTGTCATCAACACTCACAAGTATAAAACTACTTTTTTAAAGTAATCATTTCTTACATGAAAAAGCATGAAAAAAAAATCATGATTTTGACACAATTGTGTCTCATAATTAAAACAGATCACAGCCAAATGGACTTTGCTGTTTTATTTTCAATGAAAAAATAGACAATATGTACTCATATAGTAGTACAGTTGGCACAAAACAGTAAACTGACAGTTCATATTTAAACATTTAACATTTCAAACAATTTTGAACAGAAATAGTTCATGCACATTCAGATAAATTCCTCAAAATTACAATAAACATATATACATCGGGCTGTATATATGTGCACTAATTGACTGAAAGAGCACACACTTGGCGCGATGATGTCATGTTATCGATGGAAAAATGCATTTTTAGACCATATGATTTGCCTGAGCGGCTAGGAGACCCCGAGAGTAACAAGCGGTTGCCTTGTTGCCTTTCCATTAAGAACAATAAACTAGTTTTTAGTATAAGATTGCTTGTTTCAAGAAATGTAATGCCGAGCTCATACCATTATGTCAAGATAATGGCACTAGCATTTACTCAATTTAAGAATATTTTTCAACATATTGAGCAAAAAGGTCTCTTTTTTTCTGCCAAGAAAAATGCACTTGTTACTAGTAAGAATATACTTATTTTAAGGTATTTTGGGGTTCATTGAGGTTAGGTAATTTTACTTGTTTTGGAAAGTCTTGACAAGCCAACTTTACTTGTTCTATTGGCAGATAATTTTGCTTAGTTCAAATAAAATACCCCTCATTTTTGTATTTTTTTTTTCTTGTTTTTGAACACTGACTTTTTGCACATTCAGGTAAATTCCTCAAAATTACAATAAAACAAATTTTGGCCGGGGGCCAAGCTGTATATATGCGCACTAATTGACTGAAAGAGCACGCACTTGGCGTGATGATGTCATGTTATCGATGGAAAAATGCATTTTTAGACCATATGATTTGCCTGAGTGGCTAGGAGACCCCGAGAGTAACAAGCGGTTGCCTCGTTGCCTTTCCATTAAGAACAATAAATTAGTTTTTAGTAGAAGTTTGCTGGTTTCAAGAAATGTAATGCCGAGTGCATGTCATTATGTCAAGATAATGGCACTAGCATTTACTTAATTTAAGAATATTTTTCAACATATTGAGCAAAAATGTCTCTCTTTTTTTCTACCAAGAAAAATGCACTTGTTATTAGTGATAATATACTTATTTTAAAGGTATTTTTGGGTTCATTGAAGTTAGCTAATTTTACTTGTTTTGGAAAGTCTTGACAAGCCAAATTTTCTTGTTATATTGGCAGATAATTTTGCTTGGTTCAAATAAAATACCCCTAATTTTATTTACTTTTTTTTTTCTTCCTTTTGAACACTGACTTTTTGCAGTGCAGGTGAGCGTTGCTTCGGCGTGACCCCAAGGTTGCAGAGAATGGCAGGCAAAAATGCAAGTAAAGAAGAAATTATTACTTACGAAGGAAGCATCAGTCTCAAAGGGGAGAGGACGAATGATCCAACGCTGAAGGAGGGACCCAGGTGGAACTAAATAGAACCAATTAAAGGAGGAACAGGTGTGCTGACAGGACATGGAACAGAAAGTAAAGGTGCCGCATAACACAGAGCCCAAACAGGAAACACTGACAAAACAAGAGCACCAAGACAGGAAGTGATTCTGAAGACAGGAAAACCCAAACACAACCAAACTGTCAGTAGCAAGCCTTCCTTCCTACAACGGATGCCAGACGTGAAGTTCAACAAAAAGTCCAAAACCAAGGGAGGTTGGAGGGAGGAATGGCGGAGGGTGGCGGAACTTTAACAGCACTATTTGTCTTGACCCACCATTCATGTGTATGAGTCATGTGTGACCGTCAACCCCATACGGTAATTGCGGGAAAACATGCTGGCCTAACTTAATTTTTGTGTCTTTATTATCAAAGCTTTTTTTTTGTTACACTAAATGTATGTACCATATTTTCCGGAGCATAGGGCGCAGCAGATTATAAGGCGCACTGCCGATGAATGGTCTATTTTTTATCTTTTTTCATATATTAGGCGCACTGGATTATAAGGCGCATTAAAGGCCTACTGAAAGCCACTACTAGCGACCACGCAGTCTGATAGTTTATATATCAATGATGAAATCTTAACATTGCAACACATGCCAATACGGCCGGGTTAACTTATAAAGTGCAATTTTAAATTTCCCGCTAAACTTCCGGTTGAAAACGTCTATGTATGATGACGTATGCGCGTGACGTCAATGGTTGAAACGGAAGTATTCGGACACATTGTATCCAATACAAAAAGCTCGGTTTTCATCGCAAAATTCCACAGTATTCTGGACATCTGTGTTGGTGAATCTTTTGCAATTTGTTTAATGAACAATGAAGACTGCAAAGAAGAAAGATGTAGGTGGGATCGGTGTATTAGCGGCTGGCTGCAGCAACACAACCAGGAGGACTTTGACTTGGATAGCAGACGCGCTATCCGACGCTAGCCGCCGACTGCATCGGTGATCGGGTGAAGTCCGTCGTCGCACCGTCGATGGCTGGAACGCAGGTGAGCACGGGTGTTGATGAGCAGATGAGGGCTGGCTGGCGTAGGTGGATAGCTAATGTTTTTAGCATAGCTCTGTGAGGTCCCGTTGCTAAGTTAGCTTCAATGGCATCGTTAGCAACAGCATTGTTAAGCTTCGCCAGGCTGGAAAGCATTAACCGTGTAGTTACATGTCCATGGTTTAATAGTATTGTTGATTTTCTGTCTATCCTTCCAGTCAGGGGTTTATTTCTTTTGTTTCTATCTGCAGTTAAGCCCGATGCTATCACGTGTTAGCTCCGTACCTAAAGTGCTTCGCCGATGTATTGTCGTGGAGATAAAAGTCACTGTGAATGTCCATTTCGCGTTCTCGACTCTCATTTTCAAGAGGATATAGTATCCGAGGTGGTTTAAAATACAAATCCGTGATCCACAATAGAAAAAGGAGAGAGTGTGGAATCCAATGAGCCAGCTTGTACCTAAGTTACGGTCAGAGCGAAAAAAGATGCGTCCTGCACTGCACTCTAGTCCTTCACTCTCACGTTCCTCATCCACAAATCTTTCATCCTGGCTCAAATTAATGGGGTAATCGTCGCTTTCTGTGTCTGAATCGCTCTCGCTGCTGGTGTAATCAATGGGGAAATGTGGGGAGCCTTTCAACCTGTGACGTCACGCTACTTCCGGTACAGGCAAGGCTTTTTTTATCAGCGACCAAAAGTTGCGAACTTTATCGTCGATGTTCTCTACTAAATCCTTTCAGCAAAAATGTGGCAATATCGCGAAATGATCAAGTATGACACATAGAATGGATCTGCTATTCCTGTTTAAATTTAAAAAAATCATTTCAGTAGGCCTTTAAAGGAGTCATATTATTATTATTATCTTTTTCTAAATGTAAAAGACTTCCTTGTGGTCTACATAACATGTGATGGTGGTTCTTTGGTCAAAATGTTGCATAGATGATGTTTTACGGATCATCTTCAAGTCGCCTTTCTGACAGTCTCTTCGGGATGCGCCGTTTTGTGGGCGGTCTTATTTACGTGGCTCACCTTCGGCAGCGTCTTCTCCCCGTCATCTTTGTAGTAGCGGTGTAGCGTGCAAGGACGGGAGTGGAAGAAGTGTCAAAATATGGAGCTAACTGTTTTAATGACATTCAGACTTTACTTCAATCAATAACGGACCAGCATCTCAAATGTGTCCGACCGGAACTCTAATAACTAAAGTTCCTTGGGTGAATAATATAAACTCACTACACCAGTATGTTTTAGCGCTTTCATGGCGAGTTTACTGACAGATATAAGTAAGACCTTTACACTACTTTATATTAGAAATGGCAACAGCGGAGAATGAATGTCCCATAACAAGAAGATAGAGAAAAAGAAGAAGCTTATCGACTACGGCGTCGGCAGAGACTACAATTTTTCAGGATTTATGCAGATCCCAAATACAGATCAGCAGGTACCAGAAGGTAAGAAAAGTTGCTTTTGCATAATATTGTGAAACAAAACGCCAGATGATATGTCTTACCTTATACACACACCATAATAATACTCCTATGTTGAAGCACAGTACAATCCATCAAGTGGTGCGGCTTCATAGCTTACCAAAGTCGTACTAAAACATTTTGATAGATTTTTGAGCGCCGTGTGTAATGTTCTATATTTTCAATGGAACATATAAAATGCCCATCCATCCATTTTCTACCATTTATTCCCTTCGGGGTAGAAAAGTTGGTGTTGTTTACTTGAGTCATATTGCCATCAAAGTGCAGCCCACACTTATCTCTTATGTTTGACTGCCATCTACTGGTCACCCTTATCATTACACCATGTACCAAATGAAATAGTTTCAAGGTGGGTAAGCTCAACCAAACGTATTCCTTACATTTGTCGCACTGTTATAAGGCGCACTGTCGAGTTTTGAGGGGGAAACATGATTTTAAGTGTGTTTTATAGTTCGGAAAATACAGTAACTAAATTGTTTACCTTCACATTTTGTGAGCGTAACTTTTTTATTCCATCAAATAATGCTGGCTATTTATTGGAATATAAATTTGGGAACAAAATGCGTGTGTTTAAAATTTCAGTTTGTTAAAATACAGCTAAAAAAATTATTTGGGCCGGATTGAAAAGCTTATCAAGACGGTGTTTTGCCCAGGTCTGTCTCTGTGCTGCTTTTAAATACTTATGTCATGTGACTGCTAACTTGACACCTCATTGGCCGGTTCTGAGACAGCATCGCTTGCATAAGTTTTAATTTACCAAAAGTGGGCTTTGAGTTTTGAAGCATCGACTATTTCTGCCCACACATTTTTACACAATGGAAATTGTCAGCATAATTTGCAAATCCATTTAGTCACATAAATTCTAAAAAACCTTTTAATAACAAAGATACTAATTAACCTTTGTGTTCCTACGCCCCTGCCGCAAGTGGTAAGTCGTATTGAATTCGGTCGCATGTCACATTTACACTGAATTGCTCCCATTTTTCATGAGTTGAACTCAAAGAGCTGCAACTTTTACTATATACACAAGAGACCTATTGTCAGGTTCAAACACTGATGACATCTATTAAACAAGACAAGAAGCAAGGAATTAAACAGAGACAGAATTAAATTTGGCTCAATTGAGGAGAGACGTCTGGACTGTACTCTTTTACAGTCCCACCACGCTCGGACGTAAGATTGTACGCATCCTCTTTTATTTGGACTTTCCCTGATTACATGGCAACAGCTGTTTGTAAGGGAGGGGGGTCATAAACAGCCACTGCCTTTGGTTACAAAACAGTTCAAAGAAAAGGTGCCTGGATGGGAGTCAGGTCCTGCTTCCTCTGCGCTCGGGTCAAGACAAAATCTTTCTGTGGATTACAATACATCAAAGAAACAGAACACCTTCATGTTGCTTCCCATCCTACGCAGTGGAGTTTTACAAGCCTTCTCCTTGGTAGGATCAAAGACAGCTTTTGTCTTCTCGCCGGGAACTCATTGAAACACAATGTTTTGCGATAACTTAGATACGATTAGTCTGACATCTATTCCTCTCAAATGTTGTTCACAAATCTGTGTTAGTGAGCATTTCTTCTTTGCAAAGATAATCCGAATGCTCTTTAATCAGCATACATCAAGGTGCTGATTAAACAAAATGATTATTGCACAGGTGTGCCTTAAGCTGCACACAATAAAAAAGACACTCTGATATGTGCAGTTTCACTTTTAGGTTTCGCTTTAAGATGGCATTTTAAACTTGATATGCACCAATAATATATGACGGTTTGTTGCTGCAATACCGAGTAAGTACCACAGATTTATCCAAAGTTCCGTCTGAGTTTGTTTTGAAAGGTGCAGAGCACATCGCTCTACCTGTCATCACTGACCTTCCGGCGGTCAAAACCAACACTGTGATTAATCTTCAGTCATTTATGATAATGCAATATTTTTTTGTATTAGTCACGTGCGTTAACGTTGACACCCCTAGTGATTTTCCATCCATCCATCCATCCATTGCGATCGCTTGTCCCTATCAGGGTCGCGGATGGGCTGGAGCCTATCCCAGCTGCATTTGGGCGGAAGGCAGCGTACACCCTGAAGAAGTTGCCATGGCTTTTTGTAAATAATGTCTTTTAACTAAATGTAAACAAAATATGTTTTATAGGCCAACACTGCATTGTAAGCATACTTGCCAACCTTGAGACCTCCGAATTCGGGAGATGGGGGGGGGGGTGAGGTCGGGTGTGGGGGGGTGTTAGTGCTACAAGGGGTTCTGGGTATTTGTTCTGTTGTGTTTATGTTGTGTTACGGTGCGGATGTTCTCCCGAAATGTGTTTGTCATTCTTGTTTGGTGTGGGTTCACAGTGTGGCGCATATTTGTAACAGTGTTAAAGTTGTTTAAACCTCCACCCTCAGTGTGACCTGCTTGGAGATTTTGTATATGTAAGTAGTATGCAACTATAATAACTTGATTGTCAATACGTGGACTATGGCGGCGCAAATTACTGCGCGGATTGATTTCCCAGGATGCAAAACAACTAGACTGGACTTGGCCTGAAGGTAAATACATCTTTTAATTGTACTATAACAAAAAGAACAAACTAAAGGCGCGTACAAGGCGGAAGTACAAACTTGGCTAAGAAAACAAAGCTAGCACTTGGGCAAAAACTATGAACATGAAATAAATAACACTTGCTAACTGTGACATGAATAAACAAACACTTACTTGAAAAGGATGGAACTATGGCATGGAACACGTAATCAACGGAGTAACAGGGATAACAGAGTTAATGTCGCCAGGCTGACTTCCTGACAACTGCAAGCCTAAATACTGGTGACATGATTAGTGAAAACAGGTGCGTGACTCAAAATGTGAAACAGGTGAAACTAATGGTTGCTATGGTGACAAAACAAGGGAGTGAAAAAGCAGGTGCTAAGTGACCAAAACCACACAGGACATGACTAAAACAAAACATGATCCCACAGACATGACATTGATACTTGTTTGTATTGACAAATAGGCTGTAATGGACCACAATATTGAGAGAAAAAAAACCTCAGAGCCATAGCACCCATAAACATGTGTGTAAGAGGGAAACATCAAAGAACACAAAGGACATCAAAGACATTAACAGAGCAGAGCTGATGCAACCAAACACTTCTACACACAGCCACAAAAGTAAAACAACAACAAACAAAAACATATACACTGTGGTGGCCTCTGCGGTGTTCCACACCGTCGTCTGCTGGGGTGGGGGGAGCATGGCCAGAGACAGGAGCAGACCCAACAAAGCAACCAAGAGAGCCGACTCCACCTTCGGCCGCCCATCATATCTCGGCCAGTGTCCAGTCCGCATGGATGAGCGAGGATGCGTCCAAGGAGACCGAGGTGTCCGATACCTGCTCATTCAGCCAAGACACCTTTCTCAACCAGCTATTGCAAGGAATTTAGGGATTTCACCATCTACGCTCCGTAATATCATCAAAGGGTTCAGAGAATCTGGAGAAATCACTGCACGTAAGCAGCTAAGCCCGTGACCTTCCATCCCTCAGGCTGTACTGCATCAACAAGAGACATCAGTGTGTAAAGGATATCACCACATGGGCTCAGGAACACTTCAGAAACCCACTGTCAGTAACTACAGCTGGTCGCTACATCTGTAAGTGCAAGTTAAAACTCTCCTATGCAAGGCGAAAACCGTTTATCAACAACACCCAGAAACTCCGTCGGCTTCGCTGGGCCTGAGCTCATCTAAGATGGACTGATACAAAGTGGAAAAGTGTTCTGTGGTCTGACGAGTCCACATTTCAAATTGTTTTTGGAAACTGTGGACGTCGTGTCCTTCGGACCAAAGAGGAAAAGAACCATCCGGATTGTTATAGGCGCAAAGTTGAAAAGCCAGCATCTGTGATGGTATGGGGGTGTATTAGTGCCCAAGACATGGGTAACTTACACATCTGTGAAGGCGCCATTAATGCTGAAAGGTACATACAGGTTTTGGAGCAATATATGTTGCCATCCAAGCAACGTTACCATGGACGCCCCTGCTTATTTCAGCAAGACAATGCCAAGCCACGTGTTACATCAACGTGGCTTCACCACCTAAAACAGCACAATGGAGAAACCCCGGACTGTTGAACAACTTAAGCTGTACATCAAGCAAGAATGGGAAAGAATTCCACTTGAGAAGCTTCAAAAATGTGTCTCCTCAGTTCCCAAACGTTTACTGAGTGTTGTTAAAAGGAAAGGCCATGTAACACAGTGGTGAACATGCTCTTTCCCAACTACTTTGTCACGTGTTGCAGCCATGAAATTCTAAGTTAATTATTATTTGCAAAAAAAAATAAAGTTTATGAGTTTGAACATCAAATATGTTGTCTTTGTAGTGCATTCAACTGAATATGGCTTGAAAAGGATTTGCAAATCATTGTATTCCGTTTATATTTACATCTAACACAATTTCCCAACTCATATGGAAACGGGGTTTGTATGATAGTATAATATTTGTTACATTATTAGATCATTTTGAATAAAAAGTAAATACAATTTTTTCTGCCAAATTGGAAAGAACGGATATATTTAGCGAGAAAACAAGTGTCAGAATAATTGTATCTAAGTTATCACACAACTTTGTGTTACATTGAGTTCAGCTTTCTTTGATCCTACCAAGCAAAAGGCTTGTAAAACTCCACTGTGTAGGATGGGAAGCGACATGAAGGCGTCGGTTTCTTTGATATATTGTAATCCACGGGAAGATTTTGTCTTGACCCGAGATCTACAAAGCGGAGAGGAAGCAGGGCCTGACTCAGCTCCAGGCACCTTTTCTTTGAACTGTTTTGTGACCGAGGGCAACGGCTGTTTACGACCTTTTCTTTGAACCGACCTTTTCTCTGAACTGTTTTGTAACCAAAGGCAATGGCTGTTGACGACCCCCGTTCCTTTAGAAACAGCTGTTGCCATGTAATCAGGGAAAGTCCAAATAAAAGAGGAGGTGTAAAGTCTTTCATCAGAGCGTGGGACGACACTGTATAAGGGTACAGTGTCTACGCGTTTCTCCTCAATTGAGCTGAATTGAATTCCATCTCTGTTTAATTCCTTGCTTCTTGTCTTGTTTAATAGATGTCATCAGTGTTGGAACCTGACATAAAGTACTTTATTAATGCTCATTATTTGCTGCTCAGGGGTTAGAGTGTCCGCCCTAAGATCGGTAGGTCGTGAGTTCTAAAAATGGGACCCATTACCTCCCTGCTTGGCACTTAGCATCAAGGGTTGGAATTGGGGATTAAATCACCCCAAAACATTTTTAAAACGATTCCCGAGCACGGCCACCGCTGCTGCTCACTGCTCCCCTCACCTCCCAGGGGGTGTAACAAGGGGATGGGTCAAATGCCTAGTGTGTGTGTGACTATAAACATAAGTGAAATTACCCTCTGCATTTGACCCATCCCCTTGTTTCACCCTCTGGGAGGTGAGGGGAGCAGTGAGCAGCAGCGATGGCCGCGCTCGGGAATCATTTTGGTGATTTGGTGATTCATATCAGTGGTACTTTAACTTTAACTTTATTTCCAGGCTTTCGCAAATGATGTGGCGGGTCAGATATGGCCCCCTTGGCCTTGAGTTTGCCACCTGCGTGTAGAGACGATACTTTTTTGATGAGGTCCCAGAATTTGTTGCCTATTGTACGCCCCTGACAATGCAGCCCAATACACTTTTTTTTTAATTAATTTTTTTTTGTTTAGGTAAAAATTCCATCAATAAAGTACTATCTGTCTATCTATCTATCTATCTATCTATCTATCTATCTATCTATCTATCTATCTATCTATCTATCTATCTATCTATCTATCTATCTATCTATCTATCTATCTATCTATCTATCTATCTATTTATCTATCTATCTATCTATCTATCTATCTATCTATCTATCTATCTATCTATCTATCTATCTATCTATCTATCTATCTATCTATCTATCTATCTAATATACGGAAAAAAATGGTGTGATTACAAGAAAAATTTAAAAAAGTATATGAATAAGAAGAAATAATACATACCTTTTTGAGCATACTATCTTTTTGTTTTGGCTCTAAAATTAGTCCCATTTTTATTTTTTTATTTTTTTTTATTTTTTTTTTTTTTATAATGTCCTGCCCAGCTTCTCGGGCAAATCATATAGCAGATGTAGATGCCCATATCGGCTGTTCAGATTTACTTTACAAAAGAGAAGTGTAGGATACTTCTCTTGTTGCCTTACTTGTATTTTGACTTTATTAAATGTATTTATATTATCATTTGGTGCAGCCGGGCCGGAGCAGGAGGGGATAGAAAGAGAGAAAAAGGAAGACAGAGGGGGGAATTGTGGGGACAAGAGGGGGATTAGACAGAGAGACAAAAACAACAACAGCAAACACAACAACAACAACAACAACAACAGAGCAACATCAGCAAATACGACATGTACAAATATGATGGTAAAAGTAATAGCAAATAAGCAGTTAGCGAAAATTAAAAAAAAAAAATACAGAAATGACAATGAGCATTATTACACTAAAAATGGAGCAATATGAATACCAATAGAAATAGTGCTATTGATAAAATTGATGAAATTAGTCCCCTTTAAGTGCTGTCTATTTCCATACTTTGATTTGGTGAAATTAAATGGTCAAAATGTTTTGGTAAAAGGGCTTTCCAACAGTCTCTTGGCATAAGTCGGGTTTATGCTAAGCACGTCCACCTTCTATTGAGGCTGCTAAAGAAGTCCTTCTCTGCTTCCTTTAAGGCGACTCCAACATGGCATTTTGCTTTACCTGCAACCGCCTACTTTCTCTGTCTCATCACTAAAGGTTAATAGAATAAGCACACCTTCTTGTGGGTTTTTCACCCGCTCAGCAGTTCAGCTGAAACCTTTTCACCCTTCTACTGTACATGCGGCTTTGTTATCATTGCCATTATTATTACGATTGAGCTCCAGTCCCATCATCATGGATGTTTACTCAGTCCCCCTCCTCCAGCTGGTCCATTCATTTTTCATGAATCTTCCGTCTTGCAGCCAACAGAAAGACTCCTATGCCTTTTAATTAGAGCGAACATGACAAGAGCAATTATTCAACCCGGCTGACCGGAAGAAAAACAAGCCTAAAAAGCAATGATGTTATCCTGGTGGATTTTGTGTCCAGCAGATACAAAAAGTGACAGTATTTAATGGCGTCCTTTCAAATGCTGCTCACGATGATGAGACACCAGGAGTCAACCGCTAAAATAAAATATGGGCTGTCGTTTGCAACACGAGCGTCAGGTTCACTACAAATTTCACTCCCCCCTTCCTCAAGGCCGCAAACGCTTTTAGAGGGCAAAGCAGTTGAATCCAAAGGTTAATGTCCGCTCCATTTGGAGAGCGGCCGAGCGTGCGTCTATATCCCCGTTGTTTTAATTAAATTACAGGGAAGTCATAAAAACGGGGATTGATCCTGAACATGCTCTCACTGATGCCTTAATGGACAAAGCTCAGCTGGTCATAGCCCCCATTCATGTTCCAGAGTGGGTCGTCTTGTCATAGACTTGGTCAGCTGCTCCTCTCGTGATGCACCAGACGACACGTCCACATTTCCAGCTCATAAATCCGCACCGGAAAAAAAAAAAAGAAAAAAAAGAAGACGAGCAACTCGCAGCTTGTACTGCGCAATCGTCCAGTGAGGTAAGACCAATAAACTATTAGAGCTGGTGTTTTTAAGTCAGGGTCGTCCACCAAGAGACAATAAACTGTCGGTCGAGATCTAAGAAAAAAACATCTCATCATAACCTTTACGGTACAAGTAACAAAGCAAATTGTTCTAGTGTGATATTTGGTCAGTTGTGTGCCGTCAGGGCCAGCAAGGACTTCTCTGCTGGCCTAACATAACCAGAAATCATGATCATGAGTAAAGATAAAGGTTTTTTTTTGTTTGTTTCCTGTTACATTTACAGGTGGAGTAGTGACGGCACAGTTCCACAAGGGGGCGGTATAGCTCCATGTATTTTATTATATATATTCACTATATATATAATAACAAACAATAATCTAAATTAATTAACACAAGGGGTGTATGTCGTGAGACTAAGTGTATGAATGATTAGCTGTTGAGTATTACCGTAATTGTTGGATGAGGAAGCAGACAAGTCCAAAGGGGCTAAGGAGAAGAAGGCCCGTGAGACAGGCAGGTTATCGGGGAATAGAGCGAGGCGTCCAAAGGGTCCGTGTCCAAGCAGGGGGTCGAGGATCGAGGGAGGCAGTCCAAAGTCCACAGGAGAGTCGAGGCACACAGCTCGACACGGGAAGCATACGTAACATAGGATTACGTTCAGGCCCAGGATCCTTGGGCCCACTGGTCCTTATACAGCTCGCCCTCTCCAGTCCCAGGTGTGCTGATTGCTGATCGCCCACAGCCTTGCCGGCGTGTGGGTGTGATGTGGCCAGCGCGAGCAGGGGCGTGTTCTGGCGTGCTGCCAACGGAGGTGCTGGCTGCCCTTGCTGCAGATGACAAGCGTGATCGAGCCCGCGCCGTGACACTTTTTCTAAATATCTCTAAAATATGTCACGGCCCCGGCGCATTCCACTGCGCATTCATCCGTGCGCTCTGCTGAGCGCACCTCCAAGAGCGCACCCGCGCGCGCCACTCCTGCAGAGGCTGCAATCAATCAGCACTCGTCACACCTGTCGCTGATGAGCTTCCTGGGCTTCTTAAGCCAGTGCTACCTGTCCTGTACAGTAAGCCAAACCTGTCAAGCTCTATGCATCCTTTCTCTCTCTGTGTTTTCTCCCCCGTCGTGTTCATTTTGTCTCGTGTCCTCCTTGTCGCCTCCCAGCAGCGGACCTCCGTTCCCGCGTCACGAGATGTGTGTTTCGTCTCCCCGTAAACCCTTTGATTCCCAGGCTGCCTCTTGGATCTCGACCTCCCGCCTGGACACGGACTTTGACGCCTCGCTATTGCCCCCGACATCCTGCCTGTCTCACGGACCGCCAAGCTTGTCTTGCCCCCCCTTGGACTTCCGCACCTCTCGCTCCACATTCTGGGTAAAACTCTTCAGTTAATCTCCCAACACATAGTCACACACACACACACACACACACACACACACACACACACACACACACACACACACACACACACACACACACACACACACACACACACACACACACACACACACACACACACACAATTTGGGTTAATTACACACTTAATTTTGTATTTATATATATTGTTTATATATATAAATAAACCTAGAGCTAAAAGGACGTCCCTGCTGTCTGTGCCGTCTCCTTCCTTCTGTACACGTAACAATACATCTAAATTTCTCTAAATATAAGTGTAGAGGTTTCCCTCTTGTGGTGGGTTCTCCTGACGCCGACAGATCTTCGTGAGCCCGGTAGACAGGTTGAATCAAGTCTTTTATTGACATACAGCAGTATATATCTCTGACTTTTCAGTCCGGCGTGTCTCTGCTTTTCAGCGTGTGTCTCGCTCTACTCTCCAGTATGTGCCTCGCTCTGCTCCAACTCCAACAACGTATCTCGGACCGGCTGCTGCTAATAAGGGCGACAGGTGATTAGATAACTAGCCCCAGCTGGGCAATCTACTCCCCTGCCGCTGGCTTCGAGGCTGGTCCTTACACACCTCGCTCCGCGGCAGGCCCGCAGACCAACCCATCCAAAATAAGTATTCATATTCTCTTCATGTCATATTATGCTCGTCCCAGTGCTGTTGTTTTTAGGTTAGAGTTTGTATCCAATCAGAATTCAGCTAGCTTATGTTGCCATGCTGTACGAAATCTGCAGAGGGCCTTCAGAATCAACAATGCGGGCGTCTATGCACTGTAAGGGAACGGACACATACAGTTGATAGACAATTGTCATAGCCCAGGGGTCGGCAACACAAAATGTTGAAAGAGCCATATTGGACCAAAAACACAACAACAACAAAATCTGTCTGGAGCCGCAAAAAATTAATAGCCTTATACAAGTCTTTTAATGAAGGCAACACATGATGTAAGTGTCTATATTACCTATATTAGCCTACTATCAAAAAGCTGACGCAAATCTTCGTTGACAGAAATGTTGTATTTTAATTTTTATTCTACACATTTTTGCAACATTGGAAATCATTAGTAAAATGGAGGCTTCTCACAGGATGAGATAAGTTCTGGAAATTAGTGGCTGAGAATGGCCGACGGTATAGATGTGTGTGTCCAAGTTAAAGGAAACGGCAGGTTGTCTTCTTCTGATGGATTTATTATAATCTTTGCAAGATGGATAACGTTTGCTGTGGTCTGGAACAACATGGCACCCAAACAACTATGAGACATGCAGCCAATATCACATACAGATAATGTGTCATGAGACATGCAAATATAAATTAAAACCACAGAGGACATAAGTAAAAGAAACTAAATGAGCTCAAATATACCTACAAATGAGGCATAATGATGCAATACGTACATACAGCTAGCCTATTTAGCATGTTAGCACCGATTAGCTTGCAGTCATGGATGGACCAAAAGATGCCTGATAAGCACTCCAGCTAATCAAAATCAATCAACAAATAAAATCAATTAATAAAATCAACAAAGCTCACTCTTGTGCATTCACGCCCAGTATAAAACGTTTGGTGGACAACATGAGACAAACGAGTGGCGTAAAACACGTCTTTCTGTGGCAGCATCGGAGAAAGTTGTACATGTAAAAAAACTACGATGAGTTCAAGGATCGCTGAAATTAGTAGGACAAAACAGTGCTTGCCAAATACCCTCATCAGTGAAGCATGTATAACATAAAGAGTGGGATTTCAAACAAAAAACAATTTTTTTTCTTCATCTTTTTCCAATTTCACACATCTCTGAAAGAGGTCCAGGGAGCCACTAGGGCGGCGCTAAAGAGCCGCGGGTTGCTGACCCCCGCCATAGCCAATCAGATCACGGGTTGTTGTCAGTAAGGCATTCTAGCTGGCCTTACGCTGTGATTGGATACTCACTTGGGAGTTCCAAGTGGGATACTCACTTGGGAGTTCCAAGTGAGTATCCAACCACAAGTTGCGAAAACAGGAAGTGGCACCGGAGCCATACGAGCCATAGAAAGCCACAGAAAACTCACGAAGAAGGAGAGCAACATGTTGATTAGGTTGCAGATATATATTTGCAAGGCCATTTTCAAGAGCGATACTTAAGAGAAACTACATCTTGTGAGACGAGGTCGGCCGACACCGGAAGCTATCCCGGCGGTGAAATGGTTTGCCCTCGACTTTCACACGAATCAACCGACTACGACCAACTACCGACTACGAGCGGTACCTCTGGTTTATACGGCGTCGAATGGGTCCTACAAATTGTGAGTTCAAATATTGAATTTCTTATTTTTTTCATGTTTTATTTGTTTTATACAATTCCTCTTTGGGAATTGTGTGCTCTACTTCAACAGTTCTAAAAAAATTGCAGCATTTCAGTTCAACTTCAGCATTGGAGCATTCACACGCAATTCCTTCAGGAATTGCCTCATCTAGTTGTTTTATTTATTCTTATTTGCACACACACTGGGAGGAAAAAAAAACAATGTACATTGTAAAGCAAAACGATGTGCGGGATAGGTTAAGAAGACCCTATGGTCTAGTGAAAACACCTCACCCAAAGCATGTCAATTTTTACAACAGCATAAAAATAAAGAAATAAAATAGACAAGTCCCATGCAATAATAGTCAGTGCATCTGGAAAGTATTCACAGTGTTTCCTTTTTTTCCACATTTTGTCAGGTTACAGCCTTATTCCAACATGCAATGAATTCATTTTTGTTCTTAAAATTCTGCAAACAATAACCGATAATGTGAAAAGGTGATCAAATATATTCAATGTATTTTTGAACACGATGCCAAAAGTTTGGCACACCTATCTTTGATTCGTTTCGCCCATTCCTTTTTGCAGCACCTCTCAAGCTCCATCAGGTAGGATGGGAAGTGTTGGTTTTCATCCAGGATGTCTCTGTACATTGGTGCATTCATCTAAGTCTAGTCAGGGAGGAGACCAATAACTCACTCTGTCAGAACTACAGCATTCCTCTGTGACCAGACAAGAACCTTCCAGAAGGACAACCATCACTGCAGCAATCCACCAATCAGGCCTGTATGGTAGAGTAGCCAGACAGAAGCCATTTTTTAGTAAAAAGATTGACAAAATGCACTTTAGCCTTTGTATGGTGTTTGGGTCTGTAAGACCCGTTTTCATTTGTTATTAAAAGAAAAATTATACAATTAATTAATTTTTCAAACTGAGATTTACTTACTTTGGCTCATTTTCTGTGAAGAACATATAACAGAATACATATTTAATGACCACACACCATACACCCCCCCCCTACACATTTCTATTACATATAAGATGTCTGGGTCCACTGGACCCAGGGCTAATAGAAGTGTGGAAATTGATGTTCTGTGTAACACACACACACACACACACACACACACACACACACACACACACACACACACACACACACACACACACACACACACACAGCGGGCCTAGACAGGAGGAGGACAGAGCGTAGGTACACAGAACATCAGAGGGTCAAATGTGCGAGAAAATGAGAGCAGACAGTGTTGACAAACAATGTTGCAACCTTGTGTGGGAACCGCAGGTGCAGAAACACAAAAGAAGAATCCCTGTGGGATGCAGAAACTGGCAGAGAAATTTTCCGTGCAACGTTCATATTGTTATTACTCAGCCAGCGTTTGTGGGTCTGATGGACCCGTTGCATTTTGTGGCTTTTAATGCCTCACAATCAAACACTTTTATGTTAAAATACTGAACAGATGTTTATTGGGATAAGGTAAACATCTATTGCATGCATTTTGTGGCTTTTAATGCCTCACAATCAAACACTTTTATGTTAAAATACTGAACAGATGTTTATTGGGATAAGGTAAACATATATTCAGTATTTTAACATGCCAGAGGCTGTTCACCTTGGAGACCTGCTGCGGATATGGGTACGGCCTGGCGCGAGATTTACACCTTCAGGCTACAGGCTTTTAATGCCTCACAATCAAACACTTTTATGTTAAAATACTGAACAGATGTTTATTGGGATAAGGTAAACATCTATTCAGTATTTTAACATAAAAGTGTTTGATTGTAAGGCATTAAAAGCCACAAAATTCAACGGGTGCATCAGACCCACAAACGCTGGCTGAGTAACAACAATATGAACATTACACAAGGGTTAAAGACTCTCAGACCATATGAAACAAATTTCTCTGGTCTAAGGAGACAAAGCTTAAACTCTTTGGCGGTATTGCCAGGCGGCATGTTTGGAGGAAACCAGGCATCGCTCATCACCAGGTCAATACCATCCCTACAGTGAAGCATGGTGGTGGCAGCATCATGCTGTGGGGATGGTTTTCAGCGGCAGGAGCTGAGAGACTATTTAGGATAGAGGCAAAGTACAGAGACATCCTGGATGAAGACCAACATGCCTGGCAGGATTTAAGTCTTTAATTCTATGTAGGCCAAGTGTCCTGGGCATGACGTTAAAGTGGATCCGGCAGTGGAGGCTCCTCTATGGGGTCTTGGTGCACGAGGAGGTTAACCCCTTTACTACTGTTACCCCAGGTGGCCCTTGGCAAAGGTCTAGTACCTGACTGCCCCCTAGCCAAGGATACGGTGAAGACCTCAACAGCGGAGCAAGCGGAAGACGGTAGATTTAAGAACTACCACAACGGCTGCAATGGTGGAAGATGGCTGCAGCAGAAAAGGGTCCCCAGTCGTCTTGTACTCCATGCCACTGGACCCTTACCTGATTCTGTCAAGGATCGTGTGGTGACTGTCTGTGCACCAGTCTCCCCACGTAAAACGAAGTCACGCACAGGCATCCTCCATGGAGGGATACACCCCTACCAGGAGGATCGTCATACTCGTTCGAGTGACCGCCGATGATGTATGCCAAGTTCTTATGATCAGTGACGACCAGGAAAGGTGTGGCAGTCACCTCCAACCAGTGCCTCCACTTTTGTAGCACGTGAACGATGGCCAGGATCTCTTATTTCCCTTATAGCCGCTGTGAGGCGACACGAGAAGGGCACAAGGGTGAAGCCTCTGGTCGACCGGGGAATGCTGGGGCAGAACTGCTCCAACTCCTGCATCCGACGCATCAACCTTGACTAAAAATTGTAAAAAAAAAAAAGGCTCAACGTGCTAAAGAATGGGTGCTTTAGTAAACATTTGTTTTAGCAAAGAAAGGGCGGTCTCAGCTTCTGGGGTCCACATGAAAGTTAACTTAGTGGATATGAGCCTCGTCAGAGGTTCAGCTTTGCTGCTAAATGCAAGAACCTTTCCAAGTGCTTCCTTGATGTAGGAGATGGCCACTCGACAACCGCCTACATTTTTGGTAGGATCAGGTCTGAGATGAACCCCAGAAACGACACCAATGGCCGATGAAATTTCCACTTCTCAGCTTTGACATATAGCCGATTCTCCAATAATCACTGTAAGACCAGACGGACGTGGCGGACTAGTTTTGGAGATTTCTGGAAAAAAATAAGAATGTCACCAAGGTCAGCAAAACAGAACTGATTGATCATGTCCCTGAAGACATTTTTATTTAGATTTTGGAATACCGCAGATGCATTAGTGAGGCAAAAAGGCATTACTAAATATTCAAAACTGTTACGATCAGGTCTGGTCGTTTCCCCAAGATGCAGACGGAACTCCGGAGGCAGGTTGCAGGTTATTTTCCATAGATCAGTCCATAATGCAAAAATGCAGGAAAATACAAACAAACACAAGAAAAGTGTGCCGATTGCACGGGAAGCTAAAGAAAAAACTAAAGGGAAAACTTAGCATAGATCCATGAATCAAAGAGTATGGTAATGCAACTTGTTGCATGAAGCAAACAAAACAGCCAGACCGAGTGTGGCGAAAGGCAGGAATAAATAGCTCTCTGATTAGTGCCCGGGAGCAGGTGAGCATTCCGAACACTAATCAGAGGCAGGTGGAAATTATCAGCACCCATGGCAACCAAGAACACAAACCCAGGGGTGCTGAAAACAGAAATAAATAGCTCTCTGATTAGTGCCCGGGAGCAGGTGAGTATCCCAAACACTAATCAGAGGCAGGTGAAAACAATCAGCACCCATGGCAACCAAGAACACAAACCCAGGGGTGCTGAAAACAGAACTAAGAGAGTCTTTAAACTGAAACAAAACATGATCCGGGCAACGGATCATCACAAAAACGCCCCATAGGGATGTTAAATGCGGTCTTCCACTCATCCCCCTCCTTAATTCTCGCCAGGTGATAAGCATTGCGTAAGTCGAATTTAGTGAAATCAGCTGCCAAAGAGTAGTAGTAGTAGGACACCGACGGATAGACGAAAGAATAAAAATAATTACAATAGGCGCAATCAAAAAGGAGTGAAGAAAAACAACTCAGGACGCACACAAAAGGTGCAGAGAAATGGAAATTGTACACAAGTAAACACTTGTTCTTGTGGCAGTGGAGCCAGAGCAGAGGAGATGAATACAACTGGAAGGGTGAAGCATCAGGAATCAACTGGATACAAGTGTTTTCAGTTAAGAGCTCCGTCACATAAAACAATCAAGCTCGTAAATTGAGGTACAACCGTAATAATTTAAATTTTACTTGTAACCTTTTATGTTATGTTTCTATTCAGGGTGGTCCATCATAATGTTTTATTACAGCTGGGGGACACCAGTGGCCCCCGCCTCAAAATTTGGACATCCATTGCGTGAACTCTCCCCATAACCATGCAAAATAATCCCTTATACTCGTTCTATAAGAATTTAATTAAATGTTCCTTCAGGGATTATGACAAGCAAGTAAATAATAAACTTAATATAAATCAATATAAATTTCATTTAAAATTATAAAATAATTTGTTGATATTTGAAAAAACAATAGCTATATCTTTCAATGTATTGTATATATTCTCAAACTGTTATAAATCCAGGTTAGAAAAATTACCTGATGCCTTAAGACCATTAATGAATTACTTATGATAATCAATTCTAAATCGAATAATAATACATTTGCAGGTAATTATTATTATATTTTATAATAAATATACTTGTTCTAAAATAATTGAATTACATTTTCATTATGCAACTATAAAAAGTAAATAAAACAAATAATATACTTAGATCAAATGTATTTAAATTATATTTAAAATGATCACATAATTATTTGATGCTGTAAAAACGATATATATATATATATATATATATATATATATATATATAAATTGAATAATTTAAGGTTAATAAAATAGTATTTTTATGTGTTAAGACAAATAACGAATTATTGTTTATATTAAATAGTAATTCATTCTTAGGTAATTATTAGTTTTTGATCATCAAATCCTATATGCTTGTTCTGCAAGATTGGATCTAAGACCAGTAATTAATTATTAACGATGATAATTATTTTTTTTAATTGAATATTAATTAATTATTTAGTGATTTAATTTAATTTCCCTTCTGGGGTTATAAGAAGTGAGTAAATAAATGATCATTTTAATTCGAATAAATTTAAATTACACAAACAAATATATGTAAGTATGTATTTCAATGCATTATATATATTATTACATTTAATAAATTAGGGTAACAAATGAGAAAGTAAGACCAAAAAATACAATAAAAATCCCCCCCATTTTTTCAAAATCCATTGTGGTGCTATGTTGCTGTTTTTTATGATTTTTGGTTGCTTCCCAATCCAAAGCACTCGTCAATAATATCAACTTTTTCTCATCAAGTGAACTGTGGAGGGGACAGCTCAATAAAAAGAAAGAACACATTTTAGAAAATGGTGATTAGACACCCTCTAGTGGAGAGTTAATAATAAAACCATAACTCTGCAAACACTTGCTTGACCTTACCTTCTTCCAATGGAAATCTTATTCTAAACAAAACCATAAAAGAACACAAAACATGAAATAATTCCAAAGAATAAGTTATTTTCTAAGCAAATGTTCGTGTGGACTAAAAAGAGAGCTTTACAAAGTGTCCGATACTGGAAGACTTTATTATGCAAGCTTTAATAGTACAATACATGCATGACATAATAAAGACACACATTTACACAGTAACATATTTTCTGTAATGTATGAGCTTTGTGTTGCATTATGACAAGGTTACATTACATTACCTTATTGTACACACATTATGTATATAAATGACTACATTAAAAGTCCCATGCCATAGTATTCAATAATATTTACAAATATGTCTCATAAGTCCCACATTATATGCAAGGTTAGCTTATTCGCTGAAGAAGAAAAGGCTTTATTTTTTAGATCTGTAGCGGGGCCTGTTTTTTATTTTTTTATTTTTTTTTAAAGGTGTCCTCATTGAAGTCTTGCTGCTCCTTTATGACGTTTTTGAGAACCTGGAACTTCAAAAGCTACCGTTTAAGCGCCCCTTCTCTCAAAAGTGGAGCCAACAAGTGAGTGATGTATAGGGCGCACCGGATTATAAGGTGCATTAAAGGGGTCATATTATTATTATTATTAGTTATTCTAAATGTAAAAGACTTCCTTGTGGTCTACATAACATGTAATGGTGGTTCTTTGGTCAAAATGTTGCATGGGTGATGTTTTACAGATCATCTTCAAGCCGCTTTCTGACGGTCGCATCAGGATGCGCCGTTTTGTGGGCGGTCTTATTTACGTGGCTCACCTTCGACAGCGTCTTTTCTCCGCCATCTTTGTTCAATCAATAACGGAGCAGCATCTCCTTATCCGTGGCTCACTAGTGCAACAACAACGTCGGAAATGTGTCCCGTGAAAAAACGTCCGACCGAAACTCTCTAATAACTAAAGTTCCTGTTACGGCGGGGTTGCAGCTTGCTGCGAGGTTCGTTCCCCCGGGATGCAAACGGACCACTCCGGACAGGACTTGTAGGTAGGAACATGATTTATTCTTGAGAAATCAAGGAGGTACAAAAAACAGGAAACAAGCCGACGGAAAAATGTGCCAATCGCACTGGAAGCTAAGGCTACCACTTAGCATAGACTAGAGACAGGAATACTCTAGCAGTTATGTGTAGGAAACAAAGAAGCCAGGCCGACTGACTGGCAAAGGCAGGCTTGAATAATGCCTCTGATTAGGGCTCGAGAGACAGGTGAGCGTCCCGAACACCAATCAGAGGCAGGTGAAAATAATAAGTAGCCATGGTAACAAAACAAACTCAAGGGTGTACGACCACAGGAACTAAGGGAGTCCAAAACCAGCAGGAATAACAAAAACATGATCCGGGCCATGAATCATGACAGTTCCTTGGGTGAATAATGTTAACTCACTACACCGGTATGTTTTAGCGCTTTCATGGCGAGTTTACTGACAGATATAAGTAAGAACTTTACACTACTTTATATTAGAAATGGCAACAGCGGAGGGTGAATGTCCCATAACAAGAAGATAGTGAAAAAGAAGAAGCTTATCGACTACGGCATCTGCACGGACTACGGCATCGGCACGGACTACGGCATCAGCACGGACTACGGCATCAGCACGGACTACAGTGGTGGACGTGCGCACATTTTCAGGACTTATGCAGATCTCAAATACACATCAGCAAAGGTAAGAAAAGTTGGTTTTGTATAATATTGTGAAATATGTCTGCTAATGGGTGCCATTTTGCGGTCAGTAGACACACACCATAAAAATACTTGTATCTCTGACTACGGTAGCCATAATGGGCCAACAATCCATCAAGCGGCGCGGCTTTAAAGGCCTACTGAAAGCCACTACTACCGACCACGCAGTCTGATAGTTTATATATCAATGATGAAATCTTAACATTGCAACACATGCCAATACGGCCGGGTTAACTTATAAAGTGCAATTTTAAATTTCCCGCCACACTTCCGGTTAAAAACGTTTTATTATGCTGACGTATGCGTGTGACATCACGAGGGCGAGGGAAGTATTCGGAGCCCGTAGAAAAAGATCTGTTTTCATTTCATAATTCCACAGTATTCTGGACATCTGTGTTGGTGAATCTTTTGCAATTTGTTTAATGAACAATGGAGGCTGCAAAGAAGAACGTTGTAGGTGGGATCGGTGTATTAGCGGCTGGCTGTAGCAACACAACAAGGACTACTTACTTGGATAGCAGACGCCTAGCCGATGCTAGCCGCCAAACCCACGGATGAAGTCCTTCGTCGCGCCGTCGATCGCTGGAACGCAGGTGAGCACGGCTGTTGATGAGCAGATGAGGGCTGGCTGGCGTAGGTGGAGCGCTAATGTTTTTATCATAGCTCTGTGAGGTCCGGTTGCTAAGTTGCTAAGTTAGCCTTAGCGTCGTTAGCAACAGCATTGTTAAGCTTTACCAGGCTGAGAATTATTAACCGTGTAGTTACATGTACATGGTTTAATAGTATTGCTGATCTTCTGTCTATCCTTCCAGTCAGGGATTTATGTATTTTGTTTCTATCTGCATTTGAGAACGATGCTATCACGTTAGCTCAGTAGCTAAGTGTGTCACCGATGTATTGTCGTGGAGATAAAAGTCACTGTGAATGTCCATTTCGCATGCTCGACTCTCATTTTCAAGAGGATATAGTATCCGAGGTGGTTTAAAATAAAAATCTGTGATCCACAATAGAAAAAGGAGAGAGTGTGGAATCCAATGAGCCAGCTTGTACCTAAGTTACGGTCAGAGCGAAAAAAGATACGTTCTGCACTGCCTCTAGTTCAGGGGTCGGCAACCTTTACCACTCAAAGAGCCATTTTGGCAAGTTTCACAAATTAAAGAAAGTAATGGGAGCCACAAAAAAAAAATTAAAATGAAAAACACTGCATACAAAGCTTAAATGCTTTGTGCTATGTTAACCAGGGGTTTCCGACACACGCACCGGCACGCACTTTAATGTGGAAATTTGATGTTAGTGCAGCCCGCGAGTTTTGAACTAATGGCGCTTGATAGCGTCATACTTGCCAACCCTCTCACTTTTCCCGGGAGACTCCCGAATATCAGAGCGTGATGACACTGCATTTGGCGCCCTCTACAGTCTGCCCTAACAGTGTACCTGCTCGACCACACGTAGAATGCAATTTCAGCTTGCTCACGTAAGTGACAGCAAGGCGTACTAACTCAGCAGCCACACATCTTACACTGACGGTACAAATACCCAGAATCCCATGCAGCCCTAACTCTTCCGCTCAACCAACGCACGGAGGGGGGGGGGGGGGTGTTGATGTGTGGGGGGATTTGGTGGTAGCGGGGGTGTATAATGTAGACCGGAAGAGTTAGGGCTGCATGGGATTCTGGGTAATGGTTGTGTTGTGTTTATGTTGTGTTACGGTGGGATGTTCTCCAGAAATGTGTTTTTCATTCTTTTTTGGTATGGGTTCACAGTGTGGCGCATATTTGTAACGTAACAATGTTAAAGTTGTTTGATACGGCTACCGTCAGTGTAAGCTGTGTGGCTGATGAGTAAGTATGCTTTGCTGTCTCCTGTGTGTGCAAGTAATAACAACATGCAACATGTGGCTGGTCTGGCACACTGTATGTAAATGTTATAGAGGACAATTACTGCAGTGTAATTAGGGCAGGCCCTTTATTTAGTAATTAGAGTGTAAATAGGATTATTTTATCCCTGGGACTAATTTATGAGAGACACTGACATCCATCAATCTCCTGGGAAAATCGGGGGGGGGTCGGCATGTATGTAGCTGAGCCGCATCAGAGTGGTCAAGGAGCTGCATGCGGCTCCGGAGCCGCGGGTTGCCGACCCCTGCTCTAGTTCTTCACTTTAACGTTCCTCATCCACAAATATTTCATCCTCGCTCAAATTAATGGGGTAATCGTCGCTTTGTCGCTCCGAATCTCTCTCGCTCCATTGTAAACAACGGGGAATTGTGAGGAATATTACCTCCTGTGACGTCACGCTACTTCCGGTACAGGCAAGGCTTTTTTATAAGCGAGCAAAAGTTGCGAACTTTATCGTCGATTTTCTCTACTAAATCCTTTCCGCAAAAATATGGCAATATCGCGAAATGATCAAGTATGACACATAGAATGGATCTGCTATTCCCGTTTAAATTAAAAAAAAATGCATTTCAGTAGGCCTTTAAAGTCATACTAAAACATGTTGACAGATTTTTGAGTGCCGTGTGTAATGTTCTTTATTTTCAATGGAACATTTAAAGTGTTGGTGTTGTTTACTGGCGTCATTTTGGAGTCTACACGTATCTCTTATGTATGACTGCCATCTACTGGTCACACTTATCATTACACCGTGTACCAAATAAAATAGCTTCGAGGTCGGTAAGCACAACCAGAATTATGCCGTACATCAGGCGCACCGGGTTATGTCGATTTTTGAGAAAATGAAAGGATTTTAAGTGCGCCTTATAGTCCGAAAAATACGGCATATAGCCCCAAAGCGTGTTTTCTGCTTGCCATTGTTTTTGAAATAACTGTACATCATCAACATTGAAATTGCACGTTTAACATGTGTACATGAAGAAACAATTATAAAAAATAAAAGAAAACTCTCCATTGTTTGCCACCACAGATCACAACACTTCATTGCTTGAATCTGTCAGCATATCTAATGTTCCGGGCACTGCATGCAGTCCGGATTTGATCCGTTTTTATCATTTGACATCGATTAAAGGATTTATCAAAGCAGCAGAATATAAAACGAAGCTTCTTTCTAATCAATTTACTCAAATAATTGTTGCCGCTCTCGAGGGATATGATGGATTTCTGTGCTCAAAACAGACTCCTGTCTTTAAAAAAAAATCAATTTTGCACAATGGGGGACCTTTAACAGATCTGCTGTTGCATTAAATGAGATGTTGGCAGGTGAATGGAAATCTTCTAATAGATTAAATACAAATGCTCCTCGACTTATAACATGCACCAGTTAAGAGTTAAAGCGGATAAATGAAATCATGAAATACACTATATTGACAAAAGTATTTGGCCACCCATCCGAATGATCAGACTCAGGTGTCCTAATCACTTAGCCCGGCCACAGGTGTATAAAATCAAGCACTTAGGCACGGAGACTGTTTCTGCAAACATTTGTGAAAGAATGGGCCGTTTTCAGTGATTTCCAGCGTGGAACTGTCACAGGATGCCACCTGTGCAACAAATCCAGTAGTGAAATTTCCTCGCTCCTAAATATTTCAAAGTCAACTGTCGGCTTTACTATAAGAAAACGGAAGAGTTTGGGAACAACAGCAACTCAGCCACAAAGTGGTAGGAGTGTGAAATTTGGTGGAGGAGGAATTATGGAGTGTGGTTGTTTTTCAGGAGTTGGGCTTGGCCCCTTAGTTCCAGTGAAAGGAACTTTGAACGCTCCAGGATACCAAAACATTTTCAACAACTCCGTGCTCCCAACCTTGTGGGAACAATTTTCAGCGGGGCCCCTTCCTCTTCCAACATGACTGTGCACCACTGCACAAAGCAAGGTCTATAAAGACATGGATGACAAGAGTCTGGTGTGGATGAACTTGACTGGCCTGCACAGAGTCCTGACCTGAACACCTTTCGGATGAATTAGCACGGAGACTGAGAGCCAGGCCTTCTCGACCAATATCAGTGTGTGACCTCACCAATGCGCTTTTGAAAGAATGGTTAAAAATCCCTAAAAACACACTCCGCAACCTTGTGGACAGCCTTCCCAGAAGAGTTGAAGCTGTAATAGCTGCAAAAGGTGGACCCACATCATATTGAACCCTATGGGTTAGGAATGGGATGGAACTTCAAGTTCATATGTGAGTCAAGGCAGGTGGCCAACTACTTTTGCCAATATAGTGTACCATCGAAAGTCAGTCAGGATTCATGCACAAGAAGCTATTTCCACTTGGATTCATGTCAAATCATGTTTGATGTACAGTACATCCATTAGCCTTCACCTTCCGTAACTGCGGAGGAAATAGTGCTCCCGTGGTTTTTCGCCAATTCATCAAATTTGGCCAAGTTCTGGCAGCTGCTAGCTGAGCCGCTTCAGCTTTCGATAAAAAGTCGTGGCCGTCAAAACGGCCGCCACGCCTACGACTACAAGGACGGCTACGGCGATCCCCAGGCCGACCGAGGCGCTCCTGTTGTCCAACTCGCCGCCGGACTGGGCTGTGCAACAAAGTACGGAACACGTCGCAGAAAATGTTAACGGTGTTTATTCTCACCGAGCAGTGGCCCTGAGGGAAATATGCTTACCCTCTTCCTTGGATTGAGTGGCTGCAAGAAAATGGTAAGAGAGTGTTTCATTATGAGGCGTAAACCTTCCAGTCCTGGCCGACTAATGACCAGCGTTCAGGAAAATTGTTTTTGAAAAGCAATTAATCATAATTACTTGTTACTTTCCCAAAAAGTTGTCATGATCCGTGGTCTGGATGATGTTTTTGTTATTTTCTGTTAGTTTTGCACTCTTTTAGTTCCTGTTTGTGACACCTCCGAGTTTGGTTTGGTTGCCATGGCTGCTTATTGTTTTCACCTGCCTCTGGTTAGTGGTCGGCACGCTCAGCTGCTGTCAACCACTAATCAGAGAGCTTTTTACTCACCTTGCTCGCCACGCTCAGTCTGGCTTCCTTGTTTGCCAATGCAACAGTTACAATGGGTATTCCTTGTTTTCTTGACTTCAAGTTCATGTTTTTGGTATTTTTGTGTTTTGCATGATTTACGGACAATAAATCATTCCTACCTCACGCTTTCGTCCGGAGTTTTCCGACTGCCTTCCTGGGAGAACGACCCCGCATAAAGATGCGACCCCGCCGTGACAGAGAGGCACATGGATTCATCTTCCCGTCCTGCTGAGAGCGTTGATACAGGACTGCTCCAACTCCTTCATTAGAAGCGTCCACCTCCAAGACGAACTGGCACTGCGGGTCCGGAATGCTGAGGAGCTTGCGGGAGCGACGCGTCCTGACCGCAAAGCGAAGCCCTTCTGGACGGCTTCAGTCTTCGCCGACGCGTCCGGTACCGCGGTGGTGCGGTAACGTCCCCGGGCCACACGGAGCTGATCGGGACCAGCTTGCGCGCAACACCTCCCACGTACAGTACCTTCAACCATCTCCTCGACCTCCGCTGCGGGGGAACTGAATGCTGGCTTCCTTCTGTCACGGCGGGGTCGCATCTTTATGCGGGGTCGTTCTCCCAGGAAGGCAGTCGGAAAACTCCGAACAAAAGCGTGAGGTAGGAATGATTTATTGTCCATAAATCATGCAAAACACAAGAATACCAAAAACCGTTCTGATAGCATGGGAGCTATGGCGAAGCTTAGCACATGAACTAGAAGTCAAGAAAATAAGGAATACCCATTGTAACTGTTGCATTGGCAAACAAGGAAGCCAGACTGAGCGTGGCGAGCAAGGTGAATAAAAAGCTCTCTGATTAGTGGTTGACAGCAGCTGAGCGTGCCGACCACTAACCAGAGGCAGGTGAAAACAAAAAGCAGCCATGGCAACCAAACCAAACTCAAGAGGTGTCACAAACAGGAACTAAAAGAGTCCAAAACTAACAGAAAATAACAAAAACATCATCCTGACCACGGATCATGACAAAAGTAACTGAATTACTAACGGAACTACTCTTTAATAAATGTAATGAATTATTAGGGAAAGTAATTTACGTGTTTAAAATACTTCAAATATCAGTCTTGTGCAGTTGAGAAGACGTTTCATGAGAGCAGAGTGTGTGTGTGCGCCTTTAAAAGGCGGTGCCTGTTGCCAAATGACGTGCGAGAGCAGCATTTTAGCTTAACTGTGTTGTTAGCTTAGCAGTGACAGTTAATCATAATAAATAATACATTTTATTTGGTAAAGCGCTTTTCAGGGTACTCAAAGACGCTTTACAGGATAAAAATGAAAATATAAAACAGTTCAAAGTAGTAATACATAATACAGGAAATATAAAAGCAGTACATACTAAAATACATAACAGTTGTGTGGAATCTTTTCACTGGATTGTGTTAGCGCTAGTTAATACAGAGATTGAACATGCTTTGATGGCTGTTGTCCACAAACAGGCTATGGAAGGATTGCAATAATTTGCTTGTAGTAGTAGTAGTAGGAGTGTGTGTGTGATCTTGTATTTCTACCCTTCTTGAGACATCAACAAGGAAAAGTACCTTCCATATGAGGACCGGTGAACAAGTTAGAAACGAAATCATGGTCCCGATACGGAAAACCATTGCATCTAATAGGGAATGTCTCATTTTCACCCCTGGTGGTGAAATCTATCAACATTAGGGTGGTCCCAAAAAGGAGGGATTTTTCAAATTGACTGTGTCGGTTTTAAAAGTGCTCCCCCTCTGGTCAACATATGAAATAACAAGTGTGTGTAAACATTTGAAGTGCACCCCCTTTGGATAACATATGAAATAACAAGTGTGTGTAAACATTTGAAGTGCTCCCCCTCTGGGCAACATATGAAACAACAAGTGTGTGTAAGAAATTGAAATGCGCCCCCTTTGGCCAAAATTAATACAATAAATGTGTATATAGAGACATACTGTAGTAACTTGAAGTAAATAATGAAGATTAAAAGCCAATTACAAACAAAAAATTCAAAAAAATAACAGTTAACTAAAAGCTTATATTTTTTATATTTGCATAATTTGTATATATTATTAATGTTGTAAATACAAATCTTTATATATCTAGAAAGAGTGGTCCTAAAGAGGTAGGCATTTTTCGGAGGTCTAAAGAAGGTAACAAATACAAGAATGTATGTGTGTGTGTGTGTGTGTGTGTGTGTGTGTGTGTGTGCCGGCACTGACATGTGTATTGTTTGCTGTGAGATGTTGCCTCTTCCTATTTGATAATAAGTTTATTTTAGTGTTGAGTTCTGGTTGTTGCTTTCTTTCGTAAAAAAAAAGTTACTTCCTGCATGTAACTTGCTGTGCTTCTGACACTGTGTGCCACGTTACATCAAATGCATCGGTAACAATGTAACGTACGTGAAAGTAATTAATTAGATTACTCGTTACGAGTAAAAATAACGTCGTACACCGCTAATAACAACACTGTATGTCATTTGTTTTTAATAAAACTTTTTTTTTTTTTTTAAGTTTTACTTTAAAAGGCTTCCCAAAAACCACATCACAAACCTTAACTGGTGTTAGAACCAGGACCCAGGACCAGGACGCAATTTGGGCTTTTTTAACGGATTCTTGAAAATGATTAATGGATTTAGAATTTGAATAAATATTTGGAAGTGAATCTATTTTTTTTAGTACCCCTGTATGTTTTTGCCTATTAATATTATTATTAGTAGTAGTAGTAATAATATTAATAGTATTAGTATTTGTATTATTCTTTATCATTAATTATTACAATTATAATGCCCTGAATTGGGTCAGACATTTACAGTAACAATGATTTCCTAAACAATGCGTGGAAATGCATTGTTTCCTAAAGTGTGACATTTTTAACAAAAAACTGCAAAGTCCAAACGACACAAACATTTTTACACGTCGATCATCAGAAACAGCATTTTTGATGGCTTTCAATAATCAAACCATTTTGGTCTTTAGGAACAAATGTGTCCTTTTTTTTGTTTAGCTTTGCCATAGGGCTAATATGAGTAATTGGTAAAAATGCATATTCTCTGGCGCATTTGACTTATATTTATTCAACAAGATCAAAATGCTTCGGGGTGGAAAAGTGCAGTCCCAATGATGTTTGAAGTGCAATATTGTGTTTTCTGTTTTCAATTATGTTTTTTTTTGTAGCTTATTTTCACAGTATATCCTCCTGAGAACCAGCATCTTCTGCAGTGGATTTTTTTTTTTTTTAATTTGTTTCTTTTGCCGGATGAGCTTCTAGAGCAGGGGTGTCAAACGTACGGCCCAAGGGCCGGATCAGGCCCGCAAACTGGTTTTAACCGTCCCGCGGGATGAGTTTGGTAAGTATAAATATGGGCCGAAATTTTTGAATGAAAGAAACTGCTGTTCTAAATGTGTCCACTAGATGTCGCAATACAAAAAATAAACCACACGATGTTTGTACATCAGCCGAGGAAAATGAGCAAACTACATAAATAACATCCTATAATTTGATTTTGATATTATTTTTTTATCTTGATGGATTGAAAATGAACACCAATGAGTTGACTAATGAACATTATCTAATAATTTATTCAGAAAGTATAAATAACGACAAACAAAGATGGAATACTATTAACTACAACATGTAGGTGTAAATAAACCCAACAACATTATGATTTGTACATTTTCAGAATGTGCTTGTTCTATTTTTAAACAAAGAAAACAATCTGAAGTTTTCTTTATTTTTAAGTTATTGTGCCGTGATTTTACCAGTCTGGCCCACTTGGGCATAGATTTTCCTCCATGTGGCCCCCGATCTAAAATTAGTTTGATACCCCTGATCTAAACTTTACCGCTGCTTGTATTTTTTTCCATATTTTATTGTAATATTTTCAGAATGTGTTTGTTCTATTTTTGGCCAAAGTAAGACAAAGAAAACAATCTGAAGTTTTTTTTTTGTTTTAATGCTATGGTTGTAATAGTCCGGCCCGCGTGTGCACAGATTTTCCTCCGTGCGGCCCCTGAGCTAAAATGAGTTTGACACCCCTGTTCTAGAGGTAGTCACCTGAAATGGTTTTCACTTCACAGATGTGCTTGAAGCTCATCGAGAGAATGCCAAGAGTGTGCAAAGCAGTAATCGGAGCAAAGGGTGGCTATTTTGAAGAAACTAGAATATAATACATGTTTTTAGTTATTTCACCTTTTTTTGTTAAGTACATAACTCCACATGTGTTCATTCATAGTTTTGATGCCTTCAGTGACAATCTACAATGTAAATAGTCATGAAAATAAAGTAAACGTATTGAATGTGTGTCTAAACTTTTGGCATGTACTGTATTTGAAAGTATGTCTTTAGTACTGAGTGGAGATTCAATGGAGATAAAAAAAGTGACAAAATTGTAATGACGTGGTTGTCGTCGGACAGCAATAAAATGTTGGTTAAATTCCTAGTGTACAGAAAGATAATTACAAGGGTACACACCATCATCAGTCCTGGCTTTTATCGGCATGGTGAGCACAGACGGCTCCGCGATGCTGTCCTTCACCACGGTCGTCTCCACGGTCCTTTTCCTCCTCCTGTTGCATTGCTGTGGATCAAAAATCCGTTTCAAGCTGAAGATCTCATGGGGTTTTCGGTTTAAAACACAAACAGTCAACATTCCTTTACCTTGAAGCTGCTGCAAGTGCTCGGCTCGCAGAGTCGAGTGATGCAATGGAGATAGTAGGTGGAGATGGTCTCGTTCTGCTGCTCGATGAAACGGAACGCCGAGAAGTGGAAGCGGGCCTTTTGGCTGTCGCCGTTCTCCAGGATGGTGGTCAGCTGGTCAATGGAGCACCTTTAAATGAGAGGTGAACCTCACAAGTGTCCCATTGTGGCACAGATACATACAGGGCAGTGCATTAACGATAGGAATACTGTGAGAAATGTAACTCATTTGATCCCATTGCGTCGCTGTTTACCTGACACATGAAACGTAAGACAAATTGGGGGGTGCACTATCCACTTTACCCGCCAAATGGGAGTAGAGTGTTGAATATCTTAAAGGCCTACTGAAATGATTTTTTTTTATTTAAACGGGGATAGCAGATCTATTCTATGTGTCATACTTGATCATTTCGCGATATTGCCATATTTTTGCTGAAAGGATTTAGTATAGAACAACGACGATAAAGATTGCAACTTTTGGTATCTGATAAAAAAAGGCTTGCCCCTACCGGAAGTAGCGTGACGTAGTCAATTGAACATATACGCAAAGTTCCCTATTGTTTACAATGATGGCCGCATGAAGTGAGAGAGATTCGGACCGAGAAAGCGACAATTTCCCCATTAATTTGAGCGAGGATGAAAGATTTGTGGATGAGTAAAGTGCAAGTGAAGGACTAGTGGGGAGTTGAAGCTATTCAGATAGGGAAGATGCTGTGAGAGCCGGGGGTGACCCGATATTCAGCTGGGAATGACTACAACAGTAAATAAACACAAGACATATATATACTCTATTAGCCACAACACAACCAGGCTTATATTTAATATGACACAAATTAATCCTGCTTAAAAACACCTACGTCTTTGTTATGCTAACTCCTAGCTCCTATGCTAGCTCCTAGCTCCATAGAACACGCCAATACAATTCAAACACCTGATCAACACACACAATCACTCAGCCCAAAAGACCGTTCACCTAACCCAAGGTTCATAAAGCTTATATATTTTAAAAAAGTTACGTACATACGCAAAAAAAAAGTTGCGCACATACGGTCAAGCGATCAAATGTTTAGAAGCCAAAGCTGCATACTCACGGTAGCACGTCTGCGTCTTTGTCATCCAAATCAAAGTAATCCTGGTAAGAGTCTGTGTTGTCCCAGTCCTCTACAGGCGTCTGTGTATCGAAGTCAAAAGTCCTCCTGGTTAGAGTCTCTGTTATCCGAGTTCGTCCATCTTGACTGCATCTTTCGGGAATGTAAACAAAGACGCGCCGGCTGTGTACTGTTGTTGCTGACTTCATTCGAAAAATACGTCCGTTTCGCACCGACAACTTTCTTCTTTGCTTGCTCAGCTTCTTTCTCCATAATGCAATGAACATAATTGCAACAGATTCACGAACACAGATGTCCAGAATACTGTGGAATTATGAAATGAAAACAGAGCTTTTTCGTATTGGCTTCAATGTGGAAGGCATACCCGTGTTCCCCGGGCTACGTCACGCGCATACGTCATCCTCAGAGGCGTTTCGAACCGGAAGTTTAGCGGCAAATTTAAAATGTCACTTTATAAGTTAACCCGGCCGTATTGGCATGTGTTATAATGTTAAGATTTCATCATTGATATATAAACTATCAGACTGCGTGGTCGGTAGTAGTGGGTTTCAGTAGGCCTTTAAAATGTGTATTGTGGCAATTCCAACTTTGAGGACAGCGTCAGTTGCTATGTAAAGTGGCGCTTTCCATCATTTTCAGCAGACTGCATTGCAATATCCACTTGGGTGTTGTTGATTAGGTACTCCAGGAATGGGGCCGTATGTATCCCTTCCCTACTGTAGTTACCACGTTGTGGGGGTCAATTTTACAGTCTACAATTTGATTGATAATTTGTTTTGAAATCATAAGTCAAGCAGGTATTTAAGTACAGCATTTATCTTTATTTTAACAAAAAATATTTTCGGAATACATGATAATATAACATTTTGATAATATTGAATTTTAAAAGATGTGCAATTGCATGCAGTACATGATTTTTAATGCCAAAAGGGATAGAACGAATATATTTAGTAAGAAAAGAATAAGCATTTTATTTCATCCCTACAAGCCTGTTTCGCAGGTTTCCCTGCTCTTGAAATTTGATTGAATTTCAATAAAATCCCCTGAAGAGCAGGGAAACCTGCAAAACAGGCGTGTAGGGATGAAATAGGTCAGGAAGGTTAACGGATATGAATATACATGTGTATACTGTATATGTATAATGCATTAACAATATTTTTTATTTTACATAAGCTGCAAAAAAAATAAAAACCTTTTGACTTTAAAAACTGGCAGTCACCAGAATTTCACAGTAAAAGCAGTGGGTTTTTTACAGCATATAAAAACATTGAACAAATGGAATGGAATGGAGAAACAACACCACTGTTTTTAGCAGTAAAATTCAAGCAACAGAGCTGTCACTGTTTTTTGTTTTTTTACCATAAAATCTTGTTTTTTAATGTTTTTTTGTTTGTTTGTTTTTTACTGTTTTAGAAGTTTTACTGTATATGGAAAAAAAACAATACCAAAGTTGATTTTACAGTAAAAAAACTCAGTCCGACAGAATTTAACCGTAAAATCTATTGTCAATTTTACAGTCTACAATTTGATTGATAATTTGTTTTGAAATCATAAGTCAAGCAGGTATTTAAGTACAGTATTTTTCTTTATTTTAACAAAACATATTTTCGGAATACATGATAATATAACAATTTGAGGGGGGGGGGGGGGTTGGTGGTAGCGGGGGTGTATTTTGTAGCGTCCCCGAAGAGTTAGTGCTGCAAAGGGTTCTGGGTATTTGTTCTGTTGTGTTTATGTTGTGTTACGGTGCGGATGTTCTCCCGAAATGTGTTTGTCATTCTTGTTAGGTGTGGATTCACAGTGTGGCGCATATTTCTAACAGACTTAAAGTTGTTTATACGGCCACCCTCAGTGTAACCTGTATCGCTGTTGATCAAGTATGCGTTGCATTCACGTGTGTGTGCGCACATATCTTGTGACTGGGCCGGCCCGTTGTTAGAGTGGATGAAAAGCGGACGTGACGTAGAGGACGTTAAAGGCAGTGCCTTTAAGGCAGGCCCCCAAGACTGTCGTCCGGGTGGGCTACGAGATATAATGACTGATGAACACCTTCGTTCGATAATGAAGGTTGCCTCAGCTCAAAGCCTGAGCCCCGACATTAATGAACTAGCATCCAAGAAAAGATGCCAGGTATCTGGCTTGGGCACATCAGATGAGATCAGTGTGTTGCAAACTCAGCAGTTTAAAGTCCTGAATGGTTGGTTTATTCATTGTTATTTTATTTTCAAATTTATTAGCCTGTGGAAAAGTTAATGTTGATATTTACCTCAGAAGGCTGCAAATAGAAAAGAGGCATTCAATTTTTATTTCAATTGTATTTGATATGCCATTGATATTTTTTAATTATTATTATTATTATTTGAAAGTCGATTTTGCATGTCACTATAAAGTTATAGAAGCCTTGCTTGTTCAATATTCAATGCAAAACTTGTTTGGGTCCCTACTAAAAGGTTAATTTGTTCAACCCGCGGCTTTGTTCAGTTTTAAATTTTGGCCCACTCTGTATTTGAGTTTGACACCCCTGCTCTAGAGCCAGATGTGGCTTTAGCTGACACTGCTTAACATGATAAGTAATGAATAATTCCGCTGGTAATCACAGTGTTAAAAATAACCACGTATCAACCAGACTACAAAGCCATCAGCAAAGCCATGCAGCACCAGAAGTTGCATTAATGGTAAGATAAGAGACTTATTATACTCAAAAAATGTTGGTCTTACTTAAAAATGCATGCATTTAGTTCTATTCATTGTTAAAAAAAATATTATACGGCTCTCACGGAAATACATTTTAATATATTTGGCTTTCATGGCTCTCTCAGCCAAAAAGGTTCCCGACCCCTAGTTTACAGTAACCTCATCCCCAAGTCTTCAACCTAAAGCCTCAGTTTGTCATATAGACAAGGACTCAACCGTCTATAGAAAAGTTGAAGACAATTAATAAAGTATTCCATCCATCCATCCATATTCTTCCGCTTATCCGAGGTCGGGTCGCGGGGGCAGCAGCCTAAGCAGGAAAGCCCAGACTTTCCTCTCCCCAGCCACTTGGTCCAGCTCTTCCCGGGGGATCCTGAGGCGTTCCCAGGCCAGCCGGGAGACAGTCTACCCTACGTGCCCTGGGTCTTCCCCGTGGCCTCCTACAGGTCGGACGAGCCCTATACACCTCCCTAGGGAGGCGTTCGGGTGGCATCCTGACCAGATGCCCGAACCACCTCATCTGGCTCCTCTCCATGTGGAGGAGCAGCGGCTGAACTTTGAGCTCCCCCCGGATGGCAGAGCTTCTCACCCTATCTCTAAGGGAGAGCCCCGCCACCCGGTGGAGGAAACTCATTTCGGCCGCTTGTACCCGTGATCTTGTCCTTTCGGTCATAACCCAAAGCTCATGACCATAGGTGAGGATGGGAACGTAGATCGAGCGGTAAATTAAGAGCTTTGCCTTCCGGCTCAGCTCCATCTTCACCACAACGGATCAATACAGCGTCCGCATTACTGAAGACGCCGCACCGACCCGCCTGTCGATCTCACGATCCACTCTTCCCTCACTCGTGAACAAGACTCCGAGGTACTTGAACTCCTCCACTTGGGGCAGGGTCTCCTCCTCAACCTGGAGATGGCACTCCACCCTTTTCCGGGCGAGAACCATGGACTCAGACTTGGAGGTGCTGATTCTCATCCCAGTCACTTCACACTCAACTGCGAACCGATCCAGTATTGAATAAAATAGTTGGTTTAAAAGAGTCATAAACTAAACGTTTGTGTTGCGGTTTCTGCTTTCTTTGGACTTACGAGACAAAGAGATTAAAGAAGGTGGAGTTGTTCGGATGCGGGGACACCGAAGCGTAGCAGCGGTCCAGAAGCACATAGTACCTGTGGAGAGAGAATGAGGTCCCCAGCACCGAGTCAGAGACTCCAGGTCACAGGTGGAATCCTCACATTTACAATATCAAGACGCGTGGTATTGATGGATAAAGCTCGCATGTCGTCACACAGGAAATATCAAACCAACTGATCAATTCAAAGAGCCGACAACAGCGTGATAGGTTCTTACTGCGACGTCAGGTTGGAGGCAATGACCTCCACGTAGAGCTTCTTTCGTAGCTCCACGCCTTGCGGTGGCATGATGAGAGGCGTGGTGTAGTTTTCATCCTGGACAAAGAAGGCACGAGTTGACAAACACAAAAACACATAAGCTCTTTAGGAAGAGTTAGTGATAAAGTGTGTTGGTCCGGAAAAAAGGGTGATACCTGGTACAAAGTCATGCTGAGGGTGCTGATGAAGCTTCCATTGTTGTCTTTCAGGGCAATGGAGGAGGACGACCTAGAAAGGAATAGTAATGTTCATATCAGGGCCATCCTTGGCTATATTAGGGCCCAAAGCAGCATTCTTTAGCATTAAAAGATTACAGTTGGTACAAAATGCGGCTGCAAGGCTTTTGACAAAAACAAGAAAGTTTGATCATATTACGCCTATACTGGCTCACTTGCACTGGCTTCCTGTGCACTTAAGATGCGACTTTAAGGTTTTACTACTTACGTATAAAATATTACACGGTTTAGCTCCAGCCTATCTCGCCGATTGTATTGTACCATATGTCCCGACAAGAAATCTGCGTTCAAAGAACTCCGGCTTATTAGTGATTCCCAGAGCCAAAAAAATGTCTGCGGGCTATAGAGCGTTTTCTATTCGGGCTCCAGTACTCTGGAATGCCCTCCCGGTAACAGTTAGAGATGCTACCTCAGTAGAAGCATTTAAGTCCCATCTTAAAACTCATTTGTATAATCTAGCCTTTAAATAGACCCCCCCTTTTTTTAGACCAGTTGATCTGCCGTTTCTTTTCTTCTCTCCTCTTCTCCCCTGTCCCTTGCGAGGGGGAGTTGCATAGGTCCGGTGGCCATGGATGAAGTGCTGGCTGTCCAGAGTCGGGACCCCGGGTGGACCACTAGCCTGTGCATCGGTTGGGGACATCTCTGCGCTGCTGACCCGTCTCCGCTCGGGATGGTTTCCTGTTGGCCCCGCTGTGGACTGGACTCCCGCTGATGTGTTGGATCCACTGTGGACTGGACTTTCACAATGTTATGTCAGACCCACTCGACATCCGTTGCTTTCGGTCTCCCCTAGAGGGGGGGGGGGGGGGGGTTACCCACATATGCGGTCCTCTCCAAGGTTTTTCATAGTCATTCACCGACGTCCCACTGGGGTGAGTTTTTCCTTGCCCGTATGTGGGCTCTGTACCGAGGATGTCGTTGTGGCTTGTACAGCCCTTTGAGACACTTGTGATTTAGGGCTATATAAATAAACATTGATTGATTGATTGATGATCTTTTATATTATATGTTAATTTACTCAAACTTGAATTCAAAGGACCCGTAGCGTGCGGTTGATCAACGTTTTACTAACAAGCTCTCTTAATGTACTTGTTGCTCCTGAAAATGAATCTGGCAGTCATTTCCCTTAATATCACTTAGTTTTTGATGACTAACTGTACTTGTGTCCTGGGCATCCGGCAGTGGAGGCTCCTCTATGGGGTCATGGGGCACTAGGAGGTTAACCCCGTGGCGAAGTTGGTAGAGTGGCCGTGCCAGAAATCGGACGGTTGCTGGTTACTGGGGTTCAATCCCCACCTTCTACCATCCTAGTCACGTCCGTTGTGTCCTTGGGCAAGACACTTCACCCTTGCTCCTGATGGGTGCTGGTTAGCGCCTTGCATGGCAGCTCCCGCCATCAGTGTGTGAATGTGTGTGTGAATGGGTGAATGTGGAAATACTGTCAAAGCGCTTTGAGTACCTTGAAGGTAGAAAAGCGCTATACAAGTATAACCCATTTATCATTTATTTACTGTTACCCCAGGTGGCCCTTGGCAAAGGCCTAGTACCTGACTGCCCCCTAGCCAGGGACACGGTGAAGACCTCAACGGCGGAGCAGGCGGAAGACGGTAGATTTAAGAACTACCACAAAGGCTGCGATGGCGGAAGAAGACTACAGCAGAAAAGGGTCCCCAGTCGTCCTGGACTCCATGCCACTGGACCTTGACCCGATTCTGTCAAGGATCGTGTGGTGGCTGTCTGTGCACCAGTCTCCCCACGTTAAACAAAGTCACGCAAAGGCATCCTCCATAAAGCGAAACACCCCTACCAGGAGGATCGTCATACTCGTTCGAGTGACCGCCGATGATGATGACTTGTAACAGCCCCTTTCAATCGCCAGACTCAATATGCCCTTTTGGTGTGACCTCATCTGTAGAAATGGAGCCTATTCCCCCGCATAGACAGGGTCGTTAAAGGTATGTAAGACTATTATTTTGAACACTTGGTTGCATGTTTCTGTTGCCCTGGTCCATGATCACTTCAAAACTGATATACAAACCCCGTTTCCATATGAGTTGGGAAATTGTGTTAGATGTAAATATAAACGGAATACAATGATTTGCAAATCATTTTCAACCCATATTCAGTTGAATATGCTACAAAGACAACATATTTGATGTTCAAACTGATAAACTTTTTTTTTTGTTGCAAATAATCATTAACTTTAGAATTTGATGCCAGCAACACGTGACAAAGAAGTTGGGAAAGGTGGTAATAAATACTGATAAAGTTGAGGAACACTTATTTGGAACATCCCACAGGTGAACAGGCAAATTGGGAACAGGTGGGTGCCATGATTGGGTATAAAAGTAGATTCCATGAAATGCTCAGTCATTCACAAACAAGGATGGGGCGAGGGTCACCACTTTGTCAACAAATGCGTGAGCAAATTGTTGAACAGTTTAAGAAAAACCTTTCTCAACCAGCTATTGCAAGGAATTTAGGGATTTCACCATCTTCGGTCCGTAATATCATCAAAGGGTTCAGAGAATCTGGAGAAATCACTGCACGTAAGCAGCTAAGCCCGTGACCTTCGATCCCTCAGGCTGTACTGCATCAAAAAGCAACATCAGTGTGTAAAGGATATCACCACATGGGCTCAGGAACACTTCAGAAACCCACTGTCAGTAACTACAGTTGGTCGCTACATCTGTAAGTGCAAGGTAAAACTCTCCCATGCAAGGCGAAAACCGTTTATCAACAACACCCAGAAACACCTTCGGCTTCGCTGGGCCTGAGCTCATCTAAGATGGACTGATACAAAGTGGAAAAGTGTTCTGTGGTCTGACGAGTCCACATTTCAAATTGTTTTTGGAAACTGTGGACGTCGTGTCCTCCGGACCAAAGAGGAAAAGAACCATCCGGATTGCGCAAAGTTGAAAAGCCAGCGTCTGTGATGGTATGGGGGTGTATTAGTGCCCAAGACATGGGTAACTTACACATCTGTGAAGGCACCATTAATGCTGAAAGGTACATACAGGTTTTGGAGCAACATATGTTGCCGTCCAAGCAACGTTACCATGGACGCCCCTGCTTATTTCAGCAAGACAATGCCAAGCTACGTGTTACATCAACGTGGCTTCATAGTAAAAGAGTGCGGGTACTAGACTGGCCTGCCTGTAGTCCAGACCTGTCTCCCATTGAAAATGTGTGGCGCATTATGAAGCCTAAAATAGCAGAAGGGAGACCCCCGGACTGTTGAACAACTTAAGCTGTACATCAAGCAAGAATGGGAAAGAATTCCACCTGAGAAGCTTCAAAAATGTGTCTCCTCAGTTCCCAAACGTTTACTGAGTGTTGTTAAAAGGAAAGGCCATGTAACACAGTGGTGAACATGCCCTTTCCCAACTACTTTGGCACGTGTTGCAGCCATGAAATTCTAAGTTAATTATTATTTGCAAAAAAAATTTAAAGTTTATGAGTACTCCGGCTTCCTCCCACCTCCAAAAACATGCACCTGGGGATAGGTTGATTGGCAACACTAAATTGGCCCTAGTGTGTGAATGTGAGTGTGAATGTTGTCTGTCTATCTGTGTTGGCCCTGCGATGAGGTGGCGACTTGTCCAGGGTGTACCCCGCCTTCCGCCCGATTGTAGCTGAGATAGGCTCCAGCGCCCCCCGCGACCCCGAAGGGAATAAGCGGTAGAAAATGGATGGATGGATGGAGTTTGAACATCAAATATGTTGTCTTTGTAGTGCATTCAATTGAATATGGGTTGAAAAGGATTTGCAAATCATTGTATTCCGTTTATATTTACATCTAACACCATTTCCCAACTCATATGGAAACAGGGTTTGTACATGAAAATAAAGAAAGTGGGATTTACAATATTAAATATTAACAATAAAATATGAATATTTACAAAATATGAACGTCGCTCCTCTTTCACTTCTCAGACCAGCTCCTCCATAGTTGTGTATCTTTTACAATCAAGCAAAACACGACAAAAATGAAGAAAAAAAAAGCAAAATATGAATGCAAAGTGTAATAAACACCTACAATATGATATATTATCAGGTAAAAATCTGATTCCGCATGCGTTTCGAGCTGGCTGCTCTGAAAACAAACTCCACCCACTCTGCTCTGTTCCTGGTCTGAGCTGCTGTGACGTAGATTACCACAATAACTCCTATAACACTTGAAAGCGCAGATTTCAACCATTGAAATATTTTCTGTAGTTCTACAGTTTTCATGTTAAAGGTCTGAAAAAATGATGTAGAACGTCCGGCGGGCCGGATTGAAAATCTTAATGGGCCGCATGTGGCGTATTTTACCTTATTTTTTTCTCATTTTTTAGCGCCAGGTCTGCTCTTTTTTCGCCAATTTTTCACAGGTTCTGACTCAGTCTTTTATTCCTTGACTGCATTTGGCTTGAGTCGTTTTAATGTTTTTCCATCCAAACTTCGACCAAAACCGTCCGTCTTCGAAATTAAGATTACTTCAAATGATCGCTGCAAATTACACTCTACTCACTTGGTCCATCCTATTTTGCACGAGCCTATTTGATTGGAGAGGTCCTTTCTTTCCTCATATTCCCATCATTTGGGAATATGAGGATTTATCAGATTTATGGAAAACTTTTTGATCATTTTCGTCATTTTTCACATTTTGGGCTGCTTTACCCCTTTTCTTCACCGCTTCCCTGTGCGTCATTCCTGTGTGTATTTTAGACATTTTGGGTATTTTGGCTCTTCCCAGGACTTATGGAACTCAAACCCTGGGTAGGTATTTTTGATCATTTTCGGCATTTTTCACATATTTCGCCCTGAGATCGGTAGGTCGTGAGTTCAAACCCCAGCCGAGTAATACCAAAGACTATAAAAATGGGACCCATTACCTCCCTGCTTGACACTCAGCATCAAGGGTTGGAATTGGGGGTTGAATCACCAAAACGTATTCCCGGGCGCGACCACCGCTGTTGCTCACTGCTCCCCTCACCTCCCAGGGGGTGATCAAGGGTGATGGGTCAAATGCAGAGAATAATTTCGCCACACCTAGTGTGTGTGTGACAATCATGGGCTGTTTTCCCCGCTTCCCTGTGCGTCATTCCTGTGTGTATTTTTGACATTTTGGGCATTTTGGCTCTTCCCAGGATTTATGGAACAAAATCCGGGTAGATATTTTTGATTATTTTCGGCATTTTTGACATTTTGGGCTGTTTTCCCCTTTGTCTTCCCTGCTTCCGTGTGCGTCATTCCTAGATGTATTTTTGACATTTTGGTCATTCTGGCTCTTCCTGGGACTTATTGAACTCAGTCCTAGGTAGACATTTTTGATTATTTTCGGCATTTTTCACATTTTGGGCTGTTTTCCCCCTTTTCTTCCCTGCTTCCTTCTGTGCCATTCCTGGGTGTATTTTTTTACATTTTGGTCATTCTGGCTCTTCCCGGGACTTATATTCATTATTCGTAATTTTTCACATTTTGGGCTGTTTTCCCACTTTTCTTCCCCGCTTCCCTGTGCGTCATTCCTGAGTGTATTTTTTACATTTTGGTAATTCTGGCTCTTCCTGGGACTTATGGAACTCAATCCCGGGTAGATATTTTGGATAATTTTCGTAATTTTTCACATTTTGGGTTGTTTTCCCCCTTTTCTTCCTTGCTTCCCTGTGCATCATCCCTGGGTGTATTTTTTTTAAACATTTTGGTCATTCTGGCTCTTCCCGGGACTTATTGAACTGAAACCTGGGTAGGTATTTTTGATAATTTTCCGCATTTTTCACATTTTGGGCTGTTTTTCCCCTTTTCTTCCCTGCTTCCCTGTGCATCATCCCTGGGTGTACTTTTGAAATGTTGGTCATTCTGGCTCTTCCTGGGACTTATGGAACTCAAACCTGGGTAGGTATTTTTGATCATTTTCGTCATTTTTCACATTTTGGGCTGTTTTCCCCCTTTTCTTCCCCGCTTCCCTGTGCGTCATTCCTGGGTGTATTTTTGACATTTTGGTCATTCTGGCTCTTCTTTGGACTTATGGAACTCAAACCTAGGTAGGTATTTTTGATCATTTTTGGCATTTTTCACGATTTAGGGAGCTTTTTTAGTTCTATTGCTACAACTTGCAATAATGTATCTGGCAGGAAAACTTTATAATTTCTTAAAATTCTTTATCGCGGATAAAGATGCTACCAACACATACACTACACCCTCTAGTCTTCTGTAGGTGACGTCAGATATAGTCCTGCTCACATTTTGGAGCTAAAAATGTGCTGAAACTTAAGAAAACAAGACTAAAATCATAACTGTTTATTTTGGGGAAAATGTCATCCGTAAACATAATTTGAATACAAATGCTGCCAATGGTGTCAGCATTAGCAGGGTATTTTAATTTGTACATGATTTCTCAATGTCGTATTGAGTTGAGTTTTTCCTTGTGATTAAGGGTTATATAAATAAACTTAGATTTATTGATTGACTTGTACTAAAACAAGTTAATGGGAAATCATTAGTTTGATAATTACCTTTTTAGTGCAAAATAACAAATGAACATGATTATATTTGCAAACCTTCCTGCCACAGGCTCGAACCCAGAACATGTGCCTTACAAGTACAGCACTAACGCCACAAGGGACAGTATAAAATGCTAAGCAATTTTGCCAAAATACTTTTGCAGTCAAATTTCATATGAAGCGCCCTGTCGTTCGTTAATTACATTTTAAATGCGCGTCTTCACGCAAAACCAGGTCCCGCACGGATCGCCGGGGCCGTACACACAGCACGTGATCTGCATATAAGGAGGGGCGGCCTTGGTTTATACACTTTGTCAAGGTGTTGTTTTGAGTACCGCATACTTACACATCCACTTGGGTGTTGTTGATGAGGTACTCCAGAGGGTAGGCGCACGAGTAGAAATATTTGAGCTCGGTGTTGTAGGTGATTGTTCCAATAGTGGGGTCGTAAGATCGCACCACCCCACTGACGTTGACTGTTTGGATGTTGGAGAAGTCGGAGAATATTCCTGTCCCCGGTGCGCTTGTAGTCTGGAAACGGGATATTTTATTTATACTTGGCATTCATGGGCTGAAATTATTCAGTAACACAAATCTCAAATCCAAATAATTGCTTGGACGCATGACTTACGATGAAATTACTCCCGCAGGCGTTTCCCTCTCGGATGGGGAAGCTGAATCTCACCACTGGGGGCTCCACAGATGTGTCGAGCCTACCCTGACAGTGTGAACTGCCCATGATACGGTTGAGGATTAGTAGGCTCTCGTTGTATCCGGTGTAGACAACCGGGCAGATCTGGATGGCCAGGTCAATGGCGGACGTGCCGCACATCACTGCAATATCCGTGTATTCTGATGGTAAGAAGGCATGGAGTCATTCACTTTGATACGAAAAAACTAAGAATATTAACAGTGTTTTGAAGCAAATGAGGCAAAATAGGGTGGAATGTTTTGTTTTATCAATGAGGTTGGGACCATCAGTTGTGTTGTCCTAACTTTTGGCCTGTACTGTATTTTTTTTTTTTAATCCTGTACGACATTACGACAATAAAATTACATTTGTGTCGAAATATCTGGCTATTTTTTTTAGTTAATTTATTGCCGTCAAGTTTTACTGTGATTAATCAAAATGAATCAAAATTCAAAAGTGGGATCAATCTGTTTAAAAAAGATCTCTCTTGACAGCACTAATTTAAAATACTTTGAAGAAAATATGGTAGATGGATTTGTGTTCTGCCTGAAGCCGTGTATCTAAACCAGTGGTGCCCGCATGTGGCCAAACAGCTCAATTTTTGTTTCTTCTGACCACAGAACTTTCCTCCAGGAGGTCTTATCTTTGTCCATGTGATGTCAGATGTAACAAAAATTTAGCTGTTTGGCCACAATACTCAGCAATATGTTTGGAGGAGAAAAGCTGAGGCCTTTAATCCCAGGAACACCATGCCTCCCGTCAAGCACGGTGGTGGTAGTATTATGCTCTGGGCCTGTTTTGCCGCCAATGCAACTGGTGCTTTATAGAGAGTAAATGGGACAGTGAAAAAGGAGGATTACCTCCAAATTCTTCAGGACAACCTAAAATCATCAGCCCGGAGGTTGGGTCTTGGGCGCAGTTGGGTGTTCCAACAGGACAATGACCCCACACATGTCAAAAGTGGTAAAGGAATGGCTAAATCAGACTCGAATTAAGGTTTTAGAATGGCCTTCTCTAAGTCCTGACTTAAAGGCCTACTGAAAGCCACTACTACCGACCACGCAGTCTGATAGTTTACATTATATATCAATGATGAAATCTTAACATTGCAACACATGCCAATACGGCCGGGTTAACTTATAAAGTGCAATTTTAAATTTCCCGGGAAATATCCGGCTGAAAACGTCTCGGTATGATGACGTTTGCGCGTGACGTCACGGATTGTGCGGAAGTATTGAGACACCATTGTGTCCCAATACAAACAGCTCTGTTTTCATCGCAAAATTCCACAGTATTCTGGGCATCTGTGTTGGTGAATCTTTTGCAATTTGTTTAATGTACAATGAAGACAGCAAAGAAGAAAGCTGTAGGTGGGAAGCGGTGTATTAGCGGTTGGCTGCAGCAACACAACCAGGAGGACTTTGAGTTGGATAGCAGACGCGCTACCGTGAGTATGCAGCTTTCTTCCAAACATTTGATCGCTTGCCCGTCCGTGCGTGCCGCTATGTGCATGTCACGTACGTAACTTTGGGGGAATATATGTGCTGTATGAACTTTACGGAAGTGAACGGTACTTTGGGCTGTGGGATTGAGTGTGTTGTGCGGGTGTTTGAGTTGTATTGGCGGGTTATATGGACGGGAGGGGGGGAGGTGTTTGTTATGCGCGATTAACTTGTGGCATATTAAATATAAGCCTGGTTGTGTTGTGGCTAATAGAGTATATATATGTCTTGTGTTTATTTACTGTTTTAGTCATTCCCAGCTGAATATCAGGTCCCACCCGCCTCTCACAGCATTTTCCCTATCTGAATCGCTTCCACTGCCCTCTAATCCTTCACTTTCACTTTCCTCATCCACGAATCTTTCATCCTCGCTCAAATTAATAGGGTAATCATCGCTTTCTCGGTCCGAATCGCTCACGCTGCCATGATTGTAAACAATGTGCAGATGTGAGGAGCTCTTCAACCTGTGACGTCACGCTACTTCCGGTACAGGCAAGGCTTTTTTTATCAGCGACCAAAAGTTGCAAACTTTATCGTCGATGTTCTCTACTTAATCCTTTCAGCAAAAATATGGCAATATCGCGAAATGATCAAGTATGACACATAGAATGGACCTGCTATCCCCGTTTAAATAAGAAAATCTCATTTCAGTAGGCCTTTAAACGTGTGGACAATGCTGATGAAACAAGTCCATGTCAGAAAACCAACACAATTAGCTGAACTGCACCAATTTTGTCAAGAGGAGTGGTCAAAAACTCAACCAGAAGCTTGCCAGAATCTTGTGGATGGCTACCAAAAGTGCCTTATTGCAGTGAAACTTTCCAAGGGACATGTAACCAAATATTAACATTGCTGTATGTATACTTTTGACCCAGGAGATTTGGTCACATTTTCAGTAGACCCATAATAAATTCATAAGAGAACCAAACTTCATGAATGGTTTTTTGTGACCAACAAGTATGTGCTCCAATCACTCTATCACAAAAAAAATAAGAGTTGTAGAAATGATTGGAAACTCAAGACAGCCATGACATTATGTTCTTTACAAGTGTATGTACGCCTCCCTGAAGGCCTGCATCTAGACCAGGGGTGTCAAACATACGGCCCGAGGGCCGAATCAGGCCCGCGGACAATTTTATCCGGCCCGCGGGATGAGTTTGCAAAGTATGAAAATGTACCTGAAATTTTTGAATGAAAGAAACTGCTGTTCTAAATGTGTCCACTGGATGTCACAATAGCAATTCTTTGTATTAAAGTTAAAGTACCAATGGTTGTCACACACACACTAGGTGTGGTGAAATTCGTCCTCTGCTTTTGACCCATCCCCTTGTTCACTTCCTGGGAGGTGAGGGGAGCAGTGAGCAGCAGCGGTGGCCGCGCTCAGGAATCATTTTTGGTGATTTAACCCCCAATTCCAACCTTTGATGCTGAGTGCCAAGCAGGGAGGTAATGGGTCCCATTTTTATAGTCTTTGGTACGACTCGGCCGGGGTTTGAACTCACGACCTACCGATCTCAGGGCGGACACTCTAACCACAAGGCCACTGAACATGTGTAATAGTGCCTATTATTCGGGCACTATTGACAAGTGATGCACCGAAAATTTGGTCTTCTTAATTAGAAACCGAAACCGGATGTTGTGATAAAATATTGTTTCTTTGGCCTACCACTAGGTCAGGAGTGTCAAACATACGGTATTTTAATACACACACACCGAGCACCCATGTAGATCGGCACCTATGACAGTATCAGTCAAGGAAAATGATCAAACTACATAAATAACATACTGTAATTTGATTTTGATAGCATTTTTTTATCTTGATAGATTGGACATTAACACCAGTGAGTTGACTGATGAACATTATTACATAATTTATTCAGAAAATATAAATAACAACAAATAAAGTATCTATACTATTAACGGCAACAGGTAATTGTAAAAAAAAACAACAGGATTTGTTCTTGTTCTATTTTTAAACAAAGAAAACAATCTGAAGTTGTCTTTATTTTTAAGTTATCGTGCCGTGATTTTACCAGTCCGGCCCACTTGGGAGTTGATTTTTCTCCATGTGGCCCCCGATCTAAAATGAGTTTGACACCCCTGGTCTAGACTCAAACCGATACGAGCCTTGGGAAGGCAGTCAAAGCAGTAAGGTTGAAGGTCAGGTGGTCTCATTGTCTCACCGGGTCGTCTGGCGTGCGTCCCGCAGTCAGATAAACTGAGGGCCTCTCGGCCCGCAATACACAAGGATGTCAGGACGAGGAAGCTGATTAAAGCCATCTCCCAGCTCTGCCCTCTGTGTGAGAAACACAAATGTCAGACCCAAAAACACTTCTAAAAAGGAAATTAATCCGTAAAAGGCATCTGGGATTACGGTGCAAAATCCACTTTTCCAAGCGGTCTATTGACCTACCTCAGTCTTTCAGCCTGGTTGGTGATGAGAGAGCGTGGCGGAGGGTTTTATATACGCCGCGACTCTTTTAGGATTGGACGGAAAAAGGGTCAATGATACATTGGTGGGGTTTGTGTAAACAATTCCCTTTTTGTGGCCCGGGCTCGGTCGTCGTCTCCTGGAGGCAAATAATGAAACCCAACACAGACCTCTTTAAATTTACAAGCTGGAACAATGTCTTTGTGAGTGAGTGAGTGAGTGAGCGCATGAATGCACCCCTCTACCCACTAATATGAAACTCTGTAAAGTGAGGGAATGGATGCTATTCATCCGTCACACAATAGTTGTCTTCTGATGATTTAAAGTGGCCTGGATGAGCTTTTTGTGTGACTCATGTGACCAGAAGGACGTGTTTAGGGATGGCTTTTAAAGCTGGCATCATCATGAGGATGACATGTTCATGTCTCAGCTCTTCGTTCCGCTTAATCTCACGCTCTAAATGTGATTTATGGTGTCTGTGCAGGTTTAAATTTAAGACTATGGTAAAATGATCGTGTCAGCCGACCCACCTGGGAAGGGAACCCTCCGATTGGGGTCAAGTTGGAGGATGATTGTCATGCTTTTGTGTAAAGCCTGATCACGTTATTAGCACAATGACGTGTGCACGTAAAAATGCCGAGAGTCCACACATGCTCACTTTGTAAGATTTCAGCACTTTACGGGAAGATATTGCTACTGGTACTCGCTCCACTTATTTCCCTCTCTCATGACGGAGACAGAATCAGAAATACTTTAATAATCCCCGAGGGGAAATTAAGATTTTTGGTACAATCCCATTCAAGATCAGACAAACATTACAGGGAGACAGAACAGGATCGCTGACGGGTCTGCCAACTTCCGGCACTCCTTACAAAAAAGGTGAGAAACAGGTAAACGATGGGGACGGGCGGGGTGAGAAAAAAATAATAAAAATTCAGTCCAAGCCTGGGCCCCTGGAGAGGGGTCCAGACTGAAGCCAATGAAAAAAACTTCATAGCCATAGCACACATAAACACGTGTAAGAGGGAAACATCAAAGAAAACATTAAGGACATTACATATATTAAAAGAGCAGAGCTGATGCAACCAGCCACTTCTACATACAGCCACAAAAGTAAAACAACAACAACAAAAACATAGACACTGTGGTGGCCTCTGCAGTGTTCCATGCCATCGTCTGCTAGGGTGGGGGCAGCACAGCCAGAGACAGGAGCAGACCCAACAAAGCAACCAAGAGAGCCGACTCCACCCTCGGCCGCCCACCAACTCTCGGCCAGTGTCCAGTCCGCATGGATGAGCGAGGATGCGTCTAAGGCAGGGGTGTCCAAAGTGCGGCCCGGGGGCCATTTGCGGCCCGCAGGTCATTTTTTCACTGCACATTTTAAAAATACGATTGGAAAAAATTAAAAACATAAAAAATGGTATAAAAGAGCAAACAGGTGAAATGTAACAAGAAAATGTTGCAATGTTTACTCTAATAACACAAAGCTGCCATGCAGACTGTTTATTTCTTTAAAAAATTATAATGAATCAAAATCAACGTCATTATGAATTATTGACCTATTCAAGGCTCCAATTACGTCACATTAAATATTCCACTTTGAGATATTTTTGGGGAAAATTTTGCATATTTTGTGTTTGCCATATAAAAAACTGAGCTGTTTTTTTTTAAAGAAGGCCCTCAAACGAACAAACAAAAAACATAAACAACAATAACATTTATAATTGGCGGATAGCTCTGAAGTTGAGATTATTGAGATTATTGTGTTAAAAGTAAACAGTAAAAAAAAATTATAATTTATTTTTTTAACACTTTAATGAGTATGACCCTTTTGGTTCCCCAATAATGATAGTGTGATTTGTTTTTAAGGGTCATTGCTCAAAAAATAATAATGAATTAAAATCAATGGTGTTACGAGTTATTGACCTTTTTAAGGCTCCAATTATTATATGATGTCAAATATTCCACGTAAAAATGTTATTGGGTGAAAATATTACATATTTTGTGTTTTTTCCATTAAAAAATGGGTTTTCTTTGACAAAAAGAGCATACACATCTTTAAAAACGTTATATTGACAGATAGACTTAATGTTTATCTAGAGATTTAAAACTTGAATAATAATGAATAATAATAAAAAATAATAATACTGAATAATGACACATTCTTTATATTTTTTTGACCAAAACCCTTTGGGGTGGAGGCCTAAATGTATATTTTTTATACATATATTGTATTGGTTTTTTAAATAAAAAATATCAAAATGGCCCCTGCTTGCTCTGATTTTTCAGTGTGCGGCCCTCAGTGGAAAGAGTTTGGACACCCCTGGTCTAAGGAGACCAAGGTGTCCGATACCTGCTCATTCAGCCAAGGCCCTGTCTCTTCATCCGCATCGCCTCCAGTCTCTCCAAACGGACTCTGGTGTGGCAGAGACCCGGCAGGACGCCGAGACAAATACTCTGAATACCAAAAATGTAAAACAGAAGTAGATAAACAACCCAATAATATCAACCTCAAATTACTCCTTTCAATCCTCAAAAAGCAATGCAATAAATTAAGAAGTAAGTCAACCAACCTGACTAAATCCTTAAAAAAAAAAATTACATTAACGACAAAATAGAGGAAAACACAAATAAGCCACGTGAGCTCTGGAAAATTCTCAACAACCAGCTTCCTGGTTGCAGCCAGAAACTTAAAACCAGACTCGCCAACATCAGCATCAAGGAGGGTGACTCCCTCATTACAGACAAAATGGAGGTAGCTAGCAGACTTAACATCTTTCTCACCAGCATAGCCGCAACTCTTGTCAACAAGCTGTCCTACCACTCTGGTCGCTTTGGTGTAGAACACATTAAAGCCTTCTACAGAAAGCTAGGAGTATCCAACGATGATTTCAAATTAGAAATGGTCACAGCTGATGAGGTATTTAAAAGATTGAGCGCGCTCCACCCTAACAAGGCCACCGGCCTTGATAATATTCCCTCCAGATTCCTCAGGGACTCTGCCTCCATCATTGCCCCGATCATCACGCACATAATAAACCTATCAATTACGCAAGGCCAAGTACCAAAAGATTTTAAGATATCAAGAGTAACTCCCCTCTTTAAAAAAGGAAGCAAATTGGAACCTGGCAACTACCGACCTGTTTCTATTCTCAGTTCCATTTCGAAAGTAATGGAGAAAATAGTTTATGAACAGGTTGATAGTTACCTTGCCACTAATAAACTCATGTACAAATTCCAATCCGGCTTCAGAACTAACCACTCCACTGACACATGCCTTCTCTATCTGACCGACCACATCAAACATGAGGTGGACGCGGGCAAATACTGCGGCATGGTCATGCTGGACCTTCAGAAGGCCTTTGACACCGTTAACCACGCTAAACTGTTGGATAAGCTCATGGAGCTGGATGCAATCTTACTTGGAGGGGAGGGAGCAGGTGGTAGAGGTGAACGGCACCGTGTCCCCCCCCCCCTCTCGGTGAGCTGTGGAGTCCCCCAAGGCAGTATGTTGGGACCTTTACTGTTCCTAATATACATAAACGACATGTCATCGGCATGCGACTGTGAATTGTTTTTGTTTGCAGATGACTCTGCCCTGCTGGTATCCGGCAAGGACAAGTCACAGGTGGAGAAAATCCTCAGTGCTGAGCTCTGTAGAACTTGCACCTGGCTCGCTGACAACAAGCTATCCATACACTTGGGTAAAACAGAATCCATCCTGTTTGGGTCCCACATCAACCTTAAGAAAGTCAATGACTTCACCATAAAAGTGGGTGACATTGTTATCACCAGGAAAGATGAGGTCACCTACCTAGGTTCCATTCTAGAGGCTAACCTTTCCTGTGATAAAATGGCAACCAAGGTAATCAGAAAGGTTAACCAACGAACAAGATTTCTCTACAGAATCTCCTCTCTGGTCAACAAAAGCACCTTGAGGATTCTGGCGGGAACTCTCGTTCAACCCTTTTTCGATTACGCATGCACCTCCTGGTACCCTAGCACCTCCAAAACCCTCAAATCTAAACTCCAAACATCCCAGAACAAGCTAGTCAGGTTACTTCTAGACCTCCACCCCAGATCACACCTCACTCCTACCCACTTCTCTAAAGTGGGCTGGCTCAGGGTGGAGGACAGAGTTAAACAACTTGCACTGAGCCTAGTCTATAAAATCCACTACACCTCCCTGATACCGAAGTACAGGTCAAACTACTTCCTTAACGTAAATGACCGCCATAACCACAACACCAGGGGGAGCTCCACTAACCACGTTAAACCCAGATTCCGAACTAACAAAGATCTTAACTCATTCTCTTTCTATGCCACATCAATGTGGAATGCGCTCCCAACAGGTATAAAAGAAAGGGCATCTCTATCCTCCTTCAAAACCGCAATAAAAGTTCACCTCCAGGCAGCTACAACCCTAAACTAACACCCTCCCCGGATTGCTAATAATCAAATGTAAACAATCAAATGCAGATACTTTTTCTTATGCCTTCTGATCTCTCTCTCTCTCTCTCTCTGTCTCTCTCTCTCTCTCTCTCTCTCTCTCTCTCTCTCTCTCTCTCTCTCTCTCTCTCTCTCTCTCTCTCTCTCTCTCTCTATGTCCACTACTTGCTGTCCATATCCTACCCCCCCTTCCACACCCCTGATTGTAAATAATGTAAATAATTCAATGTGATTATCTTGTGTGATGACTGTATTATGATGATAGTATATATGATAGTATATATCTGTATCATGAATCAATTTAAGTGGACCCCGACTTAAACAAGTTGAAAAACTTATTCGGGTGTTACCATTTAGTGGTCAATTGTACGGAATATGTACTTCACTGTGCAACCTACTAATAAAAGTCTCAATCAATCAATCAAAGCTGGTCTCCATGGCCAAAAGGCTCCCGGGAGGCAGATCCAGAAGTTCACAAAAAAAGCATCGCAGAAGTCACCAAAAGTGCCACCCCTTGTCGCACAGTCCCAAAGGGTCCCCCAACCAAAAGGCAAAATAAAACACATGAAAAAAAGAGGGGAACATCAGGAACACAAAAGGATGACACAAGAGCACAGAGCTCCTGCCACCAGCAGCCACTACAGTGGCGCCATCTTGGAAAGACTTCACATAATGGCTGTTGAAAGTTAGGATTAATGGGGGGGGGGGGCGAGTCATTCCAAAGACTATAAAAATGGGACCCATTACCTCTCTGCTTGACACTCAGCATCAAGGGTTGGAATTGGGGGTTGAAACACCAAAATAATTCCCAGGCGTGGCCACCGCTGCTGCTCACTGCTCCCCTCACCTCCCAGAGGGTGAACAAGGGGACGGGTCAAATGCAGAGGATAATTTCACCACAACTAAAATGCAAGTTTATTCTTAGACGAAACAGGTACAGCAAAGTGTGAAAAATTACACAATTGGGGCGGTATAGCTCGGTTGGTAGACTGGCCGTGCCAGCAACTTGAGGGTTCCAGGTTTGATCCCCGCTTCTGCCATCCTAGTCACTGCCGTTGTGTCCTTGGGCAAGACACTTTACCCACCTGCTCCCAGTGCCACCCAAACTGGTTTAAAAAAAAATGTTACTTAAATATTGGGTTTCACAATGTAAAGCGCTTTGAGTCACTAGAGCAGGGGTCACCAACCTTTTTGAAAGCAAGAGCTACTTTTTGGGTACTGATTAATGCGAAGGGCTACCAGTTTGATACACACTTAAATAAATTGCCATAAATAGCCAATTTTCTCAATATACCTTTAACTCTATGTTATTATTAATAATTAATGATATTTACACATAATTGAATGGTTTAAAAGAGGAGAAAACACGAAAAAAATTACAATTCAATTTTGAAACATAGTTTATCTTCAATTTCGACTCTTTAAAATTCAAAATTCAACCGAAAAAAGAAGAGAAAAACTAGCTAATTCGAATCTTTTTGAAAAAATTTAAAAAATAATTTATGGAACATCATTAGTAATTTTTCCTGATTAAGATTAATTTTAGAATTTTGATGACATGTTTTAAATAGGTTAAAATCCAATCTGCACTTTGTTATAATATATAACAAATTGGACCAAGCTATATTTCTAACAAAGACAAATCATTATTTCTTCTAGATTTTCCAGAACAAAAATTTTAAAAGAAATTCAAAAGACTTTGAAATAAGATTTAAATTTGATTCTACAGATTTTGTAGATTTGCAAGAATATTTTTTTTAAATTTTAATCATAATAAGTTTGAAGAAATATTTCACAAATATTCTTCGTCGAAAAAACAGAAGCTAAAATGAAGAATTAAATTACAATTTGTTTATTATTCTTTACAATAAAAATAAATAAATTTACTTGAACATTGATTTAAATTGTCAGGAAAGAAGAGGAAGAAATTTAAAAGGTAAAAAGGTATATGTGTTTAAACCAAAAATCATTTTTAAGGTTGTATTTTTTCTCTAAAATTGTCTTTCTGAAAGTTTTTTTTTAAAAAATAATGAATTTATTCAAACAAGTGAAGACAAAGTCTTTAAAATATTTTCTTGGATTTTCAAATTCTATTTGAGTTTTGTCTCTCTTAGAATTAAAAATGTCGGGCAAAGCGAGACCAGCTTACTAGTAAATAAATAAAATTTAAAAAATAGAGGCAGCTCACTGGCAAGTGCTGCTATTTGAGCTATTTTTAGAACAGGCCAGCGGGCTACTCATCTGGTCCTTACGGGCTACCTGGTGCCCGCGGGCACCGCGTTGGTGACCCCTGCACTAGAGAAAAGTGCTACATAAATATAATTCACATTTGTCTTCACGCGTATCTCAGATTTACTTACTGCTGCTGTTTAAAACGCTAAGCCTTCTGGGTAATGCAGTATTTAAACATTTAGCATTTACATTTACATTTACAGTACAGGTCAAAAGTTTGGACACACCTTCTCATCCACAACACAACTGATGGTCCCCAACCCATTGATGAAGCAAGAAATTCCACTAATCAACCCCATTCCAGGTGACTACCTCTTGAAGCTCATCGCGAGAATGCCCAGAGTGTGCAAAGCAGTAATCAGAGCCAAGGGGTGGCTAATTTTGAAGAAACTAGAATATAAAACATGTTTTCGGTTATTTCACCTTTTTTTGTTAAGTACATAATGTCAGGAACTGGCATGGCTGCGGTAGTTGCGACCCCAAGATGCAGGAAACAGGAGGACGACGGGCAGGTAAGAGTTTTTGATTGTATTTAAAATAAGGAGGAGAAGTCACGCATCCAGCATAAGGTCCCAAACATAATCACAATCCTCGAGCACTGAGGAACAGGCAAGGAAGGCATAAATTGATTGCCTGATTGGCAACTGCAACCAGGTGTGCCGGGCTGCCAATCAGGGACAGGTAAGGGAAACGAGCGCTCAGGTAAAAAAAACAGAACAAAAATAACAAAAACAAACACTTCACCAGAAGTGAAGTGACAGATCGTCACACTTGACTCCACATGTGTTCATTCATAGTTTGTACAGTATATATTCATCCACGGTAATTTAATTAACAACATACTTTAATTTGCAATGTTGACCTACCAAGAGGGTTACCCACATATGTGGTCCTCTCCAAGGTTTCTCATAGTCATTCACATTGACGTCCCACTAGGGTGAGTTTTCCTAGCCCGTATGTGGGCTCTGTACCGAGGATGTCGTTGTGGCTTGTACAGCCCTTTGAGACACTTGTGATTTAGGGCTATATAAATAAACATTGATTGATTGATTGATGTTTATGTGTGATGATAATCTCTCATCGTCTCTCTTTTACCAACAAAAATTGGAGTGGTAGATCACTCTTAACAGTTCACAAATGCTGCAAACATGTAGGGGTGCCGTATTTCCCGGAGCACAGGGCAAACCGGATTATAAGGCGCACTGCCGACGAGTGATCTATTTTCGATCTTTTTTCATTTATAAGGCGCATTGGATTATAAGGCGCATTAAAGGAGTCATATTATGATTTTTTTCTAAATGTAAAAGACTTCCTTGTGGTCTACATAACATGTAATGGTGGTTATTTGGTCAAAATGTTGCATAGATGATGTTTTACAGACCATCTTCAAGTCGCTTTCTGACAGTCTCTTCAGGATGCGCCGTTTTGTGGGCGGTCTTATTTACGTGGCTCACCTTCGACAGCGTCTTCTCCCCGTCATCTTTGTTGTAGCGGTGTAGCGTGCAAGGACGGGAGTGGAAGAAGAGTCAAAAGATGGCGCTAACTGTTTTAATGACATTCAGACTTTACTTCAATTAATAACGGAGCAGCATCTCCTCATCCGTGGCTCACTAGCGCAACAACGGCAGAAATGTGTACCCTGAAAAACCGTCCGACCGGAATTCTCTAATAACTAAAGTTCCTTGGGTGAATAATGTAAACTCACTACACCGGTATGTTTTAGTGCTTTAATGGCGAGTTTACTGACAGATATAAGTAAGAACTTTACACTACTTTATATTAGAAATGGCAACAGCGGAGGATGAATGTCCCATAACAAGAAGATAGAGAAAAAGAAGAAGCTTATCGACTATGGTGCGGCACGGACTAAAAAAGTGGACACGCGCAAATTTTCAGGATTTATGCAGATCCCAAATACAGATCAGCAGGTACCAGAAGGTAAGAAAAGTTGCTTTTGCATAATATTGCGAATCAAAACGCCAGATAATGTCTTACCTTATATACACACCATATTAATACTCGTATGTTGAAGCACATCAAGCGGTGCGGCTTCATAGCTTACCAAAGTCGTACTAAAACATTTTGATAGATTTTTGAGCGCCGTGTGTAATGTTCTATATTTTCAATGGAACATATAAAATGTCGGTGTTGTTTACTTGACTCATAGTGCAGTCTACACATATCTCTTATGTGTGACAGCCATCTACTGGTCACACTTATCATTATAGCTTCGAGGTCGGTAAGCAAAACCATAATTATTCCGTACATTAGGCGCACCGGGTTATAAGGCGCACTGTCGAGTTTTGAGAAAAAAAAAAATATTTTAAGTGCGCCTTATGGCCCGGAAAATACGGAATGTGTTGGAACATAAATTAATGTTTAGGATGGATAAGAACTTTTTAAGCGTAAGGCAAACACCAAAAATGTCTGCAATTTGAGGACAACAGAGCAGACAATAAGGACTTTGGCGGTGCTTCTTTCTGTAATTATTATTAATTGTTATTATAATTAAAACAGTACAGTAATTTGACGCACAGCTCTAAGTATGTGCTTTTACTGCATCACTACATCCAGTGTCTACATTAAACATCAATAAAGTGTTTGTTTTCCATTTTTCTGTGAATTTTGAGGTCAAGGTTACAAGGGACATCACTATTGATAATTTGTCTATCCATTTCAATACCGCTTATTTTTACTAAGGCTGTGGTAAAAAAATAAAGAAAGAAATAAGCCTCAAAACAAAACTTTTGCTGCAATTTTTTGAAAAAAACTGCCGCAAAACAGCTAAATGGTGACAGAACGTTAGAAATCCTCACAAATGAAACCATTATTAAACCATGTAAGTTACTCAAGACTCAAACTTTGCTGTACAATTTGCTTTGCAGCTAATTTGAGGGGCTTATAAAAAAATTATTTAAAATTTTTTGAAAATTATAGTTTTTAGCTTAGGTTGACCGTAAGTTTAGCAAGGGGAATATTTTTAGAGTATGTTACGGTAAGTGATTGAAACACTACTTTTACTTTGCACAATTTTATACAGAATGATAATTATAACAATGCTATACTACTACTACCACTACCAAGAATTATAATATTTGTAATTATTCATTTCCATCCACCCTTCGTCTACAGGCTTATCCTTATCCCATTCTAACTCAAGTGGTGTTTATTTTAATAACATGCTGTTGATAATATTCATAATAATTAATAATAATAATTTACACAACATTTCAATCGCTTTTAATACTAAAATTTGAAAGTACTTTTTCAATTTTCTGCAGTGCTGCAAGTCGGCCAGCTGCTAGGATAGTGACCTTGTGTGTCAGCGTGTCTGTGATCTTTTTTATTTGTATTTATTAAAACATTTTTCTCTTCCCTCAGGGGGAGGATTTGTCAGGGCAGTTGCCGGACGTTCCATCTCCATTGTTGGGGTCTCTGCAGGTGTTGTGGGTGGTTCGCGCGGCCCCGTGCTGGGCGGTCCTACGGCGGCCGACTTAGGTGGAGTGGCCTGGCGCGGACCCCTCTCTGCTCTCCAGGGGGAGGGGTTGAGCTCCTGGGGGCCTGGTTGCTGGTGGGGCGGTGGTCTTCCAGTCCGACTGCAGGAAGTCTCTGGGTCCCTCGGGGAGGGGCTTCCGGCCTTTATGCCCGCATGGTGTGTGGTCTCTCGCTGACTTAGGGGCTGGCTGTCCCCTGCTTCTCCTGTGCCTTGTCCTCTGCTGGGCACGTCTGTCTATGTCCTGCTGCTGGCCCTGCCGGGCGTCACAATAGGCCCAGCTCTGGGGTGCCTTTTGCTGGCCGGCCTGGCTGTGTTGTTCCCTGGGCACCACACCTGCTGTTTTGGGTTGGGCTCTCTGGGTGGCCGGGGCCGTACTTTGGCTCCCGCACACACTGGGAGACAAATATATTGTACATACAAATACACATACATACTCACATACACACAATTATTCATACATATATACACACATATGTATATTCATTCATTAATACATTTACATGCGCACACATTGGTACTTACCCACATACATAGGTACATACACTCCTATATACATACTCAAATACAGTACTTACATACACACACATATATGTACATATACATATACTGTACATATACAAGTACATATACATACATACACTCATGCATATAATCACGTTTCATCAAACATATATTAACGTTGTTGCCCTAGGGGAAACTGGGTAACACATGGCACACTCACAAAGCTTAACCTATATGTTACTATAACAATCTACAAGGTTAATACAGTTTGCTTCTCTTTCTTCCCCACCATTTATCTGCTTTCTTTTGTATTTCAAGTTATCATTGCGTATATGTATTGTTGCATTTGAAACAATTGGATTGTTGATGATAGAGGTATGCATTGTTATTATTCATTATCAATAGTGCTATTTCTATTGGTATTTGTAATATTAATATTTACCTCACTTAATGCTTCTTTGCTATCACTTTTCGTATCATATTTTTTCATATCGTATTTGCTGATGCTCTTCTGTTGTTGTTGTTGTTGTTGTTGTTGTGGTTGTTGTTGTCTCTTTGTCTTATCCTCCTCTTGTCCCCGCAATTTTCCCCTCTGGCTTCCTTTTTTCTTTTTTCTATCCCCTCCTGCTCCAGTCCGGCTGCACCAAACATTAAATAAATCCATTAAATAAAGTCAGATACAAATAAGGCAACAAGAGAAGTATCCCACACTTCTCTTTTGTGAAGTAAATCTGTACAGCAAATATGGGCATCTACATCAACTACAGTATATGATTTGACAAAACAAAAAAACAAAAAAATATATATATATATACATATACATATATATATATATATATATATATATATATATATATATATATATATATATATATATATATATATATATATATATATATATATATATATATATATATATATATATATATATATATATGTCAGAATAATTGTATCTAAGTTATCACAATTTTGTGTTGCCATGAGTTCCCGGCGAGAAGACAAAAGCTGTCTTTGAACCTACCAAGAAGAAGGCTTGTAAAACTCCACTGTGTAGGATGGGAAGCAACATGAAGGTGTTCTGTTTCTTTCATGTATCGTAATCGTAAAGATTTTGTTTTGACCCGAGAACTACAAAGCGGAGAGAAAGCAGGATCTGCCCAAGTTCCAGGCAACTCTTCTTTGAACTGTTTTACAACCTCTTCTTTGAACTGTTTTACAACCTCTTCTTTGAACTCTTTTACGACCTTTTCCTTGAACCGACCTTTGCTGTGAACTGTTCCCTTTAGAAACAGCTGTTGCCATGTAATCAGGCAAAGTCCAAATAAAAGAGGAGGCGTACAATCTTTCGGCAGAGCGTAGTGACACTGTGCAAGGGTACAGATGTACGCGTTTCTCCTCACTGAGCCAAATTGAATTCTGTCTCTGTTTGATTCCTTGCTTCTTGTCTTGTTTAATAGACGTCATCAGTGTTTGAACGTGACAATACATATATATATATATATATATATATATATATATATATATATATATATATATATATATATATATATATATATATACATATATATATATATATATATATATATATATATAAAATATATATATATATATATATATATATATATATATATATATATATATATATATATATATATATATATATATTTTTTTTTTTTTTTTTTCTAAAGTAGGTATTATGATTGTATTTAATTAACGTTGTGCTATTTACTGGAAAACTTAAACACACATGCATGTCACTATTTTATTGCATTTGTATTTTATTTGTATTTGTTCAAAAAACATGTATTACAATTCAACTGTAATCAAATATGTTATTGGGATGAATAAAAAAATCTACAAATTTAAAAGTCTAAAACATAATCTCATCTTAAATATTGTTCTACAATCACTGCACCGCAGCAAAGTTTGTATTTAGAAGCTTCTGCCACATTGTTTATTTCATGAATCAATATGGTATCGCTATACTTGAATGCACCCATCCAAACAAGCAATTTTGTCTTATTTTTTCTGACTTCTTTCTAAAAAAAACAAATTGTCTTAAACTATCTATCTCACTTGTAGAACTGTTATTTAGTGTGAGTCTAACTCTTTAGCAGATGACACATGGAACAATATGACACATATTTCATCGCGCGTGTACAAATCCCTAAGATATGTTGATAATTTAACTTATTCATTTAAAACCAGGGTTCCAAGCTCCTGAGGCTGCTGGGCCCGAGGGGAGGCGGGACTTCTGCAGGAGGTGGAGCGACAGCAGGATGAAGCCAACGCTGAGCCCGCCTAGGATGACCACGCCTGAGATCAGCGAAGTGGTCACTGGGTTCATCACCTGGGAGGGGTCACCTGATGCTGTGGGACGGGGGATATGAATAACAGTACAAACTTAAAATACTCCACCTAACGTATATCATCATATTTTGTATCATCATTACCACCAACCCTGAGAAATTGTCAATATTTGGGGGGATTTTGTGACATTGCATAAATTTGCTTACCAAGTTGAGAGTTGTTGACAGGAGTGTCATCTGAAAGAAATGAAACATTTAGCCATTCTCTTGCTTCTTTATTATCGATGTGCAAATGATCATCTTCATTGTTATGCCTCATTGATTGTACAATTTGTACAAAATAGTGTAAGTTGGGCCACATATGATTAGGGATGGATATCGTCTAGATTTTAACCAATACTAATAGACAAATCCGTACTTAAACAGTGCCTGAACCAATGGAAAAAATGGACATTTTTGTAAAAACAAACAAAAAAATGATAAAATAATATGATAAATGTATATTGACATCTAGGGCACCAGATAGTTTGACATTTCTGGGACAAACAACCCATGAGATCAATCGAAAAATCTTGTTTTGATAAAGTATAGGGATCGATTCCATTGCTTTGTTAGATTTTTTTTTTTCTCCTATCTGCTTTTAGCGGTAAGTTCTAGGCCCCTTGCGTACTCACACACAGTAGCCGTGTTTGTTTAGTTGACCACCACTTTGTCCACTGGAAGTAAACATGTCAGAAAGCGTCACGTGACTGAATACAAGCAATAGAAATAGAATAAGAATTGTGTAGTCCTGCGTAGAATTGGCGATTGTGTGTTGAACTATCAACAACCATCAATGTGCGTAGCTCCTCTCTCGTTTTTGTACTGTGCCACTGCAGTTAGGACCCAATGAGATGGTGCCAAAAAAGTGGAACAATATGATTGGCTTTTGACCAAAACAAGAAGAAAAGTTCATTCATACCAATGAAAAACAGTGAATCAAGGTTGACGAGTGCCACTCGCAGTTTGTTTACAAGTACGCATCTTTGCAAGACGCAAAGTTAAATCATGAAATGCAGTTTTAACCGAGCAAAAACGACTTGATACCAATTTCCTTGACCCAGCCACACACATAGAAGTTGTAGACCTCCATGCTTTTTCAAGTCTTGTAGATTGACATCTGGGGCACTAGATAGTTTGACATTTCTGGGAACGCTACCGACAAACAAACCGTGAGAATCTTTTTTTGATAAAGTATAGGAATCGATTCCATTGCTTTTTTCGATTTTTCTTTCTCCTATCTGCTTTTAGCGGTAAGTTCTAGGTCCCTTGCGTACTCTGATAGTTCACACACGGTAGCCATGTTTGTTTAGATGACCACCACTTTGTCCACTGGAAGTGAACGTGTCAGAAAGCGTCACTTGACTGAATACAAGCAATAGAAATACAATAAGAATTTTGTAGTCCTGTGTAGACTTAGCGATTCTGTGTTGAACTATCCACAACCATCAATGTGCGTAGCTCCTCTCTCGTTTTTGTACTGTGCCACTGCAGTTAGGACCCAATGAGATGGTGCCAAAAAAGTGGAACAAGATGATTGGCTTTTGACCAAAACAAGAAGAAAAGTTCATTCATACCAATGAAAAACAGTGAATCAAGGTTGACGAGTGCCACTCGCAGTTTGTTTACAAGTACGCATCTTTGCAAGACACAAAGTTAAATCATGAAATGCAGTTTTAACCGAGCAAAAACGACATATCCGGGAGAGTCTTGATACCAATTTCCTTGACCCAGCCACACACATAGAAGTTGTAGACCTCCATGCTTTTTCAAGTCATGTAGATTGACATCTGGGGCACTAGATAGTTTGACATTTTTGGGAACGCTACCGACAAACAAACCGTGAGAATCTTTTTTTGATAAAGTATAGGAATCGATTCCATTGCTTTTTTCGATTTTTCTTTCTCCTTTCTGCTTTTAGCGGTAAGTTCTAGGTCCCTTGCGTACTCTGATAGTTCACACACGGTAGCCGTGTTTGTTTAGATGACCACCACTTTGTCCACTGGAAGTAAACGTGTCAGAAAGCGTCACTTGACTGAATACAAGCAATAGAAATACAATAAGAATTTTGTAGTCCTGTGTAGACTTGGCGATTCTGTGTTGAACTATCAACAACCATCAATGTGCGTAGCTCCTCTCTCGTTTTTGTACTGTGCCACTGCAGTTAGGACCCAATGAGATGGTGCCAAAAAAGTGGAACAAGATGATTGGCTTTTGACCAAAACAAGAAGAAAAGTTAATTCATACCACTCCTGGTAATAATGGGTCCGGCGCTAATGATGGCGTTCCCACTCGCAGCCGGGGACGAACCGTTGCTAGCCCCTTCATCCCGCCTACGGCGCCGCCCACAGATCTGCCAAACACACAGTCGGACAACTTTGCAGTCTCGAGACCGGACCATAGGACACTTTGAGTGACACGGGTCCGCTTTGAAGGTATACCGGCATGAGCATGATGCAGTCGTCCGTCTTGCAAAGCTTGGTGACGCAGTGCAGGAACACCGTGGACATCTTCTGGTGTCTGTGCTTCACGAAACGGAACACCTCAAAGGAGAAGCGGCCCATTTGGCTCTTCCCATTCTCGAAAACAGTAGTCTGTGGGTCTTTGTAGCAGCTGTGTGGAAGGGAGAAACCACTGATATGACCTGCACATATTCAGAAAACACTGTTGCATTGACTGAATGGGTAATAGCGGCCCTTTTGTGGTTTTATCCAGCCTTTATCGTCAGGAGAAAGACGCTGGATTACCCCAGGAAAAGGTCGTAGCGGAGTTCATCATTAGGATTCCCTGAGGGGGTTGTGTAACAGTAGTCCATCAAGATGTTCCAACTATAGGAGGACAAAACTGTGAGATTGGGACTCAAGATAGACATCTAACTACAGAGCACAGGTGGGTCTTCCTCTGTCACGGTCTGGCGCCTCGGTGTCGTATAATATCATAATGGCCGCCGTTAATGCAGGCTAGCTATAGAAAAGCGGTCGTTGAGATATTTTCTATCGCGTCACGTCCGTGGGTCGGCCAAAAAATAACTGCGCTACGGTTACCGTTTGTCCAGGTTTGTGGCCTTCACTGCAGCAAACACTCTGGTTTTCAGAGAGAGGCCCGCCATGGGGATAGCAAGCATTTGGTTGTATGTTGAATCCTGTACAAAACACAGAATATATTTCATGAGGCATCATTATAAATATTGAACTCTGTGTCATGCATACGCATATTTAGATCAGTGGTGTCCAAAGTGCGGCCCGGGGGCCAATTTCAGCCCGCCGCACATTTTTTATTGTCCCTCGGCAGATTGTAAAAATTAAATGAATTTATTATTATCGAGATGTTATTAGTAATGCTGTCAAACTATACATTTAAAAAAAAACATTCAATCACTATCAACACCTCCAAGTCCGAGTCCAGGGTTCTCGCCCAGAAAGGGGTGGAGTGCCATCTCCGGGTTGGGGAGGGGATCTTGCCCCAAGTGGAGGAGTTCAAGTACCTCGGAGTCTTGTTCACGAGTAAGGGAAGAGTGGATGTGAGATCGACAGGCGGATCGGTGCGGCGTCTTCAGTAATGCGGACGATGTATCGATCCGTTGTGGTGAAGAAGGAGCTGAGCCGGAAGGCAAAGCTCTCAATTTACCGGTGGATCTACGTTCTCATCCTCACCTACGGTCATGAACTTTGGGTTATGACCGAAAGGACAAGATCGCGGGTACAAGCGGCCGAAATGAGTTTCCTCCGCCGGGTGGCGGGGCTCTCCCTTAGAGATAGGGTGAGAAGCTCTGCCATCCAGGAGGAGCTCAAAGTAAAGCCGCTGCTCCTCCACATGGAGAGGAGCCAGATGAGGTGGTTCGGGCATCTGGTCAGGATGCAACCCGAACGCCTCCCTAGGGAGGTGTTTCGGGCACGTCCGACCGGTAGGAGGCCACAGGGAAGACCCAGGCCACGTTGGGAAGACTATGTCTCCCGGCTGGCCTGGGAACGGCTCGGGATCCCCCGGGAAGAGCTGGACGAAGTGGCTGGGGAGAGGAAAGAATGGGCTTCCCTGCCCCCGCCACCCGACCTCGGATAAGCGGAAGAAGATGGATGGATGGATGGATGGATGGATTTCATCACACTTTTTGAATTGGATTAATCACGATTAATCACACGTATTCATAGTAGCATTAACTCGCTTGCATGATTATAATTATCTTAACAATTTCAAATAAGTTGAAAAAGACCACAATACTTGGTCACTAATGCATTTTTATTGATTGAATCCATTGAAGGTGAAAGACCAAAATAAATTAATCTGGATATATACGTCATTAATGCAATATTTTTCTAGATTAATCGCATGCGTTAACCATACTTGCCAACCTTGAGACCTCCGAATTCGGGAGATGGGGGGGGGGGGTCTGTTTAGGTGTATATATTTTCAAGTATTTCTTTTATATATATGTATATATATATAAAATCCGTTCATGAATGAGTATATCCGTTCAGCCACCGTGTTCAATGGAGAAGTCTGATCTCCAAAATGTGCAGGCAACATACCACTTCCCCTTCGAGCTGCCCTGGATGAACTGAAATTATTTTTTTCCAATCATTTTGCAACTTGCAAGCGTACTTCTTCTTCTTACTCGTCGTCGCCATGTCTCTTCTTCGTTCTTCTGCTTCGTCTCTGTTACGTTTTTGGACATCACTACTTGCCGTAGTTTTGAAGCAATGCATGATGGGAATCGGGATTGTTGCGTGTCAGTGTATTAACGTGCCGGCTGGAATAAACACACGCTGAGAAATAGCTCCGGGCCTGACTACTTTATGGGTTATAGATGAACCTATGGATAACACAGACATATATTATAGTCTCCTTTTTAGGTTGTAGAGGATGCTAAAGGCAGTGCCTTTAACCCTGTAACACCCCTTGTAGTAAAATGTCAACGTTACCTTTAACCATCCTAAAAAACAATCTGTTATAATTTTATTTTTATTTTTTTTAATATATATTTTTTACCACATTTACTTAGTCATTGGGTCCAATTCAATCTCACAAGGCTATTGTATCGTACTTTTGTTTATAAGTCACGCCTTCTGGCCATGAACTCACACAACCTCTCATGTTCTCCTTCGAAAAACATCTACTTGTTTCATTGGACTGGATTCATCAGATTCAAGTAAGTAAAATGTGTTTTATATTTGTTTTGGTTGTTATTACAATGTCTAGAGCATGTACATTTGTAGTTATTGTGGAACAGATGCATACAATTTCATTTAGAGCTTGTTATATAATTGTTGCAATTATACAACACTGGGTGAATGTGGTAGTAATAGCTGGCTTGTTGCAGTGGGCTCAAACAGGTTGTATTCCCTCCACTACATCACTGCCTGAAGTATTTTCTCTATACATGGATAGTATACATTCTACCCTTGTGTTGTGTTCTGGTCAAATTTGACTGATTTAAAAGTTGTATCTCAAAAAAAAATGTGTTAATTGATCAGCCTGACCTAAAATTCCATGACTTTATCCACAAAGAGGATATCAACAGACAATTCAGTTCTGGGGAAAGGAATGTTCCTGAAGCCATTAATCCATTTACATTTACATTGATTAAATTTGGACACATTTGTCCAAACATACATAAACATTTTTTTTTAACTCTTCAATTTCTGCATCAAATGCCTCCCACAACAACATCTGAAAGGTTACATTTTTTTTTTTTTAAGTTTTTCTATATTTGGGTCTTACAGGGTTAAGGCGAGCTCCCAATATTGTTGTCCGGGTGGAAATCGGGATAAATTCGGGAGAATGGTTGCCCAAGGGAGATTTTCGGGAGGGGCACTAAAATTCGGGAATCTCCCGGGAAAATCGGGAGGGTTGGCAAGTATGACGTTAACTCATTATTTCTGACAGCCCTCGTTATTCGATTACTAATTTTCTGAGTCACCAATAACACTAGGGTTGTACGTTATACCGGTACTAGTATAGTATCGCGGTACTAATGAATCAAAAACGGTACTATGCTCTGTTTGAAAAGTACCGTTTCCTGGGCCTGACGTCACGTCGTGACATTGCTGGGTTTTTTTTAGCAGAGGAGCATGTTCGGCAGTGCACAATCACAGAGTACTTACAAGCAGACACAGTGTGTAGACAGAAATGGGAGAACGGACGCATTTTGGCCTAAAAACTGACGATAAAGGTGAAGTTATAACACTGAAACGCCCTCAGAAGAGGTCCTTTAAGACATGGCTAGCTAGCTAGCGGCTAACATCCATCAGCAGTTGGCAGTGTTTTAGCTACTTCTAAATCACTAATCCTCGCCTCCATGGCGACAAATGAAGTAAGTTTCTTACAAGTATCATCCCTGCAGGACGAGGAATAGCTAAACATGCTTCACTACACACCGTAGCTCACCGGCGTCACGATGTAAACAAACGCCATGGGTGGATCTACACCTGACATCAACTGTAATGATACCAAGTACATTAGCGCATCTAGTCGATACTACTATGATTACATTTAGAGGGGTTGGGATATTATAAGCATCTGCTTCATCCAACCCCTTTTCAAGCCTTGCACAAATGTCTCTGCCAAGATGTCAAAAAAATGTGTTGTTGTACTGTGCAGGTTTGAAATAAATACTTCAATTCAATTCAATTCAATCAACCAATTCACATTGATATCTTTTATCGTCACAAAATCTTTTTTCCTTTTTAAAAAAATGCATATTATGTTTATAAACTCAGGAAATACATCACATGAGGACTTTGGATATGACCAATGTATGATCCTGTAACTACATGGTATCGGATCAGTGCCTAAATTTGTGGTATCATCCAAAACTAATGTTAAGTATCAAACAACAGAAGAATAAGGGATTATTACATTTTAACAGAAGTGTAGATAGAACATGTTAAAAGAGAAAGTAAGCAGGTATTAACAGTAAATGAACAAGTGGATTAATAATCCATTTTTACAGCTTGTCCCTCATAATGTTGACAAAATAATTGGTAGATACATGACACAATATCTTACTGCATACGTCAGCAGACTAATTGAGCCTTTGTTTGTTTACTTACTACTAAAAGACAAGTTGTCTAGTATGTTCACTATTTTATTTAAGGACAAAATTGTTCTTCGATTGCAATAATAAACATATGTTTAATGTACCCTAAGATTTTTAGTTAAAATAAAGCCATTAATGCAATTTTTTGTGGTCCCCTTTATTTAGAAAAGTATCGGAAGGTATCAAAATACATTTTGGTACCAAAATATTGGTATCGGAACAACGTTATATAACACAAAGCTTATTTAGGATGTCTTGTTCAGCAAGCTTTTAACATCCGTCAAATTTGATAACACATGTGATTCATCACAATCAAGTATTATCCGGCCTATAAACCGCTACGTTTTTCCACCACTTTGAACCCTGCAGCTTATAAAACGGTGCGGCTAATTCACGGATTTTTCCTCGCTAACGGCCATCATTTTTTTCCTATTCAACAAATACTTCTCATAAAACACCGACAGACACCCTAAAAATGTGTGTTGTTGTTTGTGCTATGGCGCCATCTTTTGGACGAGTTCACTAACTGCAAGTGCCGCGGGTTGAAAATGTACTTCCTGTTTTGTACCTTGGACCAGAAGTATATCCCATTTCGTTTACTATTCCTCGATAGTGGACGTTTGTAAGTTTTACAATACAACTAAAACAATTCTTACTGACTAAACCATCCCATGTGTAATGTCTGTAGTGTTGTTTCCATGCATATATTTGTACGTGCTATTCTAATGCAATCAAGCTAGCGTCGTTAGCATTAGCGAATATGCTAACACGTTCACAAGTGTCTGTGTTAGTATTACTAACTTACAATGGCATTCTTTTTGTGTTGTTTCAGTTTTGTAAATTTACCAAAACGTCACCGTGGAGTTATTGAGTCTGTTTAGCTGACTGTAGAGCTGGATATCACCACATGGGCTCAGGAACACTTCAGAAAACCACTGTCAGTAACTACAGTACATCTGTAAGTGCAAGTTAAAACTCTACTATGCAAAGCGAAAGCCATTTATCAACAACACCCAGAAAAATTACGTTTCTCAGTTTGAACATTAAATATATTGTCTTTGCAGTCTATTCAATTGAATATAAGTTGAAAAGGGTTTGCAAATCATTGTATTCTGTTTTTTTTTTACGATTTACACAACGTGCCAACTTCACTGCGTTTGGCATTTTCACTTTAAGTGTAAATGTTTGCGTTGACCCGTGTACTCACTCACATTGTACAGCATGAGACTCAATGTGCTTACAAACGTGCCGTTGCTGTCCTTGACAGATATGGCGACGGACGAGCTGAAAGGACACAACACAATGGGCATCAGAATTTTCAAAACAATCTTTGTATTCTAGGCTTTGGAAATGGTTCCAGTTAGGAGCGCAGTGTGTTTACACCCTTGTCATACCTCAACTTGGACGTGCAACTTATCTGTATTTGCCACACTCTTTTGGGCTACATTTTCTACAAGACGTTAAGAGTTTTATTTTTGTACAATAATTCAGAAATACCCAAATGAGCTTGATGGACACTTCTTCTGACCAGGCCTTAATGATCCTTGCTTTTCTCATGCTGAAATCAAAAATAGGTTTCCCTAAAATGGAATTTCCCAAGTTGGAACACTTAAATACCTGCAATGACGGTACATGAGACTCGTGGCGCCCCCTATGTGTTGTGGTCAAAATTATTTAATAAAAGACATACCAGCCGACTACGTGTGTATTACAGATCAGGCTTATGCAACATTTGGAATTTGGAATTTCGATTTAATTTGAAGAATTGGAACTTTATTTGAATTGGCTGCACCCTACAGGATGTTGAATTTGAATTTGAATAACAGGAAGTGGAACTAAATCCAGTGCAAGTCAGCTTTTCTCATGCTGAAATCAAAAATAGGTTTCCCTAAAATGGAATTTCCCAAGTTGGAACACTTAAATACCTGTAATGACGGTACATGAGACTCGTGGCGCCCCCTATGTGTTGTGGTCAAAATGATTTAATAAAAGACATGCCAGCCGACTACGTGTGTAATACAGATCAGGCTTATGCAACATTTGGAATTTGGAATTTCAATTTAATTTGAAGAATTGGAACTTTATTTGAATTGGCTGCACCCTACAGGATGTTGAATTTGAATTTGAATAACAGGAAGTGGAACTAAATCCAGTGCAAGTCAGAGAAATGTCTTATAGTGAAGGGAATAATTTATAGAGATGTCCGATAATGGCTTTTTTGCCGATATCCGATATTCCGATATTGTCCAACTCTTAATTACCTATTCCGATATCAACCGATACCGATATATACAGTCGTGGAATTAACACATTATTATGCCTCATTTTGTTGTGATGCATTAAACAATGTAACAAGGTTTTCCAAAATAAATCAACTCAAGTTATGGAAAAAAATGCCAACATGGCACTGCCATATTTATTATTGAAGTCACAAAGTGCATTATTTTTTTTCTAACATGCCTCAAAACAGCATATTGTAACGTCCCGGAAGAGTTAGTGCTGCAAGGGGTTCTGGGTATTTGTTCTGTTGTGTTTATGTTGTGTTACGGTGCGGATGTTCTCCCGAAATGTGTTTGTCATTCTTGTTTGGTGTGGGTTCACAGTGTGGCGCATATTTGTAACAGTGTTAAAGTTGTTTATACGGTCACCCTCAGTGTGACCAATATGGCTGTTGACAAAGTCCGATATTATCAGACATCTCTAATAATGTATCATGTTTTATCATTAACAAAGGTTTTGGCTTTTTACAAAATTAAACAAAAATGTCCTCCATTTTAAATAGCTTGTATTTTTTTTTTCATTTGAAAAAGAACAAAATTGGGGTCAAGTAAAGCATTCTGGGAAATGAAGTAAGTGCGGCCTGGGGGCCCGATTTCAGCCCGCCGCTCATTTTTTTATTGGCCCTTGGCAGATTGTAAAAATTAAATGAATGTATTATTATCGAGATGTTATTAGTAATGCTGTAAAACGAAACATTTTTTAAAACCATTTAATCCCACTTTTTAAATTGGATTAATCATGATTAATCACAAGTATTTCTAGTAGCATTAACTCGCTTGCTTGATTTCAATTAACTTAACAATTTCAAATAAATTGAAAGAGACCCCAATACTTGGTCACTAATGCATTTTTATTGTTGGAATCCATTGAAGGTGAAAGACCAAAATAAGTTGTGCAGTGTATACGTGATTAATGCAATATTTTTTTAGATTAATCACATGAGTTAATTCTTTGTTTTTGACAGCCCTCGTTATTAAATTACACTCATTTTCTTAGTCACCTATAACACAAAGCTAATTTTGGATGTCTTGTTCAGCAAGCTTAGCATATATTGACATAGATTGGTTTGTTTTTAACATCCTTCAAATTTGATAACATATGATTAATCACAATCAATGCAGATTACCGTATTATCCTGCGTTTTTCCTTGGCTTTGAACCCCGCGGCTTATAAAACGGTGCGGCTAATTCATGGATTTTTCCTCGCTAACGCCCATCATTTTTACCATTCAACTAATATTTTTCATAAAACACCGACAGACACCCTAAAAATGTGTGTTGTTGTTTGTGCCAAGGCGCCATCTTTTGGACGAGTTCACTCTCTGCAGGTGCCGCGGGTTTAAAAATGTACTTCCTGTTTTGTTCCTTGAACCGGAAGTATATCCCATTTCGTCTACTATTCCTATATAGTGTTTCTGCTCGAAAAGATTCTTTATTCATCACTCCAAGCAACGTTTGTAAGTTTTACAATACAACTAAAACAATTCTTACTGACTAAACCAGCCCATGTGTGACGTCTGTAGGCTTGTTTTAATGTTTTTGTGGAGGGAGATGGGGCCAGCGCTGTCTGCAGGAGCAAAGGTCACCGCCTCTGTCCATGGTGCTGAGGACAGAGCACCATCAGACGGGGGCGTGGCAGTGCTGGCGGCGAGACACAGCTGGCAGGTGATTCGATTTCACGGGTGGTACGTGTTAATCTAATCATCTGTTGTCTTTAACAGTAAGCGGCCGGGAGCAGGAGGAAAGAGAGGATACGGACGGGACTGAAAAGTCACGTTCTACTGGAGAGAAAACTTTTGTTGAAACATTATTATTAAAACCTTGTTAAAACCTGCACACCTGGCTCCGATGAAGTGTCTGTCAGTGGGAACGCTAGGAAGCGACTTACACAGTTTTAATGTTTTAATCAAGCTAGCGTCGTTAGCATTAGCGAATATGCTAACACATTTACAAGTGTCTGTGTTACTATTACTAACTCAATGACATTATTTTTGTATTGTTTCAGTTTTGTAAATTTACCAAAACGTCACTGTTGAGTTATAGAGTCTGTTTAGCTGACTAGAGAACTAGCTTCCGCAGCTAGGGGGTCCATGATGATGACTTCTGTTTTCTCTGCTCAGCCGTTTTACTGCCGTGTGACAATTAAGTATTTCCCCACCATTTACCATAGTTAAAAAGTGTTTCATAGAAGATGCTTTTAGCCTTTATTGTCGATTAAAAAAACAACATTTTCTGTAATTATTAGGGCTGTGAATCTTTGGGTGTCCCACGATTCGATTCAAAATCGTTTTTTTTTTTTTTTTTCAATTCAACACGATTCTCGATTCAAAAACGATTTTTTTTTTTTTTTTTTTAAATGAAAACAATACACAAAAATACCATAATAATGCAATACAATTTCAAAACCAAACCCGACCTAGCAACATTCAGAATAGCAATAAACAGAGCAATTGAGGAGACACAAACATGACACGGAACAATCTAAAAGTAGTGAGACAAAAATGAATATCATCTACAACAGTATCAATATTAGTAAAAAATTTCAACATAGCAGTGATTAAAAATCCCTCATTGATATTATCATTACAAACATTAAGAAAAATTTAAAAAATTACAAAAAATGAACAATAGTGTCACAGTGGCTTACACTTGCATCGCATCTCATAAACTAAATGTCTAATGATAATGTCAATGAGGGATTTTTAATCACTGCTATGTTGAAATTGTTACTAATATTGATACTGTTGTTGATAATATTCATTTTTGTTTCACTACTTTTGGTTTGTTCTGTGTCGTGTTTGTGTCTCCTCTCAATTGCTCTGTTTATTGCAGTTCTGAGTGTTGCTGGGTCGGGTTTGGTTTTGGAATTGGATTGCATTGTTATGGTATTGTTGTGTATTGTTTTGTTGGATTGATTAATTTAAAAAAAAAAAAAAAAAAAAAATTTAATAAATTTTTTTTTTTTTAAATCGATTTTTTAAAAATGAGAATCGATTCTGAATCGCACAACGTGAGAATCGCGATTCGAATTCGAATCGATTTTTTCCCACACCCCTAGTAATTATGATATAATAGTTGATGATGATATTTCTATGAAATGTATAATCAGTCATGTATGGAATATACTTTGAAGCATGATTCTTGAAGGTACCAAAATTATCCATTGGAATTTTTCAAGAGAATATTTTGGATTTATTTATTTAATTTGTTTGTGTTCCAAATTGAGCACACGACATGAACAAACAAATGTGTAAAATGTTGTAACGAGAGAGTGATGTACCATGTTGTAACTGTATGCATGTTCGTAATGAATTAAAACCATAATCATTTCATGGAATTCAACTCCCTGCTTGCAACCTTATGGCCAATTTGTGTAATTTCATTGGAATTTGGAGCAATTCTCAATTCAAATGGGAATTTTGCACAGGCCTGATAGATAACCTTAATGATCGAAAGCAAAATCCTCTTATAGACTTATGGACCAGTCAGTATCAGTGCCCCTGCAAAGACTTTTTGCTTGATGACGGTCATGCTTTTCAACCAATTCTGCTCAAATTTGTGAGGCATGTGCTTGTCAGTCCCCTTAAGGTCGTGTACCAAATGTTGTATCGATTCGGCAAAGATTGAGATGTGTGACAAATGTCAAATAATTCTACCGGGTTTAAGAGCAGCGCCACCATGTTGTGTATTTGTCCTAAAAATAGTAGCACAGGCAACACAGTAGGAGTGCAGGTTTTGACAGATTTTCACCCTTTTGTGTGCAGCAGTTCAGAGTTGACTTTCACAAACAGTCATTCTGAAAAATGTACACTGACTGGAATTTAAATGGCACGATATTGGAAATCAGCCTGATATCAGTAAAAAAAAAAAAAAAATAATAATAATTTAAAGAGAGTAACTACTAAACATTGATAAAATTAAGTGCATGAAACATTAAAGAGACGGACATAGTTGCATAAAGTATATATGTGTATATATATATATATATATATATATATATATATATATATATATATATATATATATATATATATATATATATATATATATATATATATAAATATATATATATATATATATATATATATATATATATATATATATATATATATATATATATATATATATATATATATATATATATACGTTAGGTCAGGGAAAAACACAGAGGCTATATCATCCCTACAAGCCTGTTTTGCAGGTTTCCCTGCTACTAGAAAAAAGCTTTGATCATTTAAAGAGAGTAACTACTAAATATTGATACAATTAAGTGCATGAAACTTTAAATAGGCGGACATAGTTACATATTTACATTAAGACAGGAAAAAACACAGAGGCTATTTCATCCCTACAAGCCTGTTTCGCAGGTTTCCCTGCTGCTGGAAAAAAGTTTTGATTAATCATTTAAAGAGAGTAACTACTAAACATTGATCAAATTAAGTGCATGAAACTTTAAATAGGCGGACATAGTTGCATACAGTATATACATACAGTATATATATACATACAGTACATACTTTAGGTCAGGAAAAAACAGAGGCTATTTCATCCCTACAAGCCTGTTTCACAGGTTTCCCTGCTGCTGGAAAAAAGTTTTGATGAATCATTTAAAGAGAGTAACTACTAAACATTGATCAAATTAAGTGCATGAAACTTTAAATAGGCGGACATAGTTGCATACAGTATATACATACAGTATATATATACATACAGTACATACTTTAGGTCAGGAAAAAACACAGGCTATTTCATCCCTACAAGCCTGTTTCACAGGTTTCCCTGCTGCTGGAAAAAAGTTTGGATTAATCATTTAAAGAGAGTAACTACTAAACATTGATAAAATTAGGTGCATTAAACTTTAAATAGGCGGACATAGTTGCATACATATGTATATATAAACAGGCTTGTAGGGATGATATAGCCTCTGTGTTTTTTCCTGACCTAACGTATATTCCACTATACCCCCGTATTGATAACCATATAACGGATAAACCACAGAAACCTCGATATATCTACTTATATATACATATATACATATACGTATATACACACACTCATATGTACATATATACATACATACTGTATATACACATATATACAGTAAATATATAATATGCATTTGATTAGCATGTTAAATCTCCAATATAAGTTAACAGCTAAATGCTATCTAATTGTGTACAGAAATAGTAATTTCTTGTGTTTTATAGAAGTCATTTACAAACGCTAAATATGGTAGGCTATAGGCGTTAGCAGCTACACGATAGCTAAGCACACAATAGCACGCAAGCTAGACATACGTAATAAGTGTATGTAAATATGAACATGTATCAAATAATTATAGTCGCATTTTTACTTACAGATACAAAGTCCCCAAGGCAAATGCGTACTTAGATAGTATCCAGTAACAAACGGGTCCGCATCGTTCAACGTACTGGCTTGGTTTAAAGACTTATTGTGTGCACTATTACCACTCCACTTCAATTTAAAGACAGCGTAAGTCAATTTCAGACGGTTATCAATAAAAAGGTTAGTGTTTTTCACACCCGCCATTGTTCTCTGTTTAAGTCATTTCACTTAATAGACTTAGACTTGGACTTAGACGAACTTTATTGATCCACAAGGGAAATTGTTCCACACAGTAGCTCAGTTACAAAGGATGGAAAGGGTAATACAGGTATAAGGTATTATATGTATAATTGTATAATTATTTTTGCTCCCAATCTGTTAAAAATAATTGTACAGACAATTTATATTGTAATAACTGTGTTTTTTTTATTATTCCTGTTTTTGTATTTATTCCACTAGCATCCTTTTTAGGTTTTTTTTTTAATTTCCATCACTTTTTAATATTCCAAAAATATTTCATACATGCAAATTTAAAATGACATGTATATTTTAGCAACCAAATATAATATTTTATTCATAACAGAATATTTTACTGTATTTTATTGCGATCATTTCTTATTTGTAGTCTTTTAGGAGTATTTTATAGATATTAAACATCAATATAATTTGGAAAAAGTTTCAAATAAATAAAAATAAAAAAAATACATTTGAGACAATCAAGAAAATATGACTTTAAGCTTTTTAAATATTTGTATTTTTAATAAATGTATTTTTATAAAATAGTACTGGCTTGATTTAAAGACTTATTGTGTGCACTATTACCACTCCACTTCAATTTAAAGACAGTGTAAGTCAATTTCAGACGGTTATCAATAAAAAGGTTAGTGTTTTTCACACCCGCCATTGTTCTCTGTTTAAGTCATTTCACTTAATAGACTTAGACTTGGACTTAGACGAACTTTATTGATCCACAAGGGAAATTGTTCCACACAGTAGCTCAGTTACAAAGGATGGAAAGGGTAATACAGGTATAAGGTATTATATGTATAATTGTATAATTATTTTTGCTCCCAATCTGTTAAAAATAATTGTACAGACAAGTTATATTGTAATAACTGTGTTTTTTTTTATTATTCCTGTTTTTGTATTTATTCCACTAGCATCCTTTTTAGGTTTTTTTTTTAATTTCCATCATTTTTTAATATTCCAAAAATAGTTCATACATGCAAATTTATAATGACATGTATATTTTAGCAACCAAATATAATATTTTATTCATAACAGAATATTTTACTGTATTTTATTGCGATCATTTCTTATTTGTAGTCTTTTAGGAGTATTTTATAGATATTAAACATCAATATAATTTGGAAGAAGTTTCAACTAAATAAAAAAAATAATAATACATTTGAGACAATCAAGAAAATATGACTTTAAGCTTTTTAAATATTTGTATTTTTAATAAATGTATTTTTATAAAATAGTACTGGCTTGATTTAAAGACTTATTGTGTGCGCTATTACCACTCCACTTCAATTTAAAGACAGTGTAAGTCAATTTCAGACGGTTATCAATAAAAAGGTTAGTGTTTTTCACACCCGCCATTGTTCTCTGTTTAAGTCATTTCACTTAATAGACTTAGACGAACTTTATTGATCCACAAGGGAAATTGTTCCACACAGTAGCTCAGTTACAAAGGATGGAAAGGGTAATACAGGTATAAGGTAGACTAAAAATATACAATATAAAATATAACATATATGTAATATTTATATATTATATATACAGTATATAATATATACTGATATATTATATTTTTATATATTTGAATCAAGCTTTTTCTAAAATTCCACACTACAAAATAATAAAGTTACATATATGAGTCCTGTTGATACCGTATCTGATATTTATTGGTATTGGCCAATTCCCAAGGCTCCGATATCTGTGTATCGGTATTGGAAAAGCAAAAGTTGTATCGGAACACCAGTATTTATATTTATCGATTGTTATGGTTTTCTACAGCGATACAACTTACGATGCCATCTGTGAGTTATTGACCAGGTACTCCAGTGGGTAGCTGCAGCTGAATTTGTACAACAAACCAGGGAGGTAGCTGATTATAGTCGGTGGATCGGGCGTATCGATAAAGCCGGAGACGCTTCCAATTTGTACCAGGGACATATTCCCGTAGGCATTGGCCCCGTGGGCTGTGGTGACCTGCAGAAAGAGACAAAGATCCTCTAGCCTTGCGCCTCACTCCCGGGTCAATAAACAACATAGTGGTATTTATATAAGGACAGAAGGGCTTTGTGTGTTGTTTACCACCAGGCTGTTTCCGCACGCTTCCAGGGTGCTGAGGCCAATGCTGAACAGCACAGCTGTGGGGAAAGTGTTATTGTTGATGAAGCCGCGGCACTGGGCATCGTCATAGTGACCGTTGAGGGCCAAGTCCGTGTCGCTGTAGCCGGAGAACAGCACGGGGCAGAAGTTGATCTTCACAGTGATGGTCTGGACGCCGCAGTATACGCTGATGTCCCGCTCGCCTTGAAAAAATACAATAGAGGATCTTTTTTTATTTTTAAAATCGACACCCTCACCTGCAAACTAGGGCTGCAATGAGCAATTGATTAAATCGATGAATTCTATTACAACAAAGTTTTGATTAATCATTTAAAGAGAGTAATTACTAAACATTGATATATATATATATATATATATATATATATATATATATATATATATATATATATATATATATATATATATATATATATATATATATATATATATATATATATATATATATATATATATATATATATATATATATATATATATATATATATATATATATATATATATATATATATGTTAGGTCAGGAAAAAACACAGAGGCTATATCATCCCTACAAGCCTGTTTCACAGGTTTCCCTGCTACTAGAAAAAAGTTTTGATCATTTAAAGAGAGTAACTAATAAATATTGATAAAATCTCGTGCATGAAACTTTAAATAGGCGGACATAGTTTCATACATACAGTATATACACACATATATATATATATATATATATATATATATATATATATATATATATATATATATATATATATATATATATATATATTATATATATATATATATATATATATATATATATATATATATATATATATACATACGTTAGGTCAGGAAAAAACACAGAGGCTATATCATCCCTACAAGCATGTTTCACAGGTTTCCCTGCTATTAGAAAAAAGTTTTGATCATTTAAAGAGAGTAACTACTAAACATTGATAAAATTAGGTTCATGAAACTTTAAATAGGCGGACATAGTTACATATATACGTTAGGACAGTAAACAAACACAGAGGCTATTTCATCCCTACAAGCCTGTTTCGCAGGTTTCCCTGATGCTAGAAAAAAGTTTTAATTTAATTAATCATTTAAAGAGAGTAACTACTAAACATTGATTGATATATATATATATATATATATATATATATATATATATATATATATATATATATATATATATATATATATATATATATATATATATATATATATATATATATATATTATATATATATATATACGTTAGGTCATGAAAAAACATAGAGGCTATTTCATCCCTACAAGCCTGTTTCAACGGATTTCCCTGCTACTAGAAAAAAGTTTTGATCATTTAAAGAGAGTAACTAATAAACATTGATAAAATCACGTGCATGAAACTTTAAATAGGCGGACATAGTTGCATACATACAGTATATACACATATACATATATATATATATATATATATATATATATATATATATATATATATATATATAATATATATATATATATATATATATATATATATAATATATATATATATATATATATATATATATATATATACGTTAGGTCAGGAAAAAACACAGAGGCTATATCATCCCTACAAACCTGTTCCACAGGTTTTCCTGCTATTAGAAAAACATTTTGATCATTTAAAGAGAGTAACTACTAAACATTGATAAAATTAGGTTCATGAAACTTTAAATAGGCGGACATAGTTACATATATACGTTAGGACAGTAAACAAACACAGAGGCTATTTCATCCCTACAAGCCTGTTTCGCAGGGTTTCCCTGATGCTGGAAAAATGTTTAATTTAATTAATCATTTAAAAGAGAGTAACTACTAAACATTGATTGATATATATATATATATATATATATATATATATATATATATATATATATATATATATATATATATATATATATATATGTATATATATATATATATATATATATATATATAGTATATATATATATATATATATATATATATGTATATATATATATATATATATATATATATATATATATATATATATATATATATATATATATATATATATATATATATATATATACATATATATATATATATATATATATATATATATATATATATATATATATATATATATATATATATATATATATATATATATATATATATATACGTTAGGTCATGAAAAAACATAGAGGCTATTTCATCCCTACAAGCCTGTTTCACGGGTTTCCCTGCTACTAGAAAAAAGTTTGATCATTTAAAGAGAGTAACTAATAAACATTGATAAAATCACGTGCATGAAACTTTAAATAGGCGGACATAGTTGCATACATACAGTATATACACATATACATATATATATATATATATATATATATATATATATATATATATATATATATATATATATATATATATATATATAATATATATATATATATATATATATATATATATATATATATATATATATATACGTTAGGTCAGGAAAAAACACAGAGGCTATATCATCCCTACAAGCCTGTTTCACAGGTTTTCCTGCTATTAGAAAAACATTTTGATCATTTAAAGAGAGTAACTACTAAACATTGATAAAATTAGGTTCATGAAACTTTAAATAGGCGGACATAGTTACATATATACGTTAGGACAGTAAACAAACACAGAGGCTATTTCATCCATACAAGCCTGTTTCGCAGGTTTCCCTGATGCTGGAAAAAAGTTTTGATCATTTAAAGAGAGTAACTAATAAACATTGATAAAATCACGTGCATGAAACTTTAAATAGGCGGACATAGTTGCATACATACAGTATATACACATATACATATATATATATATATATATATATATATATATATATATATATATATATATATATATATATATATATATATATATATATATATATATATATATATATATATATATATATATATATATACGTTAGGTCAGGAAAAAACACAGAGGCTATATCATCCCTACAAGCCTGTTTCACAGGTTTTCCTGCTATTAGAAAAACATTTTGATCATTTAAAGAGAGTAACTACTAAACATTGATAAAATTAGGTTCATGAAACTTTAAATAGGCGGACATAGTTACATATATACGTTAGGACAGTAAACAAACACAGAGGCTATTTCATCCCTACAAGCCTGTTTCGCAGGTTTCCCTGATGCTGGAAAAAAGTTTTAATTTAATTAATCATTTAAAGAGAGTAACTACTAAACATTGATTGATATATATATATATATATATATATATATATATATATATATATATATATATATATATATATATATATATATATATATATATATATATATATATATATATATATATATATATATATATATATATATATATATATATATATATATATGTATATATATATATATATATATATATATATATATGTATATATATATATATATATATATATATATTATGTATATATATATATATATATATATATATATATATATATATATATATATATATATATATATATATATATATATATATATATATATATATATATATATATATACATATATATATATATATATATATATATATATATATATATATATATATATATATATATATATATATATATATAAATATATATATATATATATATATATATATATATATATATATATACGTTAGGTCATGAAAAAACATAGAGGCTATTTCATCCCTACAAGCCTGTTTCGCAGGTTTCCCTGATGCTGGAAAAAAGTTTTAATTTAATTAATCATTTAAAGAGAGTAACTACTAAACATTGATTGATATATATATATATATATATATATATATATATATATATATATATATATATATATATATATATATATATATATA
>NC_084740.1:8564948-8672448 GCF_033978785.1 Entelurus aequoreus | reverse complement strand
CACTAATAACAAGTGCACTTTTCTTGGTAGAAAAAAAATTAGACCTTTTTGCTCAATATGTTGAAAAATATTCTTAAATTGAGTAAAGCCAGAAATCTTGGGGTTATTTTAGATTCTGATTGACATTTCGACAGTCACATCAAATCAGTAACACAATCGGCCTACTATCACCTCAAAAATGTAACAAGACTTAGAGGGCTAATGTCAGCTCAAGACTTAGAACAGGGGTGTCCAAAGTGCGGCCCGGGGGCCATTTGTGGCCCACAGCTAATAGTTTACCGGCCCGCCACACGTTCTGGAAATGTTATTGCGAAAATTAAAAAAAACATTTAAAAAAGTGGAATGAGGTGAAATCTGACTAGAAAAAGTTGCAATGTTGACACAAAGCTGCCATGCAGGCTGTTTGTTTTTCTTTTTTTGCCATTTCTTAAAAAAAAAAAGAAAAAAAGAACTCAATGTTATAATGAATTATTGACCTATTCAAGGCCCTAATTATTTCAAATATTTAACTTTAAAATGTTTTATGTGGAAAATATTGTGTGGTTGCCATACAAAAACATCAATGTTTTCTTTGACAAAAGAGCATAAAACAAACAAAATAATAGTTCAAACGTAAAATCGACAGATATATCTGAAGTTGATCTCGTAACTTAAGTGTTGAAAGTAAAAAAAAAATAATAATAAAAATGTATCACTTTATGATACAAACCTTTTGGATCCCAAATATATCTAATGGGATTTTATTTGTCTTTTCACTGTGATTACTCAAAAATAATAATGAATGGTGTCCTGCATTATTGATCTTTTTAAGGCTCTAATTACTTCACATCAAACATTGCTTTTTGAATGTTTTGGGCAGTGCAGGGGAAATACTGCATATTTCAGTTTTATTATAAAAAACACAGTTGTCTTTGACAGAAAAGGCATAAAACCTTTGTTTTTTTAAACTTTATTTCAACCTGAAGTTGATATACTGTAGAGATTTACTGGAAGCATTAAAATATATATATATATATATATATATATATATATATATATATATATATATATATATATATATATATATATATATATATATATATATATATATATATATATATATATATATATATATATATATATATATATATATATAATTCGACTTGTTATTTTTTACATTTTAATGACTTAGACCCTTTATGGTCCCCGGGAGCCCTAAAGGTAAAAAAAAAACAAAATCCATATAATTTGTTATGGTTTGAAAATGAAAAATATCAAAATGGCCCCCGCATGCTTTAATTTTTCCGTGTGCGGCCCTCAGTGGAAAAAGTTTGGACACCCCTGACTTAGAAAAACTTGTACATGCCTTTATTACCAGTAGGTTAGACTATTGTAATGGTCTCCTTGCAGGTCTTCCCAAAAAAAACTGTCAGGCAGCTACAGCTTGTTCAGAACGCTGCTGCTAGAGTTCTAACAAAGACCAAAAAAATGTCAGCACATTAAGCCAATTCTTAAATCCTTACATTGGCTCCCTGTACATCAGAGAATTGATTTCAAAATCCTCCTGTTCACATATAAATCACTACATGGTCTAGGGCCGAAGTATATCACTGATATGCTCCCACTATATAAGCCCTCTAGATCACTAAGATCTTCTGAGACCAATCTGTTAGCGGTTCCAAGAGTAAACTCAAATCAAGGGAGATCATCATTCAGTCACTATGCAACAAATAGCTGGAATAAACTTCCTGAAGATGTCAGACTTCTTTTAAAACTAGACTGAAAACTTTTATGTTCACCTTAGCTTTCAGCTAAATCTTTTAATCTTTTCCGCACTTTTTTTTATTTTTATTGTCTGCATTTTAATTTTGCTTGTATTTTCTTTCATTTCACTTTGTTGTCTGTGAAGCACTTTGAGTCTGCCTTGTGTATGAAAAGTGCTATACAAATAAAGTTGCCTTGCCTTGCTAGTGCCATTATCTTGACATAATGATATGCGCTCAGCATCATGATTTTTTTTTTTTCATGCTTGAAGTAAGAAATCGTTACTTTAAAAATGTAGTTTCATACTTGTGAGTGTTAATGACACAGCTTTGCATCAGTTTACTCAATATGGGTCATAACATCTCAACTACAAGCTGTAATATCTTACTGAGATCATTTAGGACCAAAACCCTTAAAACAAGTAAAAGTCTCTAACATAAAATCTGCTTAGTGAGAAGAATTATCTTATCAGACAGAAAATAAGCAAATATCACCCTTATTTGAGATATTTAATCTTACTTAGATTTCAGTTTTTGCAGTGTACCCTTTCATCCACTTCTTGCAATGACATGAAACAAGTCGACTGCAAACTTAATGAGTCTCGGTGCATAGATCTTAAAGTGCGCTTGTCTATTTTGGGATGTTTTTTTTGTTTTCTAATAACCAGTGGAGTCAGTCTGTCTCCGGCTTATACGAGGCAGCGGGGGACTCGATGTCGACAATCTCCGACTGTGCAGAGCAAAACGTGTATCCCCCAAAAACAATGCGGCAGAAAATACAACAGTTGCTTCACGGTATCGGAAGGATCCTCACCGGGAAACCTGCTGTGGTGGTTGGCGTCACAGTTGTATCCGTTAAACTGGGCCGAGACTGACGCGGCGCTACTCAACAGGCTGGTGATGAGGAGGCACAATGGCATCATTTTCATTTTTGGCCGTACTCTTCAGAAGATCAACATGGCGTGGAGCGCATTCCTCAGAAATGGCATTAATAATCCCTGACAAAACGTCCGCTCAAAATCCCCCGATCAAAGTAGTGCAACCTTCTCTCCTGGGGTTCTCCAGTCCTTCTGATTCCGGCCCCTTCTGCCCTCCCCCTCACCTCAGTCGCTCATGCCGACCCCCGTGCCTCACCTTTTTCAACCCCCTTTTAACCGCCCTCGTTCTACGCCCCGTTTAACCGTTTCCTGATGCCTTCAAAGCAACCTCACCAGGGAGAAGCTCAACAAACGGAGAGGGTTTGGTGGGGGCATTTGGCTGATAGGGAACGATAGAAGCGGCCATTATCCAAACACGGCCTCGGTGAAGGACATGGGAACCTCCATCAGATCTGAAACGGCCTCAACAAATCTTTTCACGGAGCCCGGAAACCTGAGCCGGCCGCCAGGGTTCCCACTCGCCTCTGCCGGTTGTGATCATCACCTGTCAGCTGACACAAACGGTGGGCCTCACCGGGGAGGTTTGAGTGGGGTTGTGTATAGCGGGGAATTAAGCTGTCATCGCTCTAAATTCACATTGACATAATAGTCAGCTCACAGTCTGAATGTGATTGGGATGCACAAAATATTATCTCTCTGAGGCCCACAATGTGCTGTGCATTCAAAAAGTCATTTTGCACTTTTATATTTTCATTATCCAGTTAGGTAAGGCTCTGACTAGGGTTGTACGGTATACCGGTACTAGTATAGTATCGCGGTACTAGTGAATCAAAAACGGTACTATACACAGCGTGTAGACAGAAAAGGGAGAACGGACGCATTTTGGCTTAAAAGCTGAAGATAAAGGTTGTAGGAGCCTAATTTAAAGGCCTACTGAAATAAAATGTTTTTATTTAAACGGGGATAGCAGATCCATTCTATGTGTCATACTTGATCATTTCGCAATATTGCCATATTTTTGCTGAAAGGATTTAGTAGAGAACATCGACGATAAAGTTGCAACTTTTGGTAGCTGATAAAAAAAAGCCTTGCCTGTACCGGAAGTAGCGTGACTTCAACGGTTGAAAGGCTCCTCACATTTCCCCATTGTTTTCAATGCAGCTAGAGCGAGAAAGCGACGATTACCCCATTAATTTGAGCGAGGATGAAAGATTTGTGGATGAGGAACGTTAGAGTGAAGGACTAGAATGCAGTGCAAGACATCTTTTTTCGCTCTGACCGTAACTTAGGTACAAGCTGGCTCATTGGTTTCCACACTTTCTCCTTTTTTCTATTGTGGATCACGGATTTGTATTTTAAACCACCTCGGATACTATATCCTCTTGAAAATGAGAGTCGAGAACGCGAAATGGACATTCACAGTGACTTTTATCTCCACGACAATACATCGGCGAAACACTTTAGCTACGGAGCTAACGTGATAGCATCGTGCTTAACTGCAGATACAAACAAAATAAATAAACCCCTCGACTGGAAGGATAGATAGAAAATCAACAATACTATTAAACCATGGACATGTAACTACACGGTTAATGCTTTCCAGCCTGGGGAAGGTTAACAATGCTGTTGCTAACGACACCATTGAAGCTAACTTAGCAACCGGACCTCACAGAGCTATGATAAAAACATTAGCTATCCACCTACGCCAGCCAGCCCTCATCTGCTCATCAACACCCGTGCTCACCTGCGTTCCAGCAATCGACGGTGCGACGTAGGACTTCACCCGATCACAGATGCGGTCGGCGGCCCGGAGACGGAGGAAGTTAAGGTGAGTTCGGTGGCTAGCGCGTCTGCTATCCATCTCAAAGTCCTCCTGGTTGTGTTGCTGTAGTCCGCCGCTAATACACCGATCCCACCTACAACTTTCTTCTTTGCAGTCTTCATTGTTCATTGAACAAATTGCAAAAGATTCACCAACACAGATGTTCAGAATACTGTGGAATTTTGAGATGAAAACTGAGTTTTTTTGTATAGGATTCAATGTGTCCGCATACTTCCCGTTTCAACGATTGACGTCACGTGCATACGTCATCATACATAGACATTTTCAACCGGAAGTTTAGCGGGAAATTTAAAATTGCACTTTATAAGTTAACCCGGCCGTATTGGCATGTGTTGCAATGTTAAGATTTCATCATTGATATGTAAACTATCAGACTGCGTGGTCGGTAGTAGTGGCTTTCAGTAGGCCTTTAAGTCCCATCTTAAAACTCATTTGTATACTCTAGTCTTTAAATAGACCCCTCTTTTAGACTAGTTGATCTGCCGTTTCTTTACTTTTCTGCTCTGCCCCCCTCTACCTTGTGGAAGGGGGGGGCACAGGTCCGGTGGCCATGGATGAAGTGCTGGCTGTCCAGAGTCGGGACCCGGGGTGGACCGCTCACCTGTGCATCCGTTGGGGACATCTCTGCGCTGCTGACCTGTCTCCGCTCGGGATGGTCTCCTGCTGGCCCCACTATGGACTGGACTCTCACTATTATGTTAGATCCACTATGGACTGATCCAGAGCCGACTGAAAAAGTCACGGAGCAGAGACGGTCGTGGGGTGCTTCCGGAAAAGACTGAAAAGTGGTAGAGTGGAGTGCTGTCCTAGCGTGTGTGCGCTGCCAATAAAAGACATTGATAACACCAGACATCCAGGCGATTGTGAAGATTTGTCAGCATCAGGAGAACCCACTAGAGCGACACCACCACAATCAGACTTTAGATATGACTAAAAAGAGTCCACAAAGTCATAGAAATTGCAGCCATACCGCAGAGTTGAACGTTTCATTTAGTTAAGGCAATCTCTCCTCTTGCAAGTAATTATGATAGTGCCAACCTTAGGCAAGATAAATAATCAGACTCCAAATATGACTGGAAATAGTCCACAAAGTCATAGAAACTGCAGTGATACAGCAACAGAGAACATATGATAACGTAGAACGTGTGAGTTAATTGAAGCAATCATCTTTCTTGCAAATAATTATAATAGTGGTGACTTTGTGCAAGATACATAATCAGACTCCAAATATGACTGGAAATAGTCCACAAAGTCATAGAAACTGCAGAGATACAGCAACAGAGAACATATGATAACGTAGAACGTGTGAGTTAATCGATGCAATCATCTTTCTTGCAAATAATTATGATAGTGGCACCCTTGGGCAAGATAAATAATCAGACTCCAAATATGACTGGAAATAGTCCACAAAGTCATAGAAACTGCAGTGATACGGCAACAGAGAACACATGTTACCGTAGAACGTGTGAGTTAATTAAAGCAATCATCTTTCTTGCAAATAATTATAATAGTGGCAACTTTTTGCAAAATAAATAATCAGACTCCAAATATTACTGAAAATAGTCCACGAAGTCATAAAAACTGCAGTGATACTGCAACATAGAACATACAATAACGTACAATGTGTGAGTTAATTGATGCACTCATCTTTCTTGCAATATGTATAATAGTGGCAACTTTGTGCAAGATAAATAATCAGACTCCAAATATGACAGGAAATAGTCCACAAAGTCATAGAAACTGCAATGATACAGCAACAGAGAACATATGATAACGTAGAACGTGTGAGTTAATTGAAGCAATCATCTTTCTTGCAAATAATTATGATATTGGCAACTTTGTGCAAGATACATAATCAGACTCCAAATATGACTGCATATAGTCCACAAAGTCATAAAAAACTGCAGTGATACTGCAACAGAGAACATATGATAACGTAGAACGTGTGAGTTAATTGAAGCAATCATCTTTCTTGCAAATAATTATGATAGTGGCACCCTTGGGCAAGATACATAATCAGACTCCAAATATGACTGGAAATAGTCCACAAAGTCATAGAAACTGCAGTGATACAGCAACATAGTACATATGATAACGTAGAACGTGTCAGTTAATTGATGCAATCATCTTTCTTGCAAATAATTATAATAGTGGCAACTTTGTGCAAGATAAATAACCAGACTCCAAATATGACTGGAAATAGTCTACATAGTCATATGAATTACAGTAACACACCAGACTGCAATGTGTTATTTAATCAATGCATTCACTCATTTTGCAAGTAGTTATGATGGTGGAAAACTTGTGCAGGATATATGATCAGACTGCAAATAGTCCACCAAATTACAGTGATACGGCAGGGTAGAACGTTTGATTTAGTTCATGCAATCGCCCTGCATGCAAGTAGTTATGATAGTGGCAAACTTGTGCAAGAGAAATCATCCGTTTGCAAAAATGACTGGAAATAGTCCACGGTCATATAAATTACGGTGATGCAGCAAAGTAGAATGTGTGATTTAATTAATGCAATCGCCCCTCTTGCAAGAAGTTATGATAGGAGACACTTTGTGAAAGATAAATAACTATTACTGGAAAAAGCCCTCAAAGTCATAAAAAAATCGCAGTAATACAGCAAAGTACATCGTGTGATTTAATTAATGCGATCGCCCAACTTGCACATAAATACTCACGCAAGTCCATTAAGCGAGAGGAAGGTAGGAATAGCTTAGTAGTGAGCACGCACTATAATGTTTATATCAGGGGTCCCCAAACTACGGCCCGCGGGCTGGATACGCCGCCAGGGTCCAAAATTCGCTTGTTACTCTCGGTGTCCTAGTCGCTCAGGGCAAATCATATTGTCTAAAAATGCATTTTCCCATCGATAACGTGACATCATCGCAGCAGAATATATATATATATATATATATATATATATATATATATATATATATATATATATATATATATATATATATATATATATATATATATCAGTGACGTGCGGTCACTAGAGGCAGGTGAGGCAGGGCCTCACCTGCCTCACCTGCCATCATGGAAAGAAAAAAAATGTAAAAAAAAAAAAAAAAATTAAATTGTTATATGTATTCAGTGATTATACTATAAAGTTATTTTCCATTGAATTTAACCAGTTTTAGATTATTTTTATTCAAAATCGCTGAATTTTCACATTTGCCGTTCAAATACTGAGAAGAGACTTGCGGTCAGCAGCCAGTTGAGGCACTTGTGCCTCACCATGGATTGCGGACTCGGCTAACTGCTGGCCTGCTGTGCAGTGAGACCGTATTGCTATATGAATTATATTATACATTTCCATAGTTTAGTTAGCTGAGGTATATAATGTCCAGTGTATTTTGTCAACAACTGTATGTGTGTAAGTATTTCTTGTGCTGAGCAATCATAAAACTGCTGCGAAGACGCACTGTGGGAGGCTCGCAGTAACCCCGCCTCCTTGTGCCAAGCACCCCCGCCGCAGAATGCACCCCTGACGGGAGCGCCACACCAACCAAAGCCCACACCCAAACCCTCCACGTGCAAGACCGAATCCACCCAAAAAAAGTCACTTAACAAGAAGCCAAAAAGTGCAAAAACAACAACGAATGCAGGGACACAACATTAGGTACACCTGCAGACTGCAGCATGGATTTCATATTTCATTCATTCACAACTCCTCCAACACGAACACCACTGTTCCCTGCACTTATAAATAAAGGTAAGACCCTAATAATGTTTTTTTTAATTAAATGTGCTTTTTTGTGTGCTACAGTTTGTATGTGTAAAGTTAAAGTTAAGCTAAAGTACCAATGATTGTCACACACACACTAGGTGTGGTGAAATGTGTCCTCTGCATTTGACCCATCCCCTTGATCACCCCCTGGGAGGTGAGGGGAGCAGTGGGCAGCAGCGGCGCCGCGCCCGGGAATAATTTTTGGTGATTTACCCCCAATTCCAACCCTTGATGCTGAGTGCCAAGCAGGGAAGAATGCTGGTATGAGCTTTTAAACATAACCCGTTAACTGCTGCCAATCAAATGGTGAATAAGATACTCTTTAGGGTTCATATGTTTGTAAATCTGACTGTGATGAAGTCAGTGCCTCACCAGTCATGAACTTCACCGCACGTCACTGATATATATATATATATATATATATATATATATATATATATATATATATATATATATATATATATATATATATATATATATATATATATATATACACACACATACATATGAATATATATATATATATATATATATAAATATGTGTATATATGTAAATATATATGTATCCATCCATCCATTTTCTACCGCTTATTTATATATGTAAATATATACATATATGTGTATATACATATATATATATATATATATATATATATATATATATATACATATAAATATTATTCTGCATGGCCTTATTATAACCCTAACCCTCACCCTAACCAAATAACTCTGAATTAAGTCTTTGTTACTTTGAATATGTTCCCCATACTAAAGTGTTACCATATATATATATATATATATATATATATATATATATATATATATATATATATATATATATATATATATATAATATATATATATATATATATATATATATATATATATATATATATATATTTAGTACATATATATATATATATATATATATATATATATATATATATATATATATATATATATAAATATATAATTTTTTTATTTTATTTTTTTTATTTATTTTTTGTTTGTTTGTTTGTTTGTTTGTTTGTTTTGTTTTGTTTTTTGTTTTTGTTTTTTTATCAGTATATTTTTCTATCAAATCCATTTTTTTACCGCTTGTTACTCTCTGTGTTTGCTAGCCACTCAGGCAAATCATATTGTCTAAAAATTTATTTTCCCATTGATAACGTGACATCGCTCTCGGAATATATATATATATACATATATATATATATATATATACATATATATATATATATACAGGTATATATATATATATATATATATATATATATATATATATATATATATATATATATATATATATATATATATATATATATATATATATATATATATATATATATATATATATATATATATATTACAGCCCGGCCCCAAAAAGTCAAAAAGCTTGGGCACCCCTGCTGTAACTGATTAAATAACAGAAAACTATTTGTTATTGGATATTAATTCAAACAAATTCAAATTCAACCCAGCAAGAAACAGTTAAAGTGGAGCAAAGATATTCCCCACACTTGTTCTACTTTGCCTTTTGACACATTTATCCGGTAGGGATTTTATTAGCTTGTGATGTTTGTTCCTTTGGTGTTGAACTCCTCTTCTAAATCAGGTGCATCCCCCCCCAGCTTAGTCACTCTGGCCCGCGGCCTCGCGTGTCAAGCTCAGATCCGCACTGGAAGCCAAGTACAGACTGCTGCAGGTGTTTACTGTTCACCTGCACGGCGCCAGATGAGGTAGGGCTGAAATCAAATCCAAGCAAACAAGGATCAGATGGCCACAAACACATGAAATGAATACACGCAGTGAACCCGTTACCATCTTTTTTTATTTTACAAATCCCACCCAGCACTCGACCTATATAGCACCTATATAGCACCCTATAGCCACCTGCTCTACTTCTGTGGTTTTAGTCACATGGAAAATGTCAACTTAGATTGAAATTCTGGAAAATGTTGAATTTCTTACCACACATTTGCCATTTCATCTGCTGCATTGTTCTATTCCCCCTCCATTAGTCAGTCTGCAGGACCTTGATAACAGGGGTCCCCAACCACAGGTCCGGGGACCGGTACCGGTCCGTGGCGCATTTGCTACCGGGCCGGAGAGAAACATTAAATAATTTATAAAGGACTCCATTTTCTCCCGCTTAACTTTGGCCTGTCCCACTCAACCAGGGGTGTCAAAGTTCTTTTCATTGAGGGCCACACCGTAGTCATGGTGTGGCCCTCAATGTAGCGGTAAATAATTCATGAATTTGCCTATTAATTCAAATATTTTACTTTTTTTTTAATGTAAAGAGTAAAAAAAATTTTTGGATTTTATCACTTTTTACAAAATAATATATGCTGTGTTTTTTTAATATTATTATTTTTACAACATATTACTGTAAATAGAAAATACAGTACTGCAGTTTAATTTTATTTTGGCACCTCAGCTGCCAGTTTTTTACCATAATAAAATGTGGTACCATAAAATCATCAACCGTGGATTTTACAGTAAAATAACAAAAAAACTGACGGCTCAGTCGACAGAATTTTACTGTAAAAAAACAAACATTGGTAACACTTTAGTATGGGGAACATATTCACCATTAATTAGTTGCTTATTAAAGTAAGAAAGACTTAATTTAGAGTTATTTGGACACTAGGGGAACATATAAGGGTTAGGGTTAGGGTTAGGGTTAGGGTTAGGGTTAGGGTTACTAATAAGCAATAATTATGAGGTTATTGAGGGAAGTCTCTTAGTTAATGGCTTACTGGTTGTATAATAAGGCCATGCAGAATAAAGCATTAACAAGTACTTAATAATGACTAATTAAGAGCCAATATGTTACTAATTTGCATGTTAATAAGCAACTAATTAGTGATTCCCAGAGGCCAAAAAAAGTCTGCGGGCTATAGAGCGTTTTCTATTCGGGCTCCAGTACTATGGAGTTAGAGATGCTACCTCAGTAGAAGCATTTAAGTCCAATCTTAAAACTCATTTGTATACTCTAGCCTTTAAATAGACCCCCTCTTTAGACCAGTTGATCTGCTGTTTCTTTTCTTTTCTGCCCCCCTCTCCCTTGTGGAGGGGGGGAGGCCACAGGTCCTGTGGCCATGGATGAAGTGCTGGCTGTCCAGAGTCGGGACCCGGGGTGGACCGCTCGCCTGTGCATCGGTTGGGGACATCTCTGCGCTGCTGACCCGTCTCCGCTCGGGATGGTCTCCTGCTGGCCCCACTATGGACTGGACTCTCACTATTATGTTAGATCCACTATGGACTGGACTTTCACAATATTATGCTGGACCCACTCGACATCCATTGCATCCGGTCTCCCCTAGGGAAGGGGGGGGGGGGGGGGGATGTCACCCACATCTGCGGTCCTCTCCAAGGTTTCTCATAGTCATTCATATTGTCATCCCACTGGGTTGTGAGTTTTTCCTTGCCCTTATGTGGGCTCTGAACCGAGGATGTCGTTGTGGCTTGCGCAGCCCTTTGAGACACTTGTGATTTAGGACTATATAAGTAAAAATAGATTGATTGATTGATTGAATATGTTACTAATTTGCATGTTAATAAGCAACTAATTAATGGTGAATATGTGATCCCCGTACTAAAGTATGACACATAGAGTGGATCTGCTATCCCCGTTTAAATAAAACAATTTAATTTCAGTAGGCCTTTAATTTAGAGTTATTTGGACACTAGGGGAACAAATAAGGGTTAGGGTTGGGGTTAGGGTTAGGTTTAGGGTTACTTATAAGCAATAATTCTGAGGTTATTGAGGGAAGACTCTTAGTTAATGGCTTACTGGTTGTATAATAGAATAAGGCATTAATAAGTACTTAATAATGACTGATTAAGAGCCAATATGTTACTAATTTGCATGTTAATAAGCAACTAATCAGTGGTGAATATGTGTTCACCATACTAAAGTGTTACCCAAACATTGGTCGGTTTTTTTTCAACTTTCAGTAATATGCTGTAAAAAAAAAAACTCCCTAAATTTTACAGTAAAATCTATTGGTCATTTTTATAGTGTACAATTTGATGGATAACTTGCTTCGAAATCATAAGTTAAGCAGATATTCAAGTATTTATTTGGATTTTGACTAAAAAAAGTTAGATAATATAATATTTGTTGCAATATTGGACACTATTTTTTTTCCCCTGTCAAACTACAAAAAAAAATAAAATACCTTTAGTAAGAAAATAAGAACGTAAAGAAAGAAAATATTGGGTATTTTATTGGTACATATTTGTGGGGGGAGATGTGGCCAGCGCGCCTGCAGGAGCAAAGGTCAACGCCTCTGTCTATGGTGCTGAGGACGAGCATGGGCATGGGCTGACAGCGAGACACAGCTGGCAGGTGATTAGATTTCACAGGTGGTACGTGTTAATCTAATCATGTGTTGTCTTTAACAGTAAGCGGCCGAGAGCAGGAGGGGAGAGAGGATACGGACGGGACTGAAAAGTCACGTTCTGCGGAAGAAAGACTTGGAATAAAATATATGTGCATTAAAAACTTTGTTCAACTTGCACGCCTGGCAAGTGTCTGTCAGTGGGACCGCTAGAAAGCGACTTCCACAATATTATTTCCAGGCTTTTGCGGGCCGCATAAAATGATGTGGAGGGCCAGATCTAGCCCGCCGGCCTTGAGTTTGACAACTGTGCACTAGACACACCAATGAGCTGGTTTATAGATACAATAAAATAGTACAATAAAACTCCTCATAGGAAGTTGTCATTTGTTATTATAACTTTGTGACATGATACAATGCACATTAATGAACATATCAAATAGAAAAGTGACAGATTGTAGCCAAAGGCTGATTTCCATCTGCATCTCATTGCAAAGAAACACTAATTCAGCATTTATAGTGAGTTGTATTTTTCATGCACTTATTTTTGCTGGCACAAGTGGAAAGCCGGCCCCTGAAAATAAAGCCTACATTAAACCGCTCCGTGGTGCAAAAAAAGGTTGGTATGGGGATCACTGCTTTATAAGGCCCAGGACCTACCGCCACTTTCAAGATGTGCCAGATAGAGCTGCCTCTATCTGATCAACCAGACTTAACAAAACCACACAGAGGAGCCTGCATCACAAAACCCGTGAGAGTGTGCTTGTAATCTGACGCTATAGGCGGGGAAGTAAAAACCTCATCAAAGGCCCCGTTGGGATTCAACCCGCCGGTGAGCAACGACTCCAAAAGTCAGAAATCTCAACATATAGGACGACTACAGACTGTATACCTATTTCTTTACTTACACTGTTTACCAACAGATTGGACTCGGGTTGTACGGTACACCGGTACTAGTATAGTATCGCGGTGCTAATTAATCAAAAACGGTAATATACTCTGTTTGAAAAGTACCGGTTCTGTCTATCTGTGTTGTCCCTGCGATGAGGTGGCGACTTGTCCAGGGTGTACCCCGCCTACCGCCCGAATGCAGCTGGGATAGGCTCCAGCACCCGCTGCCATCCCGAAAGGAGGTAAACGGTAGAAATTGGATGGATAGATGGGTTCCCAATTTAAAAAATTTGGTAACACTTTAGTATGGGGAACATATTCACCATTAATTAGTTGCTTATTAACATGCAAATTAGTAACATATTGGCTCTTAATTAGTCATTATTAAGTACTTATTAATGCCTTATTCGGCTTAAAGGCCTACTGAAATGATTTTTTTTTATTTAAACGGGGATAGCAGATCCATTCTATGTGTCATACTTGATCATTTCGCGATATTGCCATATTTTCGCTGAAAGGATTTAGTAGAGAACATCGACGACAAAGTTCGCAACTTTTGGTCGCTGATGTGAAGTGAAGTGAAGTGAAGTGAATTACATTTATATAGCGCTTTTTCTCAAAATAAAAAAAAGCCTTGCCTGTACCGGAAGTAGCGTGACGTCACAGGTTGAAAGGCTCCTCACATTTCCCCATTGTTGTCAATGCAGCGAGAGCAATTCGGACCAAGAAAGCGACGATTACCCCATTAATTTGAGCGAGGATGAAAGATTCGTGGATGAGGAACGTGAGAGTGAAGGACTAGAGTGCAGTGCAGAACGCATCTTTTTTCGCTCTGACCGTAACTTAGGTACAAGCTGGCTCATTGGATGCCACACTCTCTCCTTTTTCTATTGTGGATCACGGATTTGTATTTTAAACCACCTCGGATACTATATCCTTAGCAACGGGACCTCACAGAGCTATGCTAAAAACATTAGCTATCCACCTACGCCAGCCAGCCCTCATCTGCTCATCAACACCCGTGCTCACCTGCGTTCCAGCGATCGACGGTGCGACGAAGGACTTCACCCGATCACCGGTCGGCGGTCGGCGGCTAGCGTCGGATAGCGCGTCTGCTATCCACCTCAAAGTCCTCCTGTTTGTGTTGCTGCAGCCAGCCGCTAATACACCGATCCCACCTACAACTTTCTTCTTTGCAGTCTCCATTGTTCATTAAACAAATTGCAAAAGATTCACCAACACAGATGTCCAGAATACTGTGGAATTTTGAGATGAAAACAGAGCTTTTTGTATTGGATTCAATGGCGTCCGAATACTTCCGTTTCAACGATTGACGTCACGCGCATACGTCATCATACATAGACGTTTTCAACCGGCAGTTTAGCGGGAAATTTAAAATTGCACTTTATAAGTTAACCCGGCCGTATTGGCATGTGTTGCAATGTTAAGATTTCATCATTGATATATAAACTATCAGACTGCGTGGTCGGTAGTAGTGGCTTTCAGTAGGCCTTTAATGCCTTATTCTGCATGGCTTTATTATACAACTAAGAGTCTTCCCTCAATAACCTCAGAATTATTGCTTATTAGTAACCCTAACCATAACCCTAACCCTGACCCTAACCTTGCTCTTATATGTTCCGCTAGTGTCCAAATAACTCTAAATTAAGTCTTTGTTATTTAGAATATGTTTTTCGTGACATTGCTGGTTTTACAAGCATACGAGCATGTTCGGCAGTGCACAATCACAGAGTACTTACAAGCAGACAGTGTGTAGACCAGTGGTTCTTGACCTTGTTGGAGGTACCGAACCCCACCAGTTTCATATGCGCATTCACCGAACCCTTCTTTAGTGAAAAATAAAATGATGTTGTTTTTTTTCAAATTCAAGACAAAGTCATATGTTTTTGGTAACACTTTAGTATGGGGAACATATTCTAAGTAACAAAGACTTAATTTAGAGTTTTTTGGACACTAGGGGAACATATTCTAAGTAACAAAGACTTAATTTAGAGTTATTTGGTTAGGGTTAGGGTTAGGGTTAGAGGGTTAGGGTTATAATAAGGCCATGCCGAATAAGGCATTAATAAGTACTTAATAATGACTAGCTAAGAGCCAATATGTTATCAATTTGCATGTTTATAAGCAACTAATTAATGGTGAATATGTTCCCCATACTAAAGTGTTACCATGTTTTTTTACTGGTGCATAAAATGAACCGTGCATGAACATCACCTTGTTCAAACAACAAAACCAACACAGTGCATAAACTCACAACAAATTACACATCTGCAAATCAGTCAGTTGTTGCTGTATCCGTAATACGCCGATAGGGAGAAGTTTGTATTTACATGATGAGTCGGGTGTGTCTTGACCTCCGCTGAACCCCTGAGCCCGACTCACCAAACCCAGGTTAAGAACCACTGGTGTAGACAGAAAAGGGAGAACGGACGCATTTTGGCTTAAAAAACTAACGATAAAGGTGAAGTTATAACACTGACACGCCCTCAGGAAGAGGTGCTTTAAGACATGGCTAGCTAGCTAGCGGCTAGCTAGTGTTTTAGCTACTTCTAAATCACTAATCCTCCTCGCCTCCATGGCGACAAATAAAGTAAGTTTCTTACAAGTATCATCCCTGCAGGACGAGGAATAGCTAAACATGCTTCACTACACACCGTAGGAGGATACAATAGCTCATCGGCGTCACCGCTAACAAAAGCTAGCACGCCTGAATGTAAACGAATACCATGGGTGGATCTACACCTGAAATCCACTGTAATGATACCAGGTACAATAGCGTATCTAGTCGATACTACTATGACTACATCGATATTTTTTATCGTCACAAACTCTTTTTTCCTTTTTTTTAAATTCATAGTATGTATATAAACTCAGAAAATATGTCCCTGGACACATGAAGACTTTGAATATGACCAATGTATGATACTGTAACTACTTGGTATCGGATTATTACCCAATTTTGTGGTATCATCCAAAACTAATGTAAAGCATCAAACAACAGAAGAATAAGTCATTATTACATTTTAACAGAAGTGTAGATAGAACATGTTAAAACAGAAAATAAGCAGATATTAACAGTAAATGAACAAGTGGATTAATACATTTTTACAGCTTGTCCTTTATAATGTCGACAAAATAATAGGTAGATAAATGACACAATATGTTACTGCATACGTCAGCAGACTAATTAGGAGCCTTTGTTTGTTTACTTACTAATAAAAGACAAGTTGTCTCGTATGCTCACTATTTTATTTAAGGACAAACTTGCAATAAGAAACATATGTTTAATGTACCATGAGATTTTTTGTTAAAATAAAGCTGCCCTCCAGTGGGTTCCTCAGACCACCAAACACTGCCATGAGAGCCCGGATCAGGGTTACAACACTGTTTTATTTTCATAAGTTAGTGCAGGGGTTTTGCTTTCCAGCAAACTGTCTTTTCGTGGTCCGTGTCTCTCTCGCTCTCACTCCAACTCCAACCGCGTGTCTCGTCCCGGCTGCTGCTCATAAAGGCGACAGGTGATTAGATAACAAGGCCCACCTGGGCCATCCACTCACCTGTCGCTGTCTTCGAGGCCGGTCCTTGCACACCACGTTCCATGGCAGGCCCGCAGGCCCGCAGGCCACGCCCCCCTCCACATACCTCCACCGCCAGACTCAGGCTGGGAAGCCGTTCGGCCGCTCCTACTCAACCCAGTGTGGGAGCGGGAGAGGATGTCAGCCACGGCCATCTGCGCCCCCGGTCTGTGGATCACTCTGGAATTGTAGGGTTGTAAAGCTAGATAACAACGGGTGATCTGTGCGTTGGCATCCTTCATGCGGTGGAGCCACTGAAGGGGTTTGTGGTCCGAGCAGAGGCTGAATGAGCGCCCCAGGAGGTAGTACCGGAGGGCACTGACCGCCCACCGGATGGCGAGGCCACGCCCCCTCCACAAAAGCCAATAATGCCATTTTTTTGCAATCCCCTTCATTTAGAAAAGGATCGAAAAGTATCGAAATACAGTACCAAAATCCACAACCCTGTATTGGACAAAGCTAACATCCAACATCGAAAATAACAATAATCAAAATAACGACGGAAATTACCAATGGAATAGATGGTAAACAGCGTGTAGCAACAATGCTAATGGGTCTCGCTAAATCATTTGACATAATTAACCACAATATCCTAATTAAAAAAATCAGAACGGTATGGCATCAGAGGGTTGGTCTGGGTAAAAAACTACACAACAAAAGCAATACGTGAAGTGAAGCAAACACACGTCCACACACATAGAAATATGGGGAAATAACTACAACAGTACACCTAATTCACGAACCGTATTACAAAAAAACGTCAGAACAATGCATGATATCTATAAATGGTTGATTTATATAGTCTAGCCTATATAAATCAACCATTTATAAATACACATTAGTAGGCTAAATGAACCTCTTCAACATAATGCATCATATAGAGAACATTCATTATTAATTGAATCAAAAATATTAAAATTCAATAATTTGTTAAAAAATATGTCAACTAAAATGATACACAAAGCAAACTATAACCTGCCAAACAAGAATGTACGACAATTTTTTCTCGACAAGACGAGAAAGATAATTTTTTAGGGAAATATTCAACTTAAAACTTTTGTATATCAGTAAGTGGAATTAAATTATGGAATGGATTAGGAAAATAATGTACTAAAATGTTTAAACATGTGTTTTATAAAAATTGCATTGCCCCCTTTGAAATACACTAATCTAATCTAATCTAATATGATCCAGTTTAGGAGACATTTCAAACTTATTTTTTTTTACAAAGTACAAGGAAGAAGAATCATGATAAAAATCTTCAATCAATCAATGTTTATTTATATAGCCCTATATCACAAGTGTCTCAAAGGGCTGCACAAGCCACACCGACATCCTCGGCTCAGATCCCACATCAGGACAAGGAAAAACTCACAACCCAGTGGGATGTCAATGAGAATGACTATGAGAAACCTTGGAGAGATTAAAGTACCAATGATTGTCACACACACACTAGATGTGGTGAAATGTGTCCTCTGCATTTGTCCCATCCCCTTGGGGAGCAGTGGGCAGCAGCGGCGCCGCGCCCGGGAATCATTTTGGTGATTTAACCCCCAACTCCAACCCTTTGTTGCTGAGTGCCAAGCAGGGAGGTTATGGGTCCCATTTTTATAGTCTTTGGTATGACTCGGCTGGGATTTGAACTCCAACCTACCGATCTCGGATGCAATGAACGTCGAGTGGGTCTAGTATAATATTGTGAAAGTCCAGTCCATAGTGGATCTAACATAATAGTGAGAGTCCAGTCCATAGTGGGGCCAGCAGGAGACCATCCCGAGCGGAGACGGGTCAGCAGCGCATAGATGTCCCCAACCGATGCACAGGCGAGCGGTCCACCCCGAGTCCCGACTCTGGACAGCCAGCACTTCATCCATGGCCACCGGACCTGTGTGTAGAAAAGAAAAGAAACGGCAGATCAACTGGTCTAAAAAGGGGGTCTATTTAAAGGCTAGAGCGGGGGTCGGCAACCCGCGGCTCTAGAGCCGCATGCGGCTCTTTAGCGCCGCCCTAGTGGCTCTCTGGAGCTTTTTCAAAAATGTATGAAAAATGGAAAAAGATGAGGGGGAAAAAAATATTTTTGGTTTTAATATGGTTTCTGTAGGAGGACAAACATGACACAAACCTCCCTAATTGTTATAAAGCACACTGTTTATATTAAACATGCTTCACTGATTCAAGTATTTGGCGAGCGCCGTTTTGTCCTACTAATTTTGGCGGTCCTTGAACTCACCCCAGTTTGTTTACATATATAACTTTCTCCGACTTTCTAGGACGTGTTTTATGCCACTTCTTTTTCTGTCTCATTTTGTCCACCAAACTTTTAACGTTGTGCGTGAATACACAAAGGTGAGTTTTGTTGATGTTATTGACTTGTGTGGAGTGCTAATCAGACATATTTGGTCAATGCATGACTGCAAGCTAATCGATGCTAACATGCTATTTAGGCTAGCTATATGTACATATTGCATCATTATGCCTCATTTGTAGCTATATTTGAGGTCCTTTAGTTTCCTTTAAGTCCTCTTAATTCAATGTATATCTCATGACATACTATCTGTATATAATATGGCTTTTAATTTTTTGCGGCTCCAGACAGATTTGTTTTTTGTATTTTTGGTCCAATATGGCTCTTTCAACATTTTGGGTTGCCGACCCCTGGGCTAGAGTATACAAATGAGTTTTAAGATGGGACTTAAATGCTGTTGACAGCATTGACAATCTTGTTCATCTCATTATGTGAATCACAACTATTTATTCATGAGAACGGTATTGATTATTTATTCATGTGTTTAATTTGTTTGTGTTGCAAACTGAGCACAGGACGTGAACAAAGAAGTGTGTTAGAAATCGTTATGTCATGGAAAAGGGGTAGGAATAAATAAATTCTGCTTTTTCCTACTCCTTTTCAGACATGTTGAAATTTGAAAGTGTAAATAATGTGCCATATTGTAACTGTATGCATGTTCGAAACAATTAATACCATAATTGTATGATTTTGTCCACATACTAACAAAAGTTTGGACACACCTTCTCATTCAATGTGTTTTCTTTATTTTCATGACTATTTACTTTGTAGATTGTCACTGAAGGCATCAAAACTATGAATGAACGCATGTGGAGTTATGTACTCAACAAAAAAAGGTGAAATAACTGAAAACATGTTTTATATTCTAGTTTCTCCAAGCTTTGCACACTCTTGGCGTTCTCTCGACGAGCTTCAAGAGGTAGTCACCTGAAATGGTTTTCACTTCACAGGTGTGCTTGAAGCTCATCGAGAGAATGCCAAGAGTCTGCAAAGCAGTAATCGGAGCAAAGGGTGGCTATTTTGAAGAAACTACAATATAAAAACATGTTTAGACTTAGACTTAGAAAAACTTTATTGATCCACTAGGGAAATTGTTCCACACAGTAGCTCTGTTACAAAGGATGGAAAGGGTAAGGATGGAGAGGATAATGCACACAAGTGCACAAGAAGAGGGTGAAAACATAAGGTATAAAGTAGACTAAAAATGTACCATAGTAGCAATATAAAATATATGTAATATTTTCAGTTATTTCACCTTTTTTTGTTAAGTACATAACTCCACATGTGTTCATTCATAGTTTTGATGCCTTCAGAGACAATCTACAATGTAAATAGTCATGAAAATAAAGAAAACACATTGAATGAGGAGGTGTGTCCAAACTTTTGGCCTGTACTGTATATTAACTGGGGTCAAACAAGTTTGACAATTTCCTGATATAATAATAATAATGTAAATGTGCTTAATAATCATAATAGATAAAGATAATAATAGCAATCCTGCAGAGTTGCTGCAACTATTGCAAGTGGAAGAGTCAAAACAACAGCATATAAACCAACGCAACAGAGAACTCAAAGCTTCTGCTAATGTCCCACACCCGAAAAAGTATCCCTTTTTCTTCTATTCTTCTGTAATACTACTTTTTTTTTACATCAGGGTCTTTAAAATAGACACTTCTGTGTTTAAGCAAGCACACGTGGCTCTATGCTGCCTCCTTGTGCTCAACACCTGTCACTGCATCATCGCTGCAGCCTCATTTTGTGCAGCTCTGGGTTCAAAGGTCACAAAAAGGAGGACATTTGAGACAATGTGGTATTCACTTGCATTTATTTTCTATCTTCATACATACAGTCGCGGTCAAAAGTTTACATACACTTGTAAAGAACATAATGTCATGGTTGTCTTGAGTTTCCAATCATTTCTACAACTCTTATTTTTTCTTGATAGAGTGATTGGAGCACATACTTGTTGGTCACAAAAAACATTCATGAAGTTTGGTTCTTTTATGAATTTATTATGGGTCTATCAACACCTGTCCCTCTAGGGGAGACCGAAAGCAATGGATGTCGAGTGGGTCTGACATAATATTGTGAAAGTCCAGTCCACAGTGGATCCAACACATCAGCGAAAGTCCAGTCCATAGTGAGGCCAGCAGGAGACCAATCCCGAGCGGAGACGGGTCAGCAGCGCAGAGATGTCCCCAACCGATGCACAGGCTAGCGGTCCACCCCGGGTCCCGACTCTGGACAGCCAGCACTTCATCCATGGCCACCGGACCTGTGTGTAGAAAAGAAAAGAAACGGCAGATCAACTGGTCTAAAAAGGGGGTCTATTAAAAGGCTAGAGTATACAAATGAGTTTTACGATGGGACTTAAATGCTTTTACTGAGGTAGCATTTCTAACTGTTACCGGGAGGGCATTCCAGAGTACTGGAGCCCCTATAGAAAACGCTCTATAGCCCGCAGACTTTTTTTAGACATAGATATATTTAACTATGCAAAACTTTTTAAAGCCTTTTATCGCTACACTTGCCTTTTTGCATTTACCTAGACCAGTGGTTCTCACATTTCCTTCACCAAGTATCACCTCAGACAACACTTGCCTCTCCATGTACCACCATAATGATCAACATCAAAATACAGTAAGCATAGCTCTTTAGCGCCGACCTAGTGGCTCCCTGGAACTCTGTCAGAGATGTGTGGAAACGAAAAAAGATTTTAAAAATATATATTTTTTGTAGGAGAACAAACATGACACAAACCTTCCTAATTGTTAGAAATACCACTGTTTGGTATACATGCTTCACTGATGAGAGTATTTGGCAAGCACCGTTTTGTCCTACTAATTTCAGCGATCTTTGAACTCATCGTAGTTTGTACAACTTTCTACAACGCTGCCACAGAAAGACGTGTTTTATGCCACTCCGTCATAATTTTGTCCACCAAACGTTTTATGCTGTGCGTGAATGCCTAAAGGTGAGCTTTGTTGATATTATTGACTTGTTGGAGCGCTAATCAGGCATATTTGGTCAGTGCATGATAGCAAGCTAATCAATGCTAACATGCTATTTATGCTAGCTGTATGTACATATTGCATCATTATGCCTCATTTGTAGGTACATTTGAGCTCATTTAATTTCCTTTACTTTATGTCCTCTGTGTATTTCATTTATATTTGCATGTCTCATGACACATTATCTGTATGTGATATTGCCTGCATTTCTCATAGTTGTTTGTGTGCCATGTTGTTCCAGACCACAGCAAACGTTACCCAGCTTGCAAAGATTGTAATAAATCCATTAGAAGAAGACACACCTATACCTTTGGCCGCTCTGAGCCAGTAATTTCCAGAATTTATCCCTTCCTGTGAGAAGCCTCCATTTTACTAATGATTTCCAATGTTGCAAAAATGTGGAGAATAAAAATGTAAATACAACATTTCTGTCTACGAAGATTTGCGTCAGCCTTTGATAGTAGGCTAATATAGACACTTACATCATGTGTTGCCTAAATTATAACACTTTTTTTTGCGGCTCCAGGCAGATTTTTTTTTGATTTTTTTTGGTTCAATATGGCTCTTTCAAAATTTTGGGTTGCCGACCCCTTGCCCAAGTACTCATTATAAACAAGGCAGAGATTTTATTTAACAAGTATGTTTATTATTTTGGGCCACTGTAACATTACATACAGTTTGTACAGTAACACTGTGTTTGAAATTGAAAATAGGGAGAAAAAACCCCCATTAAACTACAATAATGAATAAAATACAATTAATTGCACATAGAAATTTAATAAAAATTATACCAAAATAAATATATCAATAAAAAAAATGATATCAATGTTGTTTACATGTGTGTTCTGCGTGTTAATTGGCTGGGAGGCTGGGAAAGGGAGGACGTAAGCGGAGAAGGGGGAGAACATTCGGTTCCCACTTGTGTTAAATGATGGAAATGACTTATGACTTAATGAGGAAGACGGTTCTTTTTGTGTCTTAAATGTTTATTTTGGCATCGACAACTGCTTACGGTCAAATTATAACCATTTTTTAACATTGAAGTCTGATAAACATTTGGTAACAGCTCAAGTCCCGTCATTACAATAATTAATTGGTTATTCTGCAACCCAAAATGTTGAAAGAGCCATATACAAAAAAAAATCTGTCTGGAGCCTTAAAGAATTGATCCCCCGGGAGGAGCTGGACGAAATGGCTGGGGAGAGGGAAGTCTGGGCTTCCTGCTTAGGCTGCTGCCCCCGCGACCCGACCTCGGATAAGCGGAAGAAGATGGATGGATGGATGGATATAAGTCTTATAATGAAGGCAACACATGATGTGTTTATATTAGCCTACTATCAAAATGACAAAGCAAATCTTCATTGACAGAAATGTTGAAATGTAATTTTTATTCTACACATTTTTGCAACATTGTAAAACATTATAAAAATGGAGGCTTCTCAGAGAGTGAGCTTACTCATGGAAATGACTGTCTCAGAATGGCCAAAAGTATGGAACAACATGGCACACAAACAACTATCAGAAATGCAGCCAATATTACATACAGATAATGTGTCATGAGACATGCTAATATGAATTAAATACACAGAGGACATAAATAAAGGAAATTAAATGAGCTCAAATATACCTACAAACGAGGCATGATGATGCAATATGTACATACAGCTAGCCTAAATAGCACGTTAGCATCGATTAGTTTGCAGTCATGGATTGACCTGATAAGCACTCCAGCAAATCAATAAAATCAACAAAGCTCACCTTTGTGCATTCACGCACAGCATAAAACGTTTGGTAGACAAAATGAGACAAATAAGGAGTGGCATAAAACACGTCATTCTGTGGCAAAATCGGTGAAAGTTGTGCATGTAAACAAACTACGGTGCGTTCAAGGACCGCCAAAATTAGTAGGACAGAACAACGCTCGCCAAATCCCCTCATGAGTGAAGCATGTTTAATATAAACAGTGGGATTTCTAACAATTAGGAAGGTTTGTGTCATGTTTGCGCTCCTACAGAAACAATTTCTAAAACACAAATTATATTTTTTTCTCACCATCTTTTCCATTTTCATCCATTTTTGAAAAAGCTCCAGGGAGCCACTAAGGAGGCGCTAAAGAGCCGCGGGTTGCCGACCCCCGCACTAGATGGAGCCCGCGTACCAATAGATGGCACGTACCACAGTTTGAGAAACACTGACCAAGACAATGATGCCATTTTTTTAAACACACTGGGAGACCGGTGTGTTTATTAATGTTAAAGTTAAAGTTAAGTGAGGGGAGCAGTGAGCAGCAGCGGGGGAATTACATGGATACTAAAATGTGTTTGTGTCACCTTGGTTACCTATTGGCTACGGCAACCCCACTCACATGTGCAGCCACCTCCCTGAGGGTAAGCGTCACACGGCGGTAGAGCGACCGAGGCCATCAGCATGGATGCACCGCCTCAACCACGGATCAGATAGGTAGGCGAGGGCGGTTCGGCGATGAGGAGGTTTCCCCAGCCGTGACACGCACCCAACACCATCCTTGTCATCATTTCCTTCGTCGAACCCTTACGCATGGCCCGTCAGGACGCGCCGCCGTCTGGTCCGAGGACCCTACGTCGGTCACGGAGCCCGCCGTGCCACACGCGCCAAACGGAGAGGGGGGGAAACGGGAAGAGACCCGCCACCCCCCAGCCACAAGGCCCTGAGACTTCTGTGTTTCTTGGAATATTTGCTACACCAGGGATAAGATAGTTAGCAAACCCAGGATCCACCTGAGTTGCCGGAATGTCCGAATTCTGTGGGTGGTCATGTTGATGAGGGGTGGATGAGTCACTCACTTGTCACGTCAATCAGATCTATTAAACAATTCACAAAGCTGGTCGCTTTGTGAATTGTTTGATGGATCTGATTGCCATAAGCAGGGATTTCTTGGAAACCAATTTTGCAATTTTTGTTCGTCTCGCTTTCGAGATACCCAACAACTCCAACACCTGGTCGTTCTCCTTATGCCATTTGCCGCGCAGGCCAACTGGAAAGCCATGCACGCTCACTTCGGCCACCTCTGGTTTGTTTTTCCTTATCAAGCTGGTAAGGTGCCGGTACTTAGCACTCTTCTCGTACATTGCTTGGTTTAAAGTCTCGCTTCCTTTCTCAAATCTTATTGTAGGGTCAATTACCATGACCCGGTCCCCTTTGGTCAAAGTAAGATCGGGGATACAAACTGCATCCAGGTGGTCTCGATATTTCACCTCAGTTTCAACTTCCCATCCCACTTTTGTGCCTTCAATGGCTAACAATCGACAAATGGCATTGTGATTGGCCATTCTCTGTTCGTGTAGTTTAGGGCAAACTGACACTATGTGTCGGATAGACTCTGGGACCTTGCCGCAGAGTCTACAGGTCATGGGCTTAGAATTGACCTTGCTGTGCCAAAGGTTAGCTCTCAGTTTAAGTGCAATGATGAATTCAGACTCACTTAATCTGTGCTTCCCCCTACGGAAGATCCAGTCATTGCTTACTTTGTCGTTAAGGAATACACTCTGTCCAACGCCCTGGGTACGACGGTCACACCATCTCTGAGACTCCCTTAGTCTCCATTTCTTACTGGATAGCTTCTCCACTTGAATATCTTTGGCGCTGAACTTAGGCTCACTGTGTGTGAGACCTGTGATTCTTTCCCAACTTTTCACCAAATCAGGCACTTTATTCAAGTTAGCGGAGATAGCTGCCACCCTAGGGTCCGAGGAGTTCATGGATTTACACTTAGCTCTGAGCTGGGCAATGGCCACAGTAGCCGAAAGTTTATGGATCCCGAGGCCACCATCACGCCTCCTTCCATATAGTAGACCATTGGAGGTCTCACTCGGTAGGTGGAACCACCTTTTGACTGCGGTCCGAATGTCCCTGTCACATTCGACCAGCCTGGTCTGAGACACACCAGTATTATTTGCCCCATACAATAATCTCGGTATTGCATATGTATTGAGTAACTCCAACTTTTGAGTGGGCCGCAAGTGGCTTACAGAGATACTTTGGAGTATATCATTCAACTCTTTGCGAGTGTCTGCCAGACATACGCCTATGAGAGGAGAAATCAAAACCCCCAAGTATTTCACTCTGTCTGTTTCTTCCAGCATTTGAAGAGGGACCCCCTCGATGGTCCATGGTTGCAATTTACACGCCATCTTCCTAGAATGTTGTTTTACCACCATAAAACCACAACACTTGTTGGCATTAACCCTCATGCCAGATTGTTCCAGGAAGCTCTCCAGGATTCCAATGTTGAAAGCCATGCCAGCCCACGAATCACTTACCAAGACCAAGTCATCAGCAAAAGCGAGCGCAGTTAGGTAATGGGCACCAACCTGGAAGCCCTTTCCATCGCGCTCAAGCCTCACCAATAACGGGTCTATTGCCAGGTTGAACAGTAAGGGGGAGAGCGGATCACCCTGCCTGACCCCACTCAATATCTTTATAGGTTTAGTGTTACCCTTTGAAGTCTTGATTCTTGTTGTACTGCCCCTGTACATATCAGCTATGATTCTGCGTAATTTGTCATTCACATGTCTTGCCGCCAAGACGTCCAATATTAGACCGTGCGAAACTGAATCAAAAGCCTTAGCAAGGTCAACAAAGACCACAGCCAAAGGCGTCCTCTCCTTCATACAATTAGCAACCAGGCTCTTGATCATTGTAAGGTTCTCAGAGCACCCGGGACTGTCTGTGAAACCTTTCTGCAATGGGTTTATATAGCAGATGCTCTGCAGTCTCTCATTCAGTATTCCGGACAACAGGCGGGTTAGTACAGAGCTGATTGTTATGGGTCTCCAGTTATGGACATCTTTGAGGCTGTTTAGATCTTCCGATTTGGGTAGGAGAGTGGTCCGACTAACTTTAAAGCTAGCGGGTATCCTACCTTTACTCAGAATGGTGGAGAATAAAGCTGACAACTTCTCCCCTTTAGGGTCCCACTCTTTGACCCTTCTGAGTTTAATAAAGTCCCGACCCGGAGCACTGGAAAGATTCTCTCTCGCAATCGCCCTGCACACCTCCTCGGCTGAGATCTCCTCACCCATATTGGAGTTGTCCAAATCAGGTTTCACTGGAAAACCAGTTAATCTGATATATTTTGGGGCTGCTTCCCAAACACCCTTGTAATGCTGTTCTACCATGGTGGTAGACAGTGGACATGCCTGTTGTTCCTTCCCATCCATAATTTGTGAGACTAAGGCCTTCTTTTTGAGCCTGAATAGGGCCTGATTGCTTTGCACAAACCGTCTTTCTTGATTCTTAAACCGCAGGGCGATGGCTCTTCTCCCCACTTGAGGTCTAAACATTCGTCTTCCACTCAATCTGAGAAGCATTCGTTTAACTTTTTGTTCCAGGTGTCTTCCTGAACCCGGTATTGTGGGTTGCGCACTCGGGTTGCCTACCGGGTCGACTGCAACTGCTGTATTACCCTGAGGTCCTTCACCCAAGTTAGGTCCAGGGACCAATTCAGGTCTCAGGCGCTTAAGATGCTTCAGTTTGTTACGGATTTGAGTCTCAGAAAACCTCGGGAGACATTCCATCGCCATAGCTACTATTATGACAGTGTCAACAAACTTTGTCTTCAATTCCATTAGGGTGTTCATCTCGTTTATAGTCCACCTTTTGGACTTATTCTCAGGCCTCTTAATAGCTTGTCCTCTCAATTGGTCAAAGTAGAACCTGGGATGAGCCTTATGCATGTGTAAGCTCAGGCCTGTCTCTGAACCAAAAGATTTGGAACAAGCGTCACAAGATAGTCTGCCCGGGGTCGGTTTGGTCTTTTTAATAGCTCCACACTTTGGAACATGACAAGCTGCAGACTTTACCGATCGAAAAGTTCTAAAGCATTTACGACAAGAGACATCCACTCTTTTTGCTCTATGCTTCTTTCTGAGGTGCTCTACTGCTTGCTTAGCAGTTTCCAGCAACACCCCACAATGTCTACAATTGCTCTCCAGCCAAGGGACCCTGATGCTCATCACAACATGATTTGGAAACTTACCTGGAAACTTCTTTGCGTGGGCGGTTTTGTCCTCATAAGACATTGTCAGCATGGATGCTGGTTCCAAGGCAAATAGTTCCCTTCTGCACGATGGTTGTGATAGCCGCTTCTTAAAAAGTCCAGGGTTTTCTGGATCAGGCGAAGGACGGGTCAAGGTTTGGGTCCATTTATGGGTGAGTGGTCAAACGGGTCGTGCTATCCCCAAGAGGCTTCCGGCCAGCACGGTGTCCTTTGTTCCACCCACACCAAAGGACAGACAAAACTGCCCCAAAATCCAGGCTTCCTTGTAAGTCAGACGAATCAACGCTTAGTTCCGAAATTCAACAGGTCATCTCTGCTGATTTAAAGTCTGTCTGACTTCTTCTACTGGTCTGTTCTTTATAAGGCTTTCAAACCTAAAAAACTTTAAAAACCGGTTTTATGTCGGCCAATGAGGAGCCTTCTCATGGCTTTCATATGCATATTTAAGGCAAGACTACCACGCCTTCAGGGGCCAGAGGTATGCTCGAGTCGTTAGATTAACCACAGTTTAAGAGGGCCCATCCCCCGTGTGGAGCCATTGATACTTCACAGCTTAAGGGGGTCTCCCCTGTGTGGAGCTATAAGTCATTGTATAGCTCTGGGGGCCCTCTCCCCCCACATTCTCATTATAATCATTGTAGGTTCCCAGACCTCCACTATCTCCGGGTCCGATCCATGTTTTCGGCTGATAAATGCACGCATCCCTGTCCAGGGTGAGCGCTCGTATGCATGTATTAGCTCTAGAATGGCCACAGTTATCCAGTTATCCATTCTGGTTGGTGCGCCTGAAAGAGTTTAGTTTAGTTTATTAAGGATCCCCATTAGTCTACACTGCAGTGGAGACTAATCTTCCTGGGGTCCAGGCAAAAAAACATCACACAATCACACAAAAATAGCAACAACAAAGAACCAAAAAAAAGTAATAATAACTTTGAGTTTACATAATAATGTTCATACCAAAGATAAAAAGAGCAATATAAAAATATATATAAATATTTTTGCAAAAATAAAACAAAGAACCAATGGCCTAAATTATACACGTACCAAAGACAAACAATAAGTGACGAAAAAGTACCATCCATCCATTTTCTACTGCTTGTCCCACAATCAATAAGACAGTCAATAGTACAATCTAGAACAATGGTTCTTAACCTTGTTGGAAGTACCGAACCCCACCAGTTTCATATGCGCATTCACCGAACCCTTCTTTAGCGAAAAATTTAAAAAAAAAATGTTTTCAAATTCAAGACAAAGTTATATGTTTTTGGTAACACTTTAGTATTAAGTAACAAAGACTTAATTTAGAGTTATTTGGTTAGGGTAGGGTTACAGGGTTAGGGCCAGGGTTAGAGGGTTAGGGTTATAACAACGCCATGCCGAATAAGGCATTAATAAGTACTTAATAATGACTAGTTAAGAGCCAATATGTTACTAATGTGCGTGTTAATAAGCAACTAATTAATGGTGAATATGTTCCCCATACTAAAGTGTTACCATGTTTTTTTTACTGGTGCACAAAATGAACCGTGCATGAACATCACCTTGTTCAAAGAACAAAACCAACACAGTGCATAAACTCACAACAAATTACACACCTGCAAATCAGTGTGACTTCTGCTGTTGCCGTATCCGTAATACGCCGATAGGGAGAAGTTTTTATTTACATGATGAGTCGGGTGTGTCTTGACCTCCGCCGAACCCCTGAGCCCGACTCACCGAACCCCTAGGGTTCGATCGAACCCAGGTTAAGAACCACTGATCTAGAATAAGCTCTTTCCGCAATACTTCTCCTCTTAGTCTATTCTTAAAACCCACTATGCTGGTGATTGATACCAGATATTGTGGAAGTCGATTCCAGTAAGTGATTGCCCTATACATTACAATCTTTTTCAAAACATCAGTTTTGGGTTTAAGACGGGTGAAATCACCCTTAGGGCCAGCCTGGTACCATAGTTGTGACTGTCATTAGCAAGCAACAGCTGACAATACAGATATGAAGGTTTATGGTATGTATAGATTTTAAAAAAATAAAATAAAATCAAACTACACGCTAGTTTTTCACCAACTCTCATCCATGACAATTCAGTATGCATGATCTCAACGCCGGCCCTAAATGAGCAATGGAGAGCTAGTCTGGCAGCTCGGTTTTGGGTAAACTGGATTTTATTTAGTTCTTGTTTAACCCTTAGATGCATAAGTGAGGTTGAGGTTGTTTTCTTGAAATATCTTTGTAATGAACATTTTTTAACATTTCATATTCCAGGTATTCCTCAAAAAACATGTTTTTGACATAAATCCATTTACATTTCTAACTTACCTTTTAAAAATTTTAAGAAATTGTAGTTTTTGTACTACTACCCCAAGCTTCCACAAGTGGGTCACAAATGACCCACATGCATTTTCTTTGGAATCCAATGGGAACCTTCAATTCTTATCAGCTGTGGCTGTCTGGAATAAATTAACTGTGGACCACACGGACTATATCAGAAGTTTGACCCTTCAGGAAGACTATTTTACACAGCAAGAGCTGATACATGTAAGTATTATTGTCATATAGTCATATTATTGTGTGTGTGTGTCTTTCATGACTTATTCACTGCTTTTATTTATCAACGGATTAGCCTACTTTATAAATAGCTAACACTAGCTAGCTAACTAAGTTAGCTAACATTACTATTTGTATTGTGTTTGTGCGTGTGAAAGAGTGTTAGTATTATTCATCAATATATTAGCCTACTTTACAACTAGCTAACAGTAGCTAGCTAGCATTACTATATGGTATTTAGCGTGTATGTGTGTGTAAGTGAGTGCTACATATTGATCTATTGAAAACATTACTCTCATGTTTCTTCATCAAAGTGTCATGGCTGCTAGATACACAGTTGAAATGGTCCTACAGATAGATGCTGGATGATGGAGAGGCAGTAACGGGGTTGGACTCCGAGTCTGAAATTTCTGATGATGAGGACCCAGACTATTGTCCAGGTGGCAGTGGCAGTCGTCCACCTGGAAATCCAACTGAACAGGATCAATCTGACTCAGAAGATTCCTCTTCGGTGTCCTCTGAAGAAGAAAGTATCACGTCCAACAGAATGAGTCGGAAGGGCTCTTACTGGAGCGAGTTACCTCCCACCCAGGGTAGAACACAGAGCCACAATATCATCAGAAGTCGGTCAGGGCCTGCACCACTGTCTCACGAAAAGATGCATGGGAGCTCTGGGTAATTTTTTTTTAAATTGTGAAGAAGAAAAGTGAAGAATAAAGATATTTCAAACATGAAATCATTCTTGTGTGGTCCTAAATATATTACAAAATATTATACAAGTGATTATTCTTCATCAAAATGACAACAAATGGCATGAAAACACGTTGATTCTAACATGGGTCATTTTTGACCCACTTGTGGAAGAGTGTAGGGTCCAGTCACTCGTGCAACTAAGGGTTAAATGCAGTAGACCACATTGCTGGGCAGTAGTCAATATGTGACAATACAAGGGATTGTATAACTTGCTTAGTAGTTGTGTTAGTTAAAAAATAGGCACTTCTTCTTATGATTGAAATGCTTCTGCTCATTTGTGTTACTATGTTGTTAATGTGAGTGGCCCAAGATAGTCTTTCATCTATTGTAACTTGTAGAGTGTCAGCATATCACAGTAGCTCATTTGAATTCCTTTATTTTACTTTATTTTTGGTATTATTCTAAACTTTTCTTGCTTTTTTTATCACTTATCTTTTCCATAAACCACTAATTATGGTTCTTGGGCGCTTTTGTGTGTTTTCGTTACTTTTCTTTTTCTTTTCGGGCCGTTTTGTGTTTGGCTTTGATCAGCGGAGCAACAGGCCTTTTGTGTACACACGCGAGGAGCTGTTTGCGCTCTCCTTGCCAGCGCTATGGGGATCACGGCCGGACCTTCCCGTGGAACTACGGAAAAAGCGCAGGGGAGGCCGTGCCGGCATAAAGATGAGGGAGCAGAGAAGGAAATTTAAGCCTGCAATTCCCTCTGTCCTCATGGGGAACATGAGGTCTTTGGCAAATAAAATGGACGAATTGTACCGGCTCGTCCGAACTCAAAAGGAGTAGGCCTTGTGCAGTATCATGTGCTTTACGGAGACTTGGCTACACGCGTCTCTACCCGGCTTCACAACCTCACGGGCGGACAGACACACTCTCCTGAGCGGTAAGAAAAAAGGCGGTGGGATTACCATCTTGGTTAACGAGAGGTGGTGTAATCCTGGACATATTACTGTAAAGGAGTGTGTTTGTATGCCGGACTGTTGGAATTTCCATCCATCCATTTTCTACCGCTTATCCCTTTTGGGGTCGCGGGGGGCGCTGGAGCCTATCTCAGCTACAATCGGGCGGAAGGCGGGGTACACCCTGGACAAGTCGCCACTTCACCGCAGGGCCAACACAGATAGACAGACAACATTCACACTCACATTCATTTGACCATATTATTTGCCAAGGGAGTTTACTACTGTAATCTTCATCGGAGTATATGTCCCTACTTCTGCTGACGAGGCTGCTGCTTGCGACACCATTCATGCCAGCTTCCCGACGCCCTCATTCTCATTTCGGGTGACTTTAATCATGTTTCTTTGGACTCTATTTTACCCACTTTCCATCATTATGTCCACTGTGCAACACGGGACAATAAAACTCTGGACCTACTGTATGCTATTTCAAAAGATGCATACAGTGCCACTGCCCTGTCCCCCCTGGGACGGTCTGATCACAATCTGGTGCTTTTAACACCTCAATATGTTCCTGCTGTGAGGAGGCAGCCCGTCTCAACAAAATCATTGTTACCCAAATAACAAGACCCTGGATCACCAGCCAGCTAAAGGTGCTGTTGAATAAAAAGAATCTAGCCTTCAGATCCGGTGATCGGGACGAGTTGAGGAGGATACAGTGGCAGCTTCAAATTCAGCTGCAAGAAGGGAAATATGCCTACAGAAGGAAGCTTGAGGCTAAACTCCAACAGAACAACACTCCTGATGTGTGGAAGGGCATGAAAACCATCACATACTTCAAGAACAAAGCCAAACTGCTTGATGGGGGTGTAGATAGAGCCAACGAGCTGAATTTGTTTTTCAATAGATTTAGCAATGCATCCCTTACTGGCCCTCCCCCCACTACTCCTGTCCTCTCACCTCCCCTGAACATCAATACACAAACTCCTTCTCTGTTACCTGCCACCACTGTTTCTTATCCCCCCACTTCCACCCCCACTGAGAAAGCCAGCCCGGTGTGTCTGACACCTGGACATGTGAGACGACAGCTGGAGAGAGTCAATCCAGCCAAGTCAGCAGGCCCTGACCGAGTCAACCCCTGGGTCCTGAAGACTTGTGCTGCTCAGGTAACTGAGATCCTGCCCTTCATCTTCAACCTGAGTCTGAAGTTAGAACGGATACCAGCGCTATGGAAAACATCCTGCAGCCCATCCCATCGGGCTCGAATGACTTCAGACCTGTTGCCCTGACGTCCCATGTCATGAAGGTCCTCGAGAGACTTGTGCTGGATCAGCTGAGACCCCAGGTGGCTCCTTCCCTGGATCCTCTACAATTTGATTATCAGCCCCATGTTAGGGTGGATGATGCTGTTATCTACCTGCCGCATCATGCTCACTCTCACCTGGATGGTGGGAAGGGCACTGTGAGGATCATGTTCTTTGATTTCTCCAGTGCCTTTAACACCATTCAGCCAATTCTGATGAGTGACAAGTTGCTCAGGATGGGTGTCAGTTCATCCATTGTCTCCTGGATCACTGATTACTTGTCTGACAGGCCCCAGTTTGTGCGACTGGGGAGCTCCCCGTCGGATACTGTGGTCAGTGGTGTAGGTGCTCCACAGGGAGCCGTCCTGTCTCCTTTCCTGTTTTTTTGATTGATTGATATATTTTTATTTCAAATATGCATAAAAACAAGAGCAAGCCTGATCCAATACAGTGCTATAGCCTTAACAGCCATTAGAACAAAATGAAAACAATGGAGAATAAAAAACAAAAACAAATGAGCATTGGACTTTCTTTTTCTTTTTTTTTCTTCTTTTTTTACATATTTGAAAAGGAGTGAGAAGAAGTTTACACTTATTTAATCCCACCCCTTTTCTTTAAATCATAAATTACTCTGAGCTAGAACTACCTGTTCACTCTATGTACAAACTTAATGGACTTGTTTATACTGTACATACATCATAGATATATACATACATATGCACACCACACACATGCATAGCCACATCATTACCACTAGTGATCATGGAAATGGTATCATGCCACCACAACAACACCACTGCCTCAATGGGCAGCCCCACACTTCTGTAACACAAACAACCCAATATCGAAGCCCTTCTTCATCTCTGTATCTCTGGAATACCATGTACTTATACTTCTTTTTAAACTGGTTTATGTTTTGACATTGCTTTAACTCCACATTCAAACCACTCCATAATTTCACTCCACAAATTGAAATACAATTTAAATGATAAATGGGTTATACTTGTATAGCGCTTTTCTACCTTCAAGGTACTCAAAGCGCTTTGACAGTATTTCCACATTCACCCATTCACACACACATTCACACACTGATGGCGGGAGCTGCCATGCAAGGCGCTAACCAGCAGCCATCAGGAGCAAGGGTGAAGTGTCTTGCCCAAGGACACAACGGACGTGACTAGGATAGTAGAAGGTGGGGATTGAACCCCAGTAACCAGCAATGGGTTATAAATGGGTTATACTTGTATAGCGCTTTTCTACCTTCAAGGTACTCAAAGCGCTTTGACAGTATTTCCACATTCACCCATTCACACACACATTCACACACTGATGGCGGGAGCTGCCATGCAAGGCGCTAACCAGCAGCCATCAGGAGCAAGGGTGAAGTGTCTTGCCCAAGGACACAACGGACGTGACTAGGATGGTAGAAGGTGGGGATCAACCCTCCGATTGCTGGCCCGGCCACTCTACCAACTTCGCCACGCTGTCCCAAAGAAAAACTTTTAATGGTTGTTCTATAACTAAGCATTTTGAAATTTAAATTCCCCCTTAAATTATAGCCGCCCTCTCGTGTGCTGAACAATTTTTGAATGCTGCCTGGGAGTTTATTTATTTTGGCTTTATACATTATTTGTGCAGTTTGATACAAAATAATATCATTACATTTCAATATTTTTGACTGTAAGAATAGTGAGTGAGTATGGTCCAGATATCCAACCTTGTTGATGATCCGTGCAGCTCTTTTCTGAAGTACAGTTATTGAATTTAATGAGCTTTTATAATTATTCCCCCAGACTTCCGCACAGTAGGTTAAGTATGGTAAGACTAATGAACAGTAAAGAATGTGGAGTGATTTGTGATCCAGAACCTGATTTGCTTTATTTATTACTGAGATGCTTCTTGACAGCTTATATTGTACATGTTTTATATGTGATTTCCAGTTAATTTGATCGTCAGTTGTAACTCCAAGGAATTTCATTTCAAAAACCCTTTCAATATCCACCCCATCTATTTGTATCTGCACCTTAGTCTCAGTCAGGTTTAATGACAATTTATTATAGTCAAACCAAGTTTTTATAGTTTACTCATTTCTTCCATAATGACTTCCTGTCATCCCCTGAACAAAAAATATCAGTGTCATCAGCAAATAAAACTAATTTCAATAATGTAGACACTTTACATATATCATTGATATACAGGATGAACAGTTCTGGCCCCAACACTGACCCCTGGGGGACACCACAAGCAATATCCAAACATGATGAACAGCAATCCCCAACTTCACAAACTGTTGTCTCTTATTTAAGTAACTTTTAAGACAGTCTAATACAACTCCCCTGATTCCATACTTTTCCATTTTATTGATTAATATATCATGGTTAAAGGCCTACTGAAAGCCACTACTACCGACCACGCAGTCTGATAGTTTATATATCAATGATGAAATCTTAACATTGCAACACATGCCAATACGGCCGGGTTAACTTATAAAGTGCAATTTTAAATTTGCCGCTAAACTTCCGGTTCGAAACGCCTCTGAGGATGACGTATGCGCGTGACGTAGCCCGGGGAACACGGGTATGGCTTCCACATTGAAGCCAATACGAAATAGCTGTTTTCATTTCATTCTGGGTGTATTCTGGACATCTGTGTTGGTGAATCTGTTGCAATTATGTTCATTGCATTATGGAGAAAGAAGCTGAGCAAGCAAAGAAGAAAGTTGTCGGTGCGAAGCGTCTATTTTGCGAGGGAAGTCAGCAGCAACACGTACACAGCCGGCGCTTCTTTGTTTACATTCCCGAAAGATGCAGTCAAGATGGAAGAACTCGGATAACAGAGACTCTAACCAGGAGGACTTTTGACTTCGATACACAGACGCCTGTAGAGAACTGGGACAACACAGACTCTTACCAGGATTACTTTGATTTGGATGACAAAGACGCAGACGTGCTACTGTGAGTATGCAGCTTTGGCTTCCAAACATTTGATCGCTTGACCGTACGTGCGCGTACATAACTTTTTTTTAAATATATAAGCTTTATGAACCTTCGGTTAGGTGAACGGTCTTTTGGGCTGAGTGATTGTGTGTGTTGATCAGGTGTTTGAATTGTATTGGCGTGTTCTATGGAGCTAGGAGCTAGCAGATGAGCTAGGAGCTAGCATAACAAACACGTAGGTGTTTTTATTCAGGATTAATTTGTGGCATATTAAATATAAGCCTGGTTGTGTTGTGGCTAATAGAGTATATATATGTCTTGTGTTTATTTACTGTTTTAGTCATTCCCAGCTGAATACCAGGTACCGTGAGTATGCAGCTTTGGCTTCCAAACATTTGATCGCTTGACAGTACGTGCGCGTCACGTACGTAACTTTTTTTAAATATACAAGCTTTATGAACCTTGGGTTAGGTGAACGGTCTTTTGGGCTGAGTGATTGTGTGTGTTGATCAGGTGTTTGAATTGTATTGGCGTGTTCTATGGAGCTAGGAGCTAGCAGAGGAGCTAGGAGCTAGCATAACAAACACATAGGTGTTTTTATGCAGGATTAATTTGTGGCATATTAAATATAAGCCTGGTTGTGTTGTGGCTAATAGAGTATATATATGTCTTGTGTTTATTTACTGTTTTAGTCATTCCCAGCTGAACACCAGGTACCGCGAGTAGCAGCTGCGCTTCCAAACATTTGATCGCTTGCCATTACGTGCGCGTCACGTACGTTACTTTGTTTAAATATATAAGCTTTATGAACCTTGGGTTAGGTGAACGGTCTTTTGGGCTGAGTGATTGTGTGTGTTGTGCAGGTGTTTGAATTGGATTGGCGGCTTATATGGAGCTAGGAGCTAGGAGCTAGCATAGGAGCTAGGAGCTAGCATAACAAACACTGAGGTGTTTTTATGCAGGATTAATTTGTGGCATATTAAATATAAGCCTGGTTGTGTTGTGGCTAATAGAGTATATATATGTCTTGTGTTTATTTACTGTTGTAGTCATTCCCAGCTGAATATCAGGTCACCCCCGGCTCTCACAGCATCTTCCCTATCTGAATAGCTTCAACTCCCCACTAGTCCTTCACTTGCACTTTCCTCATCCACAAATCTTTCATCCTCGCTCAAATTAATGGGGAAATTGTCGCTTTCTCGGTCCGAATCTCTCCCACTTCATGCGGCCATCATTGTAAACAATAGGGAACTTTGCGTATATGTTCAACTGACTACGTCACGCTACTTCCGGTAGGTGCAAGCCTTTTTTTTATCAGATACCAAAAGTTGCGATCTTTATCGTCGTTGTTCTATACTAAGTCCTTTCAGCAAAAATATGGCAATATCGCGAAATGATCAAGTATGACACATAGAATAGATCTGCTATCCCCGTTTAAATAAAAAAAATTCATTTCAGTAGGCCTTTAATTGTGTCAAATGCTTTTTTTAGATCAATAAATATTCCCATTGCATATTGTTTCTTTTCTATGGCATTTGTGATTTCCTCTACTGTTTCAACTATTGCCATTGATGTAGATCTGTTTGATCTAAACCCATATTGACAGTCAGAGAGTAATTTATGTTTTTCTATAAATGCATCTAACCTGTTATTGAATAGTTTTTCTAATATTTTAGAGAATTGTGGAAGTAAAGAGACGGGTCTATAGTTTGTGAAGTGGTGCTTGCTCCCAGTTTTAAACAAAGGTATAACTTTAGCTATTTTCATTTGACAGCCCGCAGCTAGTGTCCGGTGCAAACATGGCCATGGGCAAAAGGCTCCCCCAAGGCAGATTCAAAAGTTCACCAAAAAGTACCAAAAAGCAACGCAGAGGTTACGACAGTGCCACACCTTGTTGCACAGTCCCAAAAGAGGTCGAAACAAAAATTAAAAAAACACATGAAAATAAGAGGAAAACATCAAGAACACAAAAGGAGGCTACACAAGAGCACGGAGCTCCTGCAACCAGCAGCCACTACAGTGGTGCCATCTTGGAAGAAAAATAAAAACAAATATGCACATCCATCCATTTTCTACCGCTTGTCCCTTTCGGGGACGCGGGGAAATATGCACATAACATGATTATTTGAAAATAACCTTACCTTCTCTTGTGGTCCCTCACACTATAGTAATGTAGGTAGGTAGGTAGGTAGGTCTTTATTGTCATTGCACAAGTTCAACGGAACTTTGTTTTAAGCACAAACCCGTTCAAGAATAGACAAACAAACAGTATACAGGGTTACAGAACAGGAAAGCTGATGGGTCGCCACAAGGCGTCCCGTAAAAGATGGGGAAAAAGTATACCAAAAGAAGGCAAGGATAGAATTGAATGTGGATCTTACAGGCCAATATCGGTTCTCAATGTAGATTATAAACTATTTACTTCCATTATGGCCAAACGATTAGAAGATTTCTTACCTATATTGATACATAATGATCAAACAGGTTTTATACATCAACGCCAAACACAAGACAATATAAGAAAGACACTACATATTATGGATCATATACAAAGAAAAAACATCGAAGCAATTGTTATAAGTGTGGATGCTGAAAAAGCCTTTGATTCGGTCAATTGGAATTTTCTTTTCAGAGTTCTATATAAATTCGGCTTTCAGGATACAATCATTAAAACTATACAGGCACTATATAACAATCCTACTGCTAGGATTAAAGTCAATGGATACTTATCAAACAGTTTTACCCTAGAAAGGGGCTCTAGACAGGGATGTGCATGGTCACCATTACGCTTTGAATTATATCTGGAGCCATTGGCTCAGTCTATCAGACAAAATGAAGATATTAAAGGCCTACTGAAAGCCACTACTACCGACCACGCAGTCTGATAGTTTATATATCAATGATGAAATCTTAACATTGCAACACATGCCAATACGGCCGGGTTAACTTATAAAGTGCAATTTTAAATTTCCTGCTAGACTTCCGGTTGAAAACGTCTATGTATGATGACGTATGCGCGTGACGTAAATGGTTGAAACAGAAGTATTCGGACACCATTGTATCTCAATACAAAAAGCTCTGTTTTCATCGCAAAATTCCACAGTATTCTGGACATCTGTGTTGGTGAATCTTTTGCAATTTGTTTAATGAACAATGAAGACTGCAAAGAAGAAAGTTGTAGGTGGGTTAGGTGTATTAGCGGCGGACTACAGCAACACAACTAGGAGGACTTTGAGATGGATAGCAGACGGGATAGCCGCCGACCTCACCTTGACTTCCTCCGTCTCCGGGCCGCCGACCGCATCTATGATCAGGTGAAGTCCTTCGTCGCTCCGTCGATCGCTGGAACGCAGGTGAGCACGGGTGTTGATGAGCAGATGAGGGCTGGCGTAGGTGGATAGCTAATGTTTTTAGCATAGCTCTGTGAGGTCCCGTTGCTAAGTTAGCTTCAATGGCGTCGTTAGCAACAGCATTGTTAAGCTTCGCCAGGCTGGAAAGCATTAACCGTGTATTTACAGGTCCATGGTTTAATAGTATTGTTGATTTTCTGTCTATCCTTCCAGTCAGGGGTTTATTTCTTTTGTTTCTATCTGCATTTAAGCACGATGCTATCACGTTAGCTCCGTAGCTAAAATTCTTCGCCGATGTATTGTCGTGGAGATAAAAGTCACTGTGAATGTCCATTTCGTGTTCTCGACTCTCATTTTCAAGAGGATATAGTATCCTAGTAGTAGGTGGTTTAAAATACAAATCCGTGATCCACAATAGAAAAAGGAGAGAGTGTGGAATCCAATGAGCCCTTGTACCTAAGTTACGGTCAGAGCGAAAAAAGATGTGTCCTGCACTGCACTCTAGTCCTTCACTCTCACGTTCCTCATCCACAAATCTTTCATCCTGGCTCAAATTAATGGGGTAATCGTTGCTTTCTCGGTCCGAATCGCTCTCGCTGCTGATGTAAACAACGGGGAAATGTGAGGAGCCTTTCAACTTGTGACGTCACGCTACTTCCGGTACAGGCAAGGCTTTTTTTTAATCAGCGACCAAAAGTTGCGAACTTTATCGTCAATGTTCTCTACTAAATCCTTTCAGCAAAAATATGGCAATATCGCGAAATGATCAAGTATGACACATAGAATGGATCTGCTATCCCCGTTTAAATAAAAAAAATGTCATTTCAGTAGGCCTTTAAAGGGAATCATGATTAAAGGAAGAGAGTATAAATTGGCCTGCTATGCGGATGACATTTTGGTTTACCTCGGGCACCCAACATACTCGCTCCCTAAATGAATACAATCATTTGAACTGTATGGTCATTTATCAGGATATAAAATCAATATAGGTAAAACCCATCTACTCTCATATAATTATAACCCACCAGGGGAAATCAGAAGTAGTTACCCTCTGATATGGCAAACAGAGTCTTTTAAATACCTGGGCATTAATTTGTCAAAAGAGCTAACAAAATTATCAGAATACAATTATCTACCCATACATAAAAAAAATAAAAGATGACATAGAAAGATGGAACTTAATTCCTTTTTTTAGCCTTAGTTCTAGAATTGATTTAATTAAAATGAATGTACTGCCAAGACTGCTGTACCTATTTCAAACCCTGCCAATAGAGATTAACCAAAACCAATTCAATGAATGGGACAAAATGCTATCAAAGTATATATGGCAAAGTAAAAGGCCAAGAGTTCGTCTCAAAACTTTACAATTGGTCAAACAAAAGGGAGGATGGGGTTTACCTTGCCTCCGATATTATTATTTTGCAGCCCAGATGAGAGCAGCAATATGCTGGTGCAACCCGCCATACATTGCTCAATGGAAAATGATTGAAGAAGAAATGCCCTCCATCCCTATACAAGCAATCCTGGCGGATAGCAATTTACAAACCCACATAAATAACATTGATAACCAATGGGTGAAATGGACCCTTAAAGTGTGGAAAATTACCATAAAGGAATACAAACTCTAGAGTGATATTGCAGTTCTTAAATGGTGTGCCTATGATACAGAGTTTACACCTAATAAATTAGACTCAAGATTTAAGGACTGGATATCTAAGGGTATAACAGCTTTATGTAGTGTAATTAAAGATACAAAAAAATACCAAAAATGTAGTGTAATGAAAGATACAAAAAAATACCAGCTCACCCAAGTGGAGGGAGTTTGGCTGGAAAAGTTTGATCTGATTTTTTATTACACCTTCTCAGAAATCTCACTATGAAAACAACTCCCCTGCCTGCTGGAGAAATTATGGGAATTCAAATGCAAATCACTACCATTTTCTGGGACTGCTCCACCACAAAGGACTATTGGAAAGAGATACACCAAGCTCTACAGGATATTTTCAAACATGAAATACCCCTCAACAGTAAAACTTTGTTTTTTGGACATATACCTCAGGACTGGCTGAAGAAAGATAAACACTTAATGAATATCCTACTGGTGGCTTGCAAAAAGACCATTACTAGGAAATGGATATCCCAGGAGAGCCCAACTTTGAAGCAATGGATGGAAACAACAATGGACATATATAAAATGGACTGCCTTTATTAATTATAAATTGGAGAAATTTACCTCATACTGGGAAAACTGGGTCAACTATGTCACGCCCCATAAGCCTGACTTTAATTTTTCGAATTAGTGATTGTACTGCTTAAAAAAAAAGGATTACTCCCTATATGTGTATATGTATGTATGTATATATATATATGTATATATATATTTATATATATGTATGTGTATATATATATATATATATATATATATATATATATATATATATATATATATATATATATATATATATATATATATATATATATATATATATATATTTATATATATATATATGTATGTATATGTATCTGTTTATATTTTATTTTATTTCTTATTATTATTATTATTAATGTATTATTATTTCTTTTTTGTTTATTTAATTGATGTATTTGTAGATATTACTTTGTTTTTTTGCTGTTTCTTTCTTTTTTGGAGGGCGGGGGGGGGGTAGGTGGTATGGTTGGGATATAAACAAAAAATATTTTGACATTTAGGGCAGACAACAGATATATGATGTATGTGAATATGATGTAATGGATAGGAATGTCTGATGCTGGATGTCAATAAAAATAAAATGAAAAAAATAAATAAATAAATAAATAAAAAATAAAAATAAATTTATGAGCCTTGATAGGAAAAAAGTTTTAAACCACTGAGGTAGTAAAATGTTTGTTGTGGCTCACATTAACAACAAAAATTGAAAACTCATGCAGTACATGCGCACACCAACAAAATAAAAATATTTCGACTTTCTCTTCATTAAAAAATAAAAAAATTTAAAAAAATTTAAAAAAAAGGTCAACGTTAGGGGAGGACGAGTAAAAAAAAAACATTCTAATGGGGCCCAGTCTTGAGTGGGAAAAATCCTCCATAGCAAAGCACATATACATATTACAACATACATCTCGCGATATCTAGCAACAGAGGGGAGGGGGTGGGGGGCCATGGTGGAAGGCTGCAGCTCTTCAGGCGCTCCCCATCCGTCCATCACCCCTAAGGGATTCGCGTCAAGGGTGTTGGATTGGGGGTGGGGTATGTGTGTGTGGCGTATATTTTTTGTGGATGCAGGTGTGTTTGTAAGCCCGCCGCGTGTCTCTGTTCCGCGGCCTTGATGTTGTGCAGCCGATAGTCCGTCCAAAGTCAACAACAACAGGTGTGCGTCCATGAGAGACAAGAAGGGAGTTTGTTGTGTCTTCGCCGCACTGTCCTTTGGGAAAGTCTCGAAGCCAAGGAAACAGTCCAAGTTAGAATGTTTTGTATGCGAGTGAAAATAAAATTTGCTTTTCACTCTAAATTGTCTATGACTGGTCCTCAAAATTCATCCTGCGGGGCAGACAGTCCTATGTTATCCAAATCACAAGAGTGTCCACAGGTCTTCCCTCATCCTCCAATCATTTGTGGCAGCTTTGGGGTGCTTTGAAGACTGTCAGCAACTTCCAATTTGTGGACAAACCAGAGCAACGCTTCCTCCAAACAGCAGATGTATGGTTGTCATAATTCCGAATAGGTAGATATCTTCTCTCCAGAGTCCGTCGCGGGTCCAGCAACAACCGCTCCGTCACGACAGGCAGTTTTTCCCCCAAACCCAAGATCTTGTCAATTTCGTTGAGGCCAGTTAAATAGTTCCAATGTTTACATTTGGAGAGCAGTGCAAAAAAAGGCAACAAGAAAGTTAAGACAAGACAAGACAAAGAAGCAAACAGGAGAGATAAGGGAGAGGGAAGGGAAGCGTCCGCCCTCGATGAGTGCCACTGAGAAATGTTGCAATGACGCCATATTTCTCATCAGAGTTAAAAGCTAATCCACCTTCGTATTGGCCCAAGTTGATAAAACAGTCGCGTGTAAAATGTTGTGGACAAACATACACGGAAGTATTTATTTTATAGAAATCAGGGTAGGCGGGCCAGCATGAGAGGAGAGGGAATGACATGGGAGGCTGCAGGCTGTTGCCAAAAGCTTGATCAGAGAAGAGGGGCCTGGTCAATAGCATACTAGGATACCCACATAAGTTTTGATTGTCTGTCTGTAAAGGCACAAATAGTCCTCTGTTCAGAAAAAAGATTGCAAAACACAGCGTTCTAAGGCATTCAAAACTGCGTACAAGCGAACACCCTAAGTGTCAAAGTCAAGGCCCGTGGGCCGGATCTGAATTATCTATGGCCCCCAGGATGATATTTGATTAGTGTTAGAACCGGCCCGCAGGCCACAGCCGCCTTCTGCTGTGTTGCACACACCAATACTCCATCAGTGTTGGCGCTAGGGATTTTCAAAATGGGGTACCAGGGACCCCATCAAGTCATAAAAATGGCTTGCAACCAGGGTTGCAAAGGGGTGGAAAGTTTCCGGTAAATTTACGGAAATTTACCACGGGAAGTTAAGCTCGGGAAGTTTGGAAATATTGACAATTTTTTGATTATTCAAAGTTGGACACCGTCCATGGGAATTAATGGGAATATATGGGAATTCATGGGGAATTACAATAATGATATATTATTGGGCGCTTGTCTACATGCTGCTGCATCTTTGTGGCATTTTTGACGTAGCTCTTTGCACAGTATTTGCAAATGTACACAGCCTTTCTGCCTACATTGGTTGGGGGTGAAATGTCTCCACACATCAGATGGTGTAGCATTATTCTGTTTGTATTTATTCATTCTTGTAAAACACTAATGCAATGCCACACACAGATATAACTAGTCCGCTAAACAATTGGAGTAGTCTTTAAAAATAGTTTACTGATGGACACATGAATAGAAATAGGCTAGATGAATATAACGAACACTCAATCAGCATGCTGAATCTAACTATAACCTACATTCTTGTATGACAACAGAATGGCTAGCAGAACAGAAGGCAGAGGAAACTACACCTTTTGATTTAGTATTTTTTAGTTGAACTTTACACATCACAGAAAAGGTAAATTCGGATCGCTAACATTGTTAGTATAAATGAATGGGATTCAACATAGAGAAAATTAGCATCGTGGCTAACGGAGAAATATTTTGGGTTCATTACGAGACTGTGGTGGTACATAAACCTAGCTAGCTAGAGGTATTGGCCCCAAAATCATTTAACAAGTACAGGAACAGCTAGCTAGCTTGAGTGGAAGTCTGCAGGAGTAGCCTACAGCCATACAGTAACAAGCAATACACCTCTATTAAACTTAAATACCAGAGATCAAATATATTTACCCCAGTAATATCATCAACACTTACCTGACTGGATGAAGTCCTTGGGCTCAAATACTAGTGTGGCCTCAATAGCCCTGCTGTAGTGTGTAGCATGCAGGGAATGATCTGTGCATGTGATAGAAGAATGCACTGCACATGTGATGGAGGAATGCACAGTGCAGGGTTGAAATTCTACTGAATTTGCATTAAATCAGGTTGTTTTAGCTAATAATCAAGCTGCAAGATCTAGCATGTTGCATTCAATGTTTATTCCCTTGAATTTCCCATTAATTCCCAAATATATCCCGTTAATTCCCATGGAAAGTTTCCAACTTTGAATATTCCCGGAATTTTGCAACCCTAAGTACCACAGTACATTTTTGGGGTCACACTTTTTTGTAACCGTTTTGAAAAGAAATGATAAATGTATGCATTATCCTGTTATATCTCACATTCTGTATCGTGTTTTGGAAAAAGGTTGTCATTTATGCATTCATCTTGATATAAAAGGAACATATTTTATTTTCAAAGGACATTTACTTGTTTGCTTTTTGCCTGTTGAAAATGTTTCCCTTGAAATAACTGACAGAGCCATAAGAAAATGTTGCTTTATTCATTTAATGTACATGTGATTTTTTTTTGAAGGACGTTTGTTTTTGTCTGTGAGCTTGTTGAAAAGTGTTTTCACTTGAAATTAGTGACAAAGTCATACGAAAATGTTGGATTATTCATTTAATCATAAAAAAAAAACAGTACATTGTGTTAGGTCTTGGTTCAATAGGTTACGTGCTATTATTTGAATATGTTTTAATAAACATAGAACCAGTCCGGCCCTCGGCTGGTAGCAAATTTGTTTTTTTGACCCTCTGATGTATTTGACTTTGACATCCCTGCAGCCTAATGCATTAACCTTATGATTTAACGCTTTGGCATTGTTTAAAACAAGTAACCAACATTTACTGCTGCTGCTGCTTTTTGTTTAATGGTGGGCCACACAATGTTAAAGGTGCATTACCGCCACCTAGTGTATTGCTCAATTTTTGTTTCATCTGACATCACATGGACAAAGATAAGACCTTCTGGAGAAAAGTTCTGTGGTCAGATGAAACAAAAATTGAGCTGTTTGGCCACAACACCCAGCAATATGTTTGGAGGAGAAAAGGTGAGCACTTTAATCCCAGGAACACCATTCCTACCGTCAAGCATGGTGGTGGTAGTATTATGCTCTGGGCCTGTTTTGCTGCCAATGGAACTGGTGCTTTACAGAGAGTAAATGGGACAATGAAAAAGGAGGATTACCGCCAAATTCTTCAGGACAACCTAAAATCATCAGCCCAGAGGTTGGGTCTTGGGCGCAGTTGGGTGTTCCAACAGGACAATGACCCCAAACCCACGTAAAGTGGTAAAGGAATGGCTAAATCAGGCTAGAATTAAGGTTTTAGAATGGCCTTTCCAAAGTCCTGACTGTGTCCGTGTGGACAATGCTGAAGAAACAAGTCCATGTCAGAAAACCAACAAATTTAGCTGAACTGCACCAATTTTGTCAAGAGGAATAGTCAAAAATTCAGCCAGAAGCTTGTGGATGGCTACCAAAAGCGCCTTATTGCAGTGAAACTTGCCAAGGGACATGTAAGCAAATATTAACATTGCTGTATGTATACTTTTGACCCAGCAGATTTGGTCACATGTTCAGTAGAACCATAATAAATTCATAAAAGAACCAAACTTCATTAATGTTTTTTGTGACAAACAAGTGTGTGCTCCAATCATTCTATCACAAAAAAGTAAGAGTTGTAGAAATTATTGGAAACTCAAGACAGCCATGACATTATGTTCTTTACAAGTGTATGTAAACTTTTAACCAAAACTGTGCATACACCTTTCCATACTAAACAACATTTGTAAGTCAGATTAAAGGAACATCATCATAGGTCCCCTTAAAGGTTGCAGTCATTTTAATGTTAAGACACAGTAGTAAGTACAGTAACACCCTTAGAAATGTACAGTATAATACAACAGTATTACAATTTGTTTGTTTTAAAATGACATCATGGTAAAAAAAAAATAATAAAAAGGGCTGTTTGCAACCTGACAGAACCTTTATGCGGATGCAAACTGTGCTAACTTTCCGGTGCATTTTGCACATCGGGCCATAGACCAGAACAGACCCAAGAAAGCGAACAAGAGAGCGGACTCTGTCCTAGGCTGCCCACTAGCGCTCCAATTAAAGCATAATGTTTATTCTATTATAACAAAAACACAACAGAAAAGTAGTAGTAGTAGTAGTTGCGTCTCTTGGACTAATTTCTGGGGCCGACAAGCTTTTTTTAATCGATACAATTAGTAATTGCGGAAAATATAACCACTTAAAAAAATGAAGCTATTTTTATTCAATATAATTAGTAATTGCGGAAAATATAAACCACTTTAAAAAAAATATATTTTCTGCCAAACCACTAATGGTAACATAAGCTAGCCGGTGGAGTTCTTGTTATATTTTAAAAAATGTAACTTTGAGTTAGTTTTTAAACACCCCCTTTAACACATGCAATAAAGTCCTCTTTAACATTTTGAAGTACAATCTCCCACTGTTAGAAAATGTAACAGGTGAACATGAAGAAAACTCTACTTCTTCCTATTGCTTTTCTTTCGGACATATTGAATCGAGCAAGTGTGAGCATGTGATGTTTCATGTTCCAAACAAATACAATACACTGTAAAAAAAAAAAAAATCCTATTTTTATGGTTAATTTACTCTAAACTTCTACTGTAATTTTTCAATTTTTTTTAAATAGTTTATAAAACTGTAGAATTGAAGACATTATCTGTAAATAAACAATCCACCTGTTATTTTAAGTAATATGCCAGTAATGACAAACTATGTATATTTCTATTTTTTTTACAGCAAAATACCAAATTAATTATACATAGCATTTTCTGTTTTCTTAAATTATTTTCAAATTCATGTAAAATTCCAGTAATTATCTTTCATTACATATGTAGCTTGTTATATAAAAGTCTATGTCCATACTAACAATCTAAGACAGTGGTGTCAAACTCAAATACAGAGTGGGCCAAAATTTAAAACTGAACAAAGCCGCGGGCCAAGGTTGAACAAATTAACCTTTTAATAGAGACCCAAACAAGTTTTGCATTGAATATTGAACAAGCAAGGCTTATATAACTTTATAGTGACATGCAAAATCGAGTTTCAAATAATAATAATAATAATAATTAAAAAATATCAATGGCATATCAAATACAATTTAAATACAATTTGAATGCCTCTTTTCTATTTGCAGCCTTCTGAGGTAAATATCAACATTAACTTTTTCCACAGGCTAATACATTTGAAAATAAATTAACAATGAATAAAACAACCATTCAGGACTTTAAACTGCTCAGTTTGCAACACACTGATCTAATCTGATGTGCCCAAGCCAGATACCTGGCATCTTTTCTTGGATGCTAGTTCATTAATGTCGGGGCTCAGGCTTTGAGCTGAGGCAACCTTCATTATCGAACGAAGGTGTTCATCAGTCATTATATCTCGTCCAGTCTTGGGGGCGTGCCTTAATTGCACTGCCTTTAACGTACTCTACGAGCTGTCGTCACGTCAGCTTTTCATCCATTCTAACATCATTCAGACCCAGTCACAAGATATGTGCGGCTTCTGTACGCACACACGAGTGAATGCAACACATACTTCATCAACAGCGATACAGGTTACACTGAGGGTGCCAGTATAAAAAACTTTAACACTGTTAGAAATATACGCCACACTGTGAATCCACACCAAATAAGAATGACAAACACATTTTGGGAGAACATCCGCACCGTAACACAACATAAACACAACAGAACAAATACCCAGAATCCCTTGCAGCACTAACTCTTCCGGGACGCTACAAAATACACCCCGGCTACCACTAAACCTCCCCCCCACACACACACACCTTGTAGCGTCCCGAAAGAGTTAGTGCTGCAAAGGGTTCTAGGTATTTGTACTGTTGTGTTTATGTTGTGTTACGGTGCGGATGTTCTCCCAAAATGTGTTTGTCATTCTTGTTTGGTGTGGATTCACAGTGTGGCGTATATTTCTAACAGTGTTAAAGTTTTTTATTTGGCTACCCTCAGTGTAATCTGTATTGCTGTTGATGAAGTATGCGTTGCATTCAATTGTGTGTGCGTGCAGAAGCAGCACATGTTATGTGACTGGGCCAGCACTCGTTGGACTGGCTGAAAAGCAGACGTTACGATTTTCGGGAGGGGCACTGAAGTTGGGAAGACTCCCGGGAGGGTTGGCAAGTATTAGAATTAGCGGTGAATGTGGTGTTACCGCGGCACCGCCGCAATATATAATCGGAGGGCCAGCTTTAGTGTTAATTTTATATCGCCTCAAGGGCCAAGTGAAATTACACGGGCCAGAGTTTGACACCCATGCTGTAGAATAAAGGTATTTTTCTGCAGAAATGTTTGCATCGTCACTTTATTAAAGGTGGTTGATCTTAACAATTCAGAAAAAAGCTGTAAAATAATGGTATTTTTCTGTGGAACTGCCAGCGTTGTCATTTCATTAAAGGTGTTTGATCGTAATAATCTGGAAAAACTCTGTAGAATAAAGGTATTTTTCTGCAGAACTGTTTGCATCGTCACTTTATTAAAGGTGGTTGATCTTCATAAATTAGTAAAAATCTGTAAAATTACGATATTTTTCCGCAAAACGTTTCATGAAAATTTCTGTAAATATAATGTTTTTGATTATTATTTGGTTTACAATGTTTTACTTTAATTTTATGGTTTTCGTTTGGCAGCCATAGCTGCCAGTAGATGACCGTTTTTTTACAGAATTTATTTTTACAGAGTACATATGTCTCTGGCCATTCCTTCAAGATATCATATTTTGTTGTTAAAACCACTATTTAATCCGTGAAATTAATAATAAATCAATACACGCGTCATCCTGTCATTAGGGCCGCTGTGATTGAGCATTTTGTGCGGGTTTTTTGTTGTTGTTGTTGTTATCCTCAGCTAGATTGAGGTCCCTTCACGTATGCCCGGCCATAGACCAGAACAGACCCAAGAAAGTGAACAAGAGAGCGGACTCTGTCCAAGGCTGCCCACTAGCTCTCCAATTAATGCATAATGTTTATTCTATCATAACAAAAACACAACAGAAAAGTAGTAGTAGTAGTTGCGTCTCTTGGACTAATTTCTGGGGCCAACAAGCTTTTTTTAATCAATACAATTAGTAATTGCGGAAAATATAAACCACTTTAAAAAAAAAAGATATTTCTGCCAAACCACTAATGGTAACATAAGCTATAGCCGGTGGAGTTCTTTTTATTTTTGGGTCTAAAAAATGTAACTTTGAGTAAGTTCTAAACAGCCCCTTTAACACATGCAATATAGTGCTAATTGATTGATTGATTATTGATTGATTGATACTTGTGTTAGTAGATTGCACAGTACAGTACATATTCCGTACAATTGACCACTAAATGGTAACACCCGAATAGGTTTTTCAACTTGTTTAAGTCGGGGTCCATGTTAATCAATTCATTTGAAGCACAATCTCCCACTGTTAGAAAATGTAACAGGTGAACATGAAGTAAACGCTACTTCTTCCTACCGCTTTTCTTTCGGACATGTGATGTTTCATGTTCTAAACAAATAAAATCATTAACATATGTCTTTTGCCATTCCTTCAAGATAATAAATGTTATTGTTAAAACCACTATTTAATCCATAAAATTAATAATAAATCAATACACGCGTCATCCTGTCATTTAGGCAGCTGTGATTAAGCATTTTGTGCGGGTTTTTTGTTGTTGTTGTTGTTATCCTCAGCTGGATTTGGGGTCAGTTCACGTATGCCCGGCCATAGACCAGAACAGACCCAAGTAAGTGAACAAGAGAGCGGACTCTGTCCAAGGCTGCCCACTAGCTCTCCAATGAATGCATAATGTTTATTATATCATAACAAAAACACAACAGAAAAGTAGTAGCAGTAGTAGTTGCGTCTCTTGGACTAATTTCTGGGGCCGACAAGCTTTTTAGTAATTGCGGTAATTGCGGAAAATATAGCCACTTAAAAAAGTCTAGCTATTTTGGTCAATATAATTAGTAATTGCGGAAAATATAAACCACTTTAAAAAAATATATTTTCTGCCAAACCACTAATGGTAATAAAAGCTAGCCGGTGGAGTTATTTTTACTTTTGGGTCTAAAAATTGTAACTTTGAGTAAGTTTTTAACAGTCGCTTTTAAAACATGCAATAAAGTGCTATTTAACATTTTGAAGCACAATCTCCCACTGTTAGAAAATGTAACAGGTGAACATGAAGTAAACTCTACTTCTTCCTACTGCTTTTCTTTCGGACATGTGATGTTTCATGTTCCAAACAAATAAAATCATTAACATATGTCTCTTGCCATTCATTCAAGATAATACATTTTATTGTTAAAACCACCATTTAATCCATAAAATTAACAATCAATCAATACACGCGTCATCCTGTCATTTGGGGCAGCTGTGATTGAGCATTTTGTGCGGGTTTTTTTTGTTGTCGGTATCCTCAGCTGCATTGGGGTCAGTTATAGTGCACCTGCGCCACACTGGACTCACGTATGCCCGGCAGTGTCCCATCTGATCCTGGGTCAGCGGGGCGTCGCGTTGTCTCTGACAAGTTCCGCCATTTCCCCCCCACCTCGGGCCCCGTCTGAGTCCTTCTTCCTCCTCCTCCATTGCGCTGTTATCGGCTAGTGGCGGCGGTACGGGGAGGCGGAGCGGCGGCAGACAGACACAGGCAGGCAGGCTGGCTGGCAGGCGGGGATCCGGTGTGTTCCACAGTGGAATGAAAGTGGCAAACACCGCATCCCTTATGACAGCAATTAGGGGCGCGACGACATATTGTAACATTTGTTATTGTCTCCTTATTATAATAGCCTGACTCGACTAGCTTAGCTTTGATTGCATACTTCCACTACGGCGGGGAAGGGAAGGAGGAGTCCGGCCGGGTTTCAGTAGTAGGTGGATTATTTATGTCACTTTTTTCTTCCTAGGGCTCATTTACGAAGATAAAACAACGGCCAGATCTGCTATTTTTGAAGGCTTTTTTTCGTCGCACCGAGTGAGCGAAGATGTCGGGGCAGAGCATCACGGACCGGATAACGGCAGCCCAGCACAGTGTAACGGGATCCGCCGTGTCCAAAACCGTATGCAAGGCCACCACTCACGAGATAATGGGCCCGAAAAAGAAGCACTTAGACTGTGAGTATGAGCTTAAATGTCTCTTTTTAAACAACTTGTTTTTAAGCTGAAACCATCTTGGATTCGTGGCTGACGGTGACTAGGCCGCAAAGCCTGATAGCTAACATGCTAGCTCCCATCAAGGGGGTTGGACTCAAACCGTTAAAAAATGTTGGCACATTAATAGCATATTTTTCTACAGGTAGCTTTTTGTGTCAATTAACTTATAACACGGGGTTCAAATGAGATATAATATCGACACATTAAAGGAATATCAAGCACACATAGCAGCGTTTTGTTGCTAACAACCAGTAGGGGAAACTATTGCAACAGTCAAAGGCCCAAGTTGACATTTAATTATATGATTTCCCTCTCAATATCACCTACAACGTGTGTTAAATTGCTGTAGAAATAATAAGTTTGTTATTATGGTAAATCTACCCCCATAACAGTAATCGCAATGCACTTTTTTTGTAAGATATTGTGATCAATTGAACCTGTTGTGTGCATTAGAGCAGTGGTCCGGATACCGGTACCGGTCCGTGGCACATTTGCTACCGGGCCGCAGAGGAACATTAAATAATTTATAAACGACTGCATTTTCTCCGACTTAACTTTCGCCTGGCCCATGAGACACACCAAACTCATTCTCCCTTCTATGCCACATCAATATGGAATGCACTCCCAACAGGTGTAAAAGAAAGTGCATCTCTATCCTCCTTCAAAACCGCACTAAAAGAACACCTCCAGGCAACTTCAACCCTAGACTATCACCCTACCCCCACCATATCCCACCTCCCCGGATTGTAAATAATCAAATGTAAATAATCAAATGTATATATAGTTGTTCTTATGCTTTCTGAACTCACTATGTTCACTGCTCGCTGTACATATCCTACCAAGTCAGACCTACACTGTTTCAATGTCCATTTCTCAGATGATGCAATTGTTGACTGAAGTGCTGATATCAATCAAATCTAACCCCCCCTCCACATCCCACCCCCCGGATTGTAAATAATTCAATGTATATACTCTGATGATTAACTTGTGTGATGACTGTATTATGCTGATAGTATATATTTGTACCATGAATTGATTTACGTGGGCCCCGACTTAAACAAGTTGAAAAGCGTATTCGGGTGTTACCATTTAGTGGTCAATTGCACCGGGGGATAGGTTGATTGGCAACACTAAATTGGCCCTAGTGTGTGAATGTGAGTGTGAATGTTGTCTATCTGTGTTGGCCCTGTGATGAGGTGGCGACTTGTCCAGGGTGTACCCCGCCTTCCGCCCGAATGCAGCTGAGATAGGCTCCAGCGACCCCAAAAAGGATAAGCGGTAGAAAATGGATTGATGGATGCATTTTCTCTGACTTAACTTTCACCTGGCCCACGAGACACACCAAACGCTCACTGCTCCCCGCACCTCCCAGTGGGTGAGGGTGATGGGTCAAATGCAGAGGATACTGTCACCACACCGTGTGTGTGTGTGTGTGTGTGTGTGTGTGTGTGTGTGTGTGTGTGTGTGTGTGTGTGTGTGTGTGTGTGTGTGTGTGTGTGTGTGTGTGTGTGTGTGTGTGTGTGTGTGTGTGTGTGTGTGTGTGTGTGTGTGTGTGTGTGTGTGTGTGTGTGTGTGTGTGTGTGTGTGTGTGAGAAAGTCATTGGTACTTTTTTAACAAAAGGAATTTTCCTTTTGTTATATTTTTATAACTTTGTGACATGACACAATGCACATTAATGAACATATACAATATAAATGTGACCGATTGTAGCCAAAGGCTAATTTTCATCTGCATATCATTGCAAAGAAACAAGTCCAGGGCTAATTCAACGTTATAGTGAGTTGTATTTTTCATGCACTTATTTTTGCTCTATTTATCTGGCACAGGTGGAAAGCCGGTCCCTGAAAATAATGCCTACATTAAACCGGTCCGTGGTGCAAATAAGGTTGGGGACCACTGCATTAGAGCAGTGTTTTCCAACCTTTTTTTCAGCCAAGGCCCATTTTCTTCGTTGAAAAAATGCCGAGGCACACCACCAGCAGAAATCATAAAAAAATTAAACTCAGCAGCCGATATTGACAGTAAAAAGTCGTCGTTCTCGATTAGATGTGACTTTAAATCATAACCAAGCATGCATCACTATAGCTCTTGTTTCAAAGTAGGTGTACTGTTACGACCTGTCACATCACGCCGTTATTTATTTGGAGTTTTTTGGTGTTTTCCTGTGTGTAGTGTTTTATTTCTTGTCTTGCACTCCTATTTTAGTGGCTTTTCCTGTTTTGTTGGTATTTTCCTGTAACAGTTTCATGTCTTCTTTGAGCGCTATTCCCTGCACCTGCTTTGTTTTTAGCAATCTAGACTATAAGTATTTTTTTTTATCCTTCTTTGTGTGGACATTGTCATGTCATGTACGGATGTACTTTGTGGACACCGTCTGCTCCACACGCTGTAAGTCTTTGCTGTCGTCCATCATTCTGTTTTTGTTTACTTTGTAGCCAGTTCAGTTTTAGTTTCATTCTGCATAGCCATCCCTAAGCTTCAATGCCTTTTCTCACTCGCCTTTTGTTTATTTTTGGTTTAAGCGTTGGATACCTTTTTACCTGCACACTGCCTCCTGCTGTCGTCTGCATATTGTGGTCACGACAAACCATGTTCCCGACATCAACAAGGCAATTAGCTACCCGCTGCCTCCTCTTGATATGGAAGAGTATAGCTCTAGACAGCACAGACACTCAACAACGGCACATTATTTGCGGATTATAATTACTGGTTTGCAAAAAATATTTTTAACCCAATTAAGTGAAATTATATAATCTCCCACGGCACACCAGACTGTATCTCGCAGTACATTTGTGGTTGAAAAACACTGCATAGAGATGGTAGTTATTAAATGGTCAAATTGATCATGCGCAGAGTCAAAGTTGTTGGGTGACTAATTCAACAATAGAGATACTATGTTTAAGAGTACTTTGGATTATGCGTGTTGTTTTAATGCCTATAGTCCCCCTTGTGTTGCAGGTTGCACACCTGTTGTCCTGCTCGGGTGACTCCCCCGGAGGTGTCATGAGTTGTTAGACTTTGTACTGTGTGTGAGCGTGTGTCAGTGTACTTTGAGCACAAATACACGTAACATGATTCATATCATTCCTTACGTGTGTCATCTCTTTTGTAATCTGTATAATTTGAACCTTAGTTTGGAGATTTAAAGTATGATTTATAGTATATCATAAATATTGTAATGTATTTGTGTTTTGATGCACTTTACAGCCTGTGACATGAACACAGTCATGATACTATTTAAAGCGAAAGTCAAAAACTGAATATGCACTGTGACATGGCGGCGCTGTCAGTTCCTCCTCCATATTTGTCGTCCTCGCTCTTCACTAGGCAGTGCAGCCAGTCACCCATGCTAACGCCGCTTCTGGTGAAGGTTACCATGTCCTACTTAGAGTCGCTTGCCTTTTGAGGGAGTCAAATATAGGACGGTAAGGGAGGCCTAATCACCCCCACCTCACGCCCTGTCAATCTGATCCGTGCTGCAGATGGCATTGGTCGCTAGCGTCAACGGGGGTGGCGGCATCTTTTAACTTGCATCCCTCATCACTGCATGCGGATGTAAAAAAAAAAAAATACGAGTGGTGAAGAAGTGGGACAGCACATGTATGATTTACTGATCTCTGGCAGTGTCCCTATGAGCTTGTCAGTGAGGAGAAAACATTAATTCAACACACTATTTAATAGAAATAAGGCCGAATTTGAATGTGTTGAACATGCAGCAAGGAGCACTCAGTTTATCAAATGATGAGAAGAGTGTTGACATGACATTATTGAAGCAATTTGTGGGCAGTGAATCTCTGGAATGTAACGTTTACATTTTTAATAGAACTACCAAAGTAAAGCAGCTTTCAAAATATTTTAATTCATTCAGTGTTGGCGCTAGGAATCTTCAAAATGGGGTCCCAGGGACCCCATCAAGTCATAAAAATGGGGTCCCACAGTACATTTTTGGGGTCCCGCTTTTTAGTAACCGTTTAGAAAAAAAATGATAAATGTATGCATTATCCTGTTATATTTCACATTCTATATTGTGTTTTGGAAAAAAGTTGTCGTAAATGTTACTTGATTCATTAAAAAAATAACACAAAAGAAAACAAATGCCGTATTTGTGATCGATTAAACTTTCGGCGAATCAAAATTTAAGAAACTGTACCAGAAAGTACATTACTTTGAAGTCGACCAATAATTAATAATTTGACCCGGCAAATATACTGTATTTTCCGGACCATAGGGCGCACCGCCGAGGAATGGTCTATTTTTTATCTTTTTTCATGTATTAGGGCACATTAAAAGAGTCATATTATTATTATTTTTTTCTAAATGTAAAATACTTCCTTGTGGTCTACATAACATGTAATGGTGGTTCTTTGGTCAAAATGTTGCATAGATTATGTTTTACAGATCATCTTCAAGCCGCTTTCTGACAGTCTCATCAGGATGCGCCGTTTTGTGGGCGGTCTTATTTACGTGGCTCACCTTCGACAGAATCTTCTCCCCGTCCTCTTTGTTGTAGCGGTGTAGCGTGCAAGGACGGGAGTGGAAGAAGTGTCAAAAGATGGAGCTAACTGTTTTAATGACATTCAGACTTCACTTCAATCAATAACGGAGCAGCATCTCCTCATCCGGAAACAACCGCAACGGAAATGTGTCCTGTGAAAAACCGTCCGACCGGAACGCTCTAATAACTAAAGTTCCTTGGGTGAATAATGTAAACTCACTAAACCGGTATGTTTTAGTGCTTTCATGGCGAGTTTACTGACATATATAAGTAAGAACTTTACACTACGTTATATTAGAAATGGCACTAAAACGTTTACTACTAAAACAGTTTGATAGATTTTTGAGTGCCGTGTGTAATGTTCTATATTTTCAATGGAACATTTAAAATGTTGGTTTTGTGTACTTGCGACTTATCTCTTATGTTTGACTGCCATCTACTGGTCACACTTATAATTACGCCCTGTACCATATAAAATAGTGTAGCGTCCTGGAAGAGTTGGTACTACAGGGAATGCTGGGTATTTGTTCTGTTGTGTTTATGTTGTGTTTCGGTGCAAATATTCTCCCGAAATGTTTGTCATTGTTGTTTGGTTCGGTTTCACAATATGGCACATGTTAATGACAGTGTTGGTGTTGTTAATACGGCCACCCTTAGTGTGACATGTATGGCTGTTGAGTAAGAATGCCCTTCATTCATTCATATATGGGGTGTTTGAAATCCAAGATCATTAAAATTGGCCATGATCATACAGTGTGACAGCTTTTCTTGACATCTTCCATCCAAGACCATTTTCACCCCTTTTCAATGATTCAAAAGCTTTGAGGTGGGTAAGCTCAACCCTTATAGTCAAGGAAATACGGTAAACAGAACACTGGCGGAATAAAAGAACCGAGGTTAAAAAATAAATTAAAAAAACGCGTTCTGGGGACAAGTGGACTTCTGGAATTACGCGTCCTTTCTGATTTCAATGCGTAAAAAGACACAACAAGTGCGTTAACGCCAACACTGTAATTGTACATAGACAAACATTTATCTGTTGTGAGTTGCTCGGATATTCCTCATAAGGCATTATGGGAATCGAATCAGCCGGTTGCAGGGCAAATTTGTTGCAATCATCAAACTATTACTCCTGTAGTAAATTAACTGAACAAACCTTTTTTTTTAACAGCGATGCAAATATAAATATACGTTAGACACTCGAACAGGAGGTCCTGGTTATTTAGATGGGATGTCCTAATTGTTCAATTTGGCAAAGAAAGGGGTAAATAAAATAACAAATAAAACAAACATAACCTTTTACAGACTATGTCATTAAACTTATGTTCGATTCAGACCACATCTAGCCACTGGATGTTTGGCTACTTACTCACGTTTTACACCCACTTTGTGATATTGCACGGATCTGGAAGTATGTTACTATTCGCCAAAGTTAATTTATTGAAAGTAATTTTCTCTGTTGCTAATCGTCTTGAACATGTTGAGAAACTTGACTTCGCCATACTACCAGTACCAAAATGTTTGCACGTGCACACCGTCATCATTACGTTGTCTCCTTGGGCAAGGCGCTTCACCCTTGCTCTTGGTCGTGGTTAGTGCCTTGCATGGCAGCTCCTGCCATCAGTGTGTGAATGTGGAAATAGTGTCAAAGTACTTTGAGTACCTTGGAGTAGGGCTGAGCGATATGGCCTTTTTTTAATATCTCGATATTTTCAGGCCATGTCACGATACACAATATATATCTCGATATTTTGCCTTAGCCTTGAATGAACACTTGATGCATATAATCACAGCAGTATGATGATTCTATGTGTCTACATTAAAACGTTCTTGTTCATACTTCATTAATATATGCTCATTTTAAACTTTCATGCAGAGAGGGAAATCACAACTAAGGCAATTGACCAAAACTGTATTTATTAAACAGTTATTAAGCAGTGGCACAAACATTCATGTCATTTCAAAACAGAAAGTGCAAGATTGTCAGAGGCATTTTAAAACAAGCTATGAGTGCACTTTTGTGCATGATGTCACTAAGATGACATATCAAAACAACACTAAATTAAAGTGCACTTTTTGTACAGAACGCCACTACAATAGCTTAAAACAAATAAAGTGCACTTTTGTGCATGATGTCACACAAGATATTTCAATATCTGTCAAATAAAAATGAGCTGCATAATAGGAAATCAAATAGTGTATGTCCTTCGCTATGTGGTAGGTTCCTGCGGACGTTATCTCCTTCTGTTGTTGACTAGTTTTTTCATACGGGGTTGATGTGGAAATGGTTGCCTGAGTATTTTGTTGGTGTGGCACCGAACGGAGATGTTGACATGCGGAGTTTCAAACACTGTTCATTCTCTAGCGGGTGACTTTTCAAATTATGGTACATATTAGCAGTAACGGTACTTTTTGTAGCAACGCTTTTGCTCCACACTTGACATATTACGGTTGTCTGTTCAACATATTCCCACTTGAAGCCAAACCACCGCCAGACGATGGACCCCGTGCTGTTTTTCTTGGGAAGTAATTCTTCCTTCATTTGTTACCACATTCTCACCTTCTTTCTCTCGTATTACCACTCGCATCACAGCTAACGTTACCCATGCCGCTAACTCTCTGCTCCGCGAGGGCGTATACATACAGGTATGTGACGTATGTTAGAAAGTGCGCCTGTTTTATGTCTCTGTGAGAAGGAGAGACAACAAGAGTGAGAAACGCATGCAGTGTAATGCTTGCAGCTAAAAGCAACTGCGTGAGAACGTATACTCGAATATCACGATAGTCATTTTCTATATCGTACAGAGACAAACCCGCAATATATCGAGTATATCGTTATATTGCCCAGCCCTACTTCGGTCACTACACCGGTATGTTTTAGTGCTTTCATGGCGAGTTTACTGACGGTATTTTTCGGACTATAAGTCGCAGTTTTTTTTCATAGTTTGGCCGGGGGTGCGACTTATGTGTGAAATTATTAACACATTACCGTAAAATATCAAATAATATTATTTAGCTCATTCACGTAAGAGACTAGACGTATAAGATTTCATGGGATTTAGCGATTAGGAGTGACAGATTGTTTGGTAAACGTATAGCATGTTTTATATGTTATAGTTATTTGAATGACTCTTACCATAATATGTTACGTTAACATACCAGGCACGTTCTCAGTTGGTTATTTATGCCTCATATAAAGTACACTTATTCAGCCTGTTGTTCACTATTCTTTATTTATTTAAAATGCCTTTCAAATATCTATTCTTGGTGTTGGGTTTTATCAAATAAATTTCCCCCAAAAATGCGACTTGTGTTTTTTTCCTTCTTTATTGTGCGACTTATACTGCGGTGCGACTTATACTCCGAAAAATACGGTATATCGATATTGCCCAGCCCTACCTTGAAGGTAGAAAGGTGCTATACAAGCATAATCCATTTTCCATTTAAATATAAAAGTTAAAATAAAGTAATTATTATCAAAATGTCTTTTTTGATGAGCTTCTGTTGTGCATCGCTGATATTCCTGTTAAGTCTATCAATGACTTTGCTGTATTGTTTTATCTCTGGGCAGCTCACAGTGACGTCTTGCTGCAGGTGGAAGCGGTGTGTCCGAGTGCTTTTCTGTCGCATCTTGGCATCCACGATTGACGCTTTAGCCTGCTTGGACATACACACGGCACATTGTCTGTGGAACTCAAATGAAGGAGAGCGGACACTCGTCTCCCCCGCCAAGCTAGCTCTGTTTGCTCGCTCTTTGTTTATAGTGTGCGCAAAGCGCTCAATATGCATTTCCATTAGTCATACAAACTAACATAGTTAGATTAAGGAAGGGTTTGGTGTTGGCCTTGCTTCTGGGCTTCAGGGAGTTAAGTCAAAAAGTGGGAGTTTAAGACATTTCAGCCTAACGCTCATCTGTTTAACAGTAAGGTACCGTTCTAGTTCAATAGTTTCCACTACATGTTTCATTTTATGCCATTACGGGTAACTCTTTGTGTTGGTGTCACAAAATAAACAAGGGAACGCTGCGTATATTCATAAGAATGTGGTTCTTGTTGCTCACATGCACGTTGTGATCTATGTAAGACAAATGCATAGCACAACCTTTTTTGGTCCAGGCATGTAAAATTCAATTTAGCCCTCCTCTGCCGTCACTTTACTATCTATTCATATTCCATCAGCAGCAGCAGGTGTGCGCTTGCTCATGGGCTCAACATGTGTTTAGAAATAAATAGCGTCACCTCTTGGGTTTAAAAAAAGACCACAAGCACAGCTTTGAAGATGAAGCCTGCACCCTGAAAAGGCGAAATACTAAAAGCTCCTTGGTAAACCCTACTTTGGGTATTTTTAGGCAGTGTAGATAATCAAATGATTCACTTCTACAGGACAGTTGACATTAGTTATCGTCTAATTATATGTAGATTAGCATTACATAGTTTACTGTTTTGTGTTTGCATATCACAACTTTTTGTTACTTTCTTGTCTTAGACTTGATCCATTGCACCAATGAGATGAATGTGAACATTCCCCAACTGGCTGACTCGCTGTTTGAGAGGACCACCAACACCAGCTGGGTGGTTGTGTTCAAGTCATTGATCACTACACACCACCTCATGGTGTACGGAAACGAGGTGAGCCATGACCCCGCAGATTATTTTATAACACTGGACAGATATCAGCAGTGTTAAGAGAAAAGGCTGATTATGTGAGCATGCATGAATAAATTAATGGCTTTTAGTAAGCATTTTTCCCACTCTTATTTGCAGCGTTTTGTGCAGTACCTGGCATCGAGGAACACACTATTCAACCTCAGTAATTTTTTGGACAAAAGCGGCCTGCAAGGTAACACTCATCAAACTATCATGTTATACCATGTAACACATGTTAAAGTCGGTAATCCTCTGTTCATTTCAGGGTATGACATGTCCACCTTTATCCGGCGGTATAGTCGCTACCTAAATGAGAAAGCCGTCTCATACAGACAGGTTGCCTTTGACTTCACCAAAGTTAAGCGAGGGTAAGTAACTGAAATTATTGTTGTGTTCTGCTTTGAGATCGACCGATATGTTTTTTTTTGGGGGGGGGGGGGGGGGGGGGGCAATATCGATTATTAGTAGTGAATGAGGCAGATAACAGATATTTAGAGCCGATCTTTATTTACAGTAAAAGTGACATTAGGTGTGTCAAAATTTAAAATAATACTATAACTCCAACACTTTTATTTCAATACCAGAAGCATGTTTATTTAAAGTTAAAGTACCAATGATTGTCACACACACACTAGGTGTGGGGAAATTTGTCCTCTGCATTTGTCCCATCCCCTTGGGGAGCAGTGGGCAGCAGCGGCGCTGCGCCCAGGAATCATTTTGGTGATTTAACCCCCAATTCCAACCCTTGATGCTGAGTGCCAAGCAGGGAGGTAATGGGTCCCATTTTTATAGTCTTTGGTATGACTCGGCTGGGATTTGAACTCCAACCTACCGATCTCAGGGCGGACACTCTAACTAAAAATAGGGATGTCCGATAATATCGGACTGACGATATTATCGGCCGATAAATGCTTTAAAATGTGATATCGGAAATTATCGGTTTCAAAAAGTAAAATGTATGACTTTTTAAAACGCCGCTGTACGGAGTGGTACACGGACATAGGGAGAAGTACAGAGCACCAATAAACCTTAAAGGCACTGCCTTTGCGTGCCGGCCCAATCACATAATATTTAGGGCTTTTCACACACACAAGTGAATGCAAGCCATACTTGGTCAACAGCCATACAGACACTGAGGGTGTAAACAACTTTAACACTGTTACAAATATGCGCCACACTGTGAACCCACACCAAACAAGAATGACAAACACATTTCAGGAGAACATCCGCACCGTAACACAACATAAACACAACAGAACAAATACCCAGAACCCCTTGCAGCACTAACTCTTCCGGGACGCTATAATATACGCCCCCGGCTACCCCCTACCCTAAACCCTGCCCACTTCAGCCTCCTCATGCTCTCTCAGGGAGAGCATGTCCCAAATTCCAAGCTGCTGTTTTGAGGCATGTTAAAGAAAAATGCACTTTGACTTCAATAATAAATATGGCAGTGCCATGTTGGCATTTTTTTTCATAACTTGAGTTGATTTATTTTGGAAAACCTTGTTACATTGTTTAATGCATTCAGTGGGGCATCACAACAAAATTAGGCATAATAATGTGTTATTTCCACGACTGTATACAGTGCCCTCCAAAAGTATTGGAACAGTGAGGCCAATTCCTTTATTTTTGTTGTAGACTAAAAACATTTGGGTTTAGCATCAAAAGATGAATATGAGACAAGAGATCAACATTTCAGCTTTTATTTCCAGGTATTTGCATCTGGATCTGATACACAACTTAGAAGATAGCATTAATTGTAATGGAACACAACATTTTTAGGTGAGCAAAAGTATTGGAACATATAAACTTAAAATAGATTAAAGTGAATAAGACTTAATATTTAGTTGCAAATCCTTTGCTTTCAATAACTGCATCAAGCCCGTGAGCCATTGACATCACCAAACTGTTGTATTCTTCTTTAGTGATGCTTTTCCAGGCTTTCACCTCAGCCTCTTTCAGTTGTTGTTTGTTTTGAGGGGTTACTCCCTTCAGTCTCCTCTTCAGCAGGTAAAATGCATGCTCTATTGGGTTTAAGTCTGGAGACTGACTTGGTCAGTCCAAAACCTTCCACTTCTTGCCCACAATGAACTCCTTTGTTGTTTTGGCAGTGTGTTTTGGGTCGTTATCTTGCTGCATGACAAAGGATCTCCCAATCAGTTTGGTTGCTTCTTTCTTTAAATTAGCAGACAAAATGTTTCTGTATACTTCTGAGTTAATTTTGCTGCTGCCATCATGTGTTACATCATCAATGAAGATGAAAGAGCCCGTCCCAGAAGAAGCAATGCAAGCCCAAGCCATGACATTACCTCCGCCGTGTTTCACAGATGAGCTTGTATGTTTGGGATCATGAGCAGATCCTTTCTTTCTCCAAACTTTCGCCTTTCCATGACTTTGGAAGAAGTTAATCTTTGTCTCATCAGTCCATAAAACTTTTTCCCAGAATTTTTGAGGCTCATCTCTGTACCTTTTGGCAAATTCCAGCCTGGCCTTCCTATTCTTCTTGCTAATGAGAGGTTTGCATCTTCTGGTGTAGCCTCTGTACTTCTGTTCATGAAGTCTTCTGTAGGGTTGGGTATCGTTTGAATTCGAACGATTCCGATTCCAGTTCTTTGTTTCGATTCCGATTCCTGACGATTCTCAATTCCGATTCTTTTAAGAGGCAGGGTCAAAAAAAAGTTTAGGATATTTTAAATGAGCTAGCTAACCTACAGTCTTTCTGAATGAAATAGTCTGACATTCTCCATCAATTTTAATTCTATTAACTTTTTATGAACTTTACTATAAATTCCTCACAGGGCTGTTTTCAACTAGAATATAAATATCAAATCTATGAACTTGAATATAAATATTATAAATTATGAATACATTTTCCCAGGGTACACTTTCCTCAAGAGAGCTTTATTTTTGAAAACCTCATGAAAACACATTTACACACAAGTGTATGATGCTGCAGGTACTTAAAAATGTTACCGTGCTCCCACTGATGGGCTAACCTGGTGCAGAAAAGCAAATAAACAGTAAGAATCAACTTGCAAAACCCAGTCCAGATTAGCAGCAGGTACAGTATAAAATCAGAGACAGTTCTTGTTTAGGAAAATGACCATATCCGCCTTCTCAGGCAGGATGCGTGAGCGTTCTGGACAGATAGTGTCTCCTGCTGTGGAAAATACACGTTCTCTCGGTGTGGAAGAAGCTTGAACGCATAAATAGGAGAAAGCCTTTGCTGTCAGATCGCGCTAAGTCTTTTGTTGGTTCCACCGGACCACCACCATGCAGCAGGGTCGTCAGACATAAGTATCGGTGGAACGTCCTGGTACATCTGCAGCTCTCTCTCCACTCGTTTCTTGATGGACATGGAGCTCTGTTATTTCGCGGTTATTTCATTTTTTTTTTGTAAAGTAAAGCCACACTTTCGACCGCCGACGCCCGCTATCCATGCTTGAGCTTGACTGACTCGCTCAGCTATGCTAACACTTCCGGCGGTGGGCGCTTCTTTGTTGGTGCTCAGCGGCTTCTTCTTCCGGTTCGGCGGACTTTTTTTTTTTTTTTTTTTTCCGGTCGGCGGACTGGGTATCGAAAATAGGAATCGAAAATTAAACTTTTGAACGATACCGGGAGAATCGTAAAGTTAGTCCCGGTTCCAATCGATACTCGATACTCGATACCCAACCCTAGTCTTCTGCGAACAGTAGATTGGGATACCTTCACTCCTGCCCTCCGGAGGTTGTTGCTGATGTCACGAACGGTTGTGTTAGGGTCTTTCTTTATAGCTCTCACAATGTTTCTGTCATCAACTGCTGATGTTTTCCTTGGTCTACCTGTTCGACGTCTGTTGCTTAGTACACCAGTGGGTTTTTTCTTCTTCAGGACATTCCAAATGGTTGTACTGGCTATGGCCAATGTTTGTGCAATGGCTCTGATTGATTGTCCATCTCCTCTCACATTCACAATTGCTTCTTTTTCACCCATAGACAGCTCTCTGGTTTTCATGTTGGTTCTACCTCTAAATGCAGTCTGCACAGGCAAAACCTATCCTACCCAATCTGAAACTGCGCTCAGACATTCAGTGCTATTTATTGTTTGAATTTATTGTTGCCCAGACATCTGGGCAACAAAGTCACATGTTCCAATACTTTTGCTCTGATGAAAAATGGGTAGTTTCAAACAAAATGTGCTATCTTCTAAGTTGTGTATCAGATCCAGATGTAAATACCTGGAAATAAAAGCTCAAATGTTGATCTCTTGTCCCATTTTCATCTTTTGATGTCAAACCCAAATGTTTTCAGTCTACAACAAAAATAAACAAATTGGACTCACTGTTCCAATACTTTTGGAGGGCACTGTATATCGGTATCGGTTGATATCAGAATCGGTAATTAAGAGTTGGACAATATCGGATATCGGCAAAAAAGCCATTATCGGACATCTCTACACATAAACCTTTGGTTTAGGTCAGGCTGCTTAGGAAAAAGTAAGTACTAACCAAACATACTGCAGAAGAAGGTACTCATAAATAACATCAAATTCAAGCACAATATTAAGTGCTAAAATAAATTGAATAAATCAATAAAATTAAACTGCAAATGAAAATACATCGTCACTACTTTGGCCATAATTTTTGCGCTTAAAACTTGCGCTCTAGACTTCTTCTGGAGCCGGGTTGATATTGTCATTACTGCCGCAAGTGGTGAAAAAGTGTATTACAACTAAGTGCCGCTGCGGCACATATGGACCGCAGCTGAGAAACAGATATTTTTGAGCGGCTCTCGAGCGGGGTGCTCGCAAAAGACACTGATGGAGAGGACTGGGATGAGAATTTCAATTTGTATGTGTCTATGTACTTTCAACACACACTGTATGTACAACCACTGGAGTTTTGCCACGCTTTTCTCTCCATTGTGTTTGAGAACCCTGCAGAATTCTGTAAAATACCACAGCTTCTGATTGGCCCTGCCTCTTACATGTGCTTGGTTTGCGTAACCAATCAGATTGCGCCGTGGGCAGACTTAGACTTAGAAAATCTTTATTGTCCCCAAGGGGCAAGTTGGTTTGCAGCAATAGTCATTAAAAACAAGCTACAACAGTAAAAACAAGGTGTACAACAGTAAAAACAAGGTACAAATACATAAAATACATCCAACATACAAACTAGGGCTGCAACAAATAATTGATTAAAATCGATTATTAAAGTTATAGTTGCCGATTAATTTAGCCGTCGATTCGTTGGATCTATGCTATGCGCATGCGCAGAGGTTTTTTTTTAAATTATTTTTTATTTAAAATTTGTTTTATTTTTTTATTTTTTTTTAAATTAATAAACCTTTATTTATAAACTGCAACATTTACAAACAGCTGAGAAACAATAATCAAAATAAGTATGGTGCCAGTATGCTGTTTTTTTCCCAATAAAATACTGGATAGGATAGAAATGTAGTTTGTCTCTTTTATCCGATTATTAATCGATTAATCGAAGTAATAATCGACATATTAATCGATTATCAAATTAATCGTTAGCTGCAGCCCTAATACAAACCATCATGAAGGTATTGAGCTAAAAAGGGCAATGCTGAAGGCAGAGAGCAGGGCTGCACATGAGTCAAAATAACCAGTTTTATATGGGCATATTGGATTAAAAAAGACATTTGTTTGATGGTTGTTACATTAAATATGATTTAAAAAATGTTTTGAAAATGGATCTGAATATTACTATTTATTATCAACATAAAAAAAGGCTGATACAGATAAGAGGCCGGTACCAATATTTGTCAAAATGCCAAATATTGGCGGCGATAATCGGTCAATCCCAAGTTCTTCTGTTTGATAATAAATGCTTCTGTACTGAGGAGTATTCAACATTCTTAGGGGCAGCACTACTCAATATTTTTGTCTTTACTTATGCAGTTGCAATATGGTCTATGGAGTGTCCGGTTGCTTTTGATTCAAAACCTTATACCAGTTATTCTCAAAACTGTGGTTCAAGTACCACTAGCGGTACGCTAAAGATTCACTTGATTAAAAGACTGTTTTATTTCCTATATTCAAACACAGTGTTACTGTTCAAACCGTGTGTAATGTTACCATGGCCAAAAATATTAAATATATTTGTTAAATAAGACCTCTGCCTTTTTTAAAATAAGTACTTAGGCCTACTACAATTCTGCATTTTAATGTTGGTCATTGTGGTAGTACTTGGAGAGTCAAGTTTTTTTCTGAGGTGGAACTTGCTTAAAAAAGTTTGAGAAGCACTGCCCTATACCGTATATCTTCATACTTTGGGAAAAATAAATCATTGATCGCTTGCTGATTTTGTAAGTTTACCGCTTCTCACTGATATAGACTTCTCAAAACTTTTACAATAGAGAGACAGACTGTTAAAAATAAAGGTTATACTGTATATAACAGTTTTACAAGGGAGGAGCTGTTTCATGATCCCAAGGGAGCGCTTTGGCATCAACTCGACTCAAAAGTGTTTAAAGGTAGAGAAATGCTGAATATAAGCCCAAAAACACAATCCCAGCTATCAAAGATTGAGGTGGAAACCATCTGCTTCGGGGCTTTTTATCTGCTAGAGGTAAAAGAAGACGTCACCACACTGAGGGGTTGATGAACAGGTCGTACAGTTTTCGATTTTGAGACCCTACGGGCTTCAGCCCCTCAGCTAAAGCACTGAAGATGGGTCGTGGTTAAGTTAAAACCTTCGGCAAAGGCAACCAAGGGAAAAATTACCCTAAGATCCTGGAGTGGCCTTGGGGGAACTGCACTTTTTGGGGGGAATTTTTGCCTATCGTTCACAATCCTTACAAGAGGTCAAAATGTATTTTGTTTTTTTTTCATTCTAACTTGTAATAATTGGCTCTTTCTAGGTGGCTAGCAATGCAGCTACTTATAGCCCATTCTGCCTCTAAATCACTTTGAAAATGCATCTAAAACCACCAACAATTAGGGGTGTAACTGTACACAAAAATGTTGGTTCGGTATGTACCTCGGTTTAGAGGTCACGGTTCGGTTCATTTTCGGTACAGTAAAAAAATAACAAAATATAAATGTTTTGGTTATTTATTTACCAAATTTGTAAACAATGGCATAACATACATATACACACAGGGTCCGTTGTCAGGGTTAATGTGGTCAACATATATAAAATAAAAACTAAATAAGATAAGGCTCAGAATGGTTTATTAACAAAACCTTTGTACATATAAAGTGCTTTTTTTGATTGATTGATTGAGACTTGTATTAGTAGATTGCACAGTACATTACATATTCCATACAATTGACCACTAAATGGTAACACCCCAATAAGTTTTTCAACTTGTTTAAATCGGGGACCATGTTAATCAACATTAAACTGCCTCAAGTTGTTGCTCAGGTTAAATAAAATATATATAAAAAGTGCAACATTAAACCGTTTCAAGTCAACTCGGTCTCAGATTAACTTTTCTTTTCCCCCCCATCCTGGCTAACTTGGCAGTAAGAGGATATATGGGCTTATTGTTCTTCCACCATAGAAGTGGGTCAAAATCTATTTTGTAATGCAATATGGACTTAAATCTGCTGCTATAAAAACATTTGTTGTTGCTTTAGCCCTGCCTGACTCGACAAGGAGAGGCTGCTTGAATGCGGTGGTGACGCTTCAAATGGGTTAGCATGTTTGACGTGTTGTCAGAAGCAGCTGCTGAACAATGTCGGCAAACCTCCGTACTCCATTGTTGTATCGCGCAGCCAAAGTGTTCCCAAACGGGAGATCTTAACGAGGCCGGAGGGTCTTCCAGCTCTGGCTTTTACATGTTGTCATCCGGGTGGAGCTCAAAGTAAATCCGCTGCTCCTCCACATCGAGGGGAGCCAGATGAGGTGGTTCGGGCATCTGGTCAGGATGCCACCCGAACGCCTCCCTAGGGAAGTGTTTAGGGCACGTCCGACCGGTAGGAGGCCACGGGGAAGACCCACGACACATTGGGAGGACTATGTCTCCCGGCTGGCCTGGGAACGCCTCGGGATCCCCCGGGAAGAGCTGGACCAAGTGGCTGGGATATATACACACACACTTGCAGTGTGTATATAAAACATTGATGGAGGGTTTTGAAGTTGTTTTAAAGGTCTTTGAAGACATACCTGTATGTGTTCTTGTCTCTCAAGAGTAATGTGAACGACAGGGAAAATTCCCAGAAAAGTGCAGTTCTCCTTTAAGGCAATTAGAAATATTTGGCAGGATTTGAAGTTGTAAAGCCCATTTGGCAAAATAATTAGGATTTGGACAAAATAGGTATACATGAGTCGACCAAAATCTCTCATGAGATGTGTGCAACCCTGGTGACCAACTACATAAGCATCTGTGCCTGCTTTCCAAAACTGATCATTGCTGACAAGTTGCTTTTTGCTTTGGGAGAAAAAATATTATTTCAATTCAATGTAAATTAATTCCTGACTTTAATGTAATGTTGTTTTTATGTGGATTTGTTTTTACATTATGTCTCTGTGTTACAATAAACCTAACATACCTACAAATTGGGGATATGTTATGTCAGCAAGCATTTAAATACTTTATTAATTATAGTTGCCAGGCAAGTTTATTGACTCAACTGCAGAGAATACCTAACATATGTTGGTGTAAGGCTGAGCTAATCAACTATACAGTTCCAGAAAATGAAAGACCGGGGAGCTGGACTTCTCCCTTTACTATTAGTTTGGTTTTGTATATTCCGTAGAAGCAGCGTCCTCTACAGTAGACTAGATTTTATTTTGGTTTATTTAATAACCTCTTCAAAGATCATCTCTACGACATCACTCTAGGGCAGGGGTCGGCAACCCAAAATGTTGAAAGAGCCATATTGGACCAAAAATACAAAAACAAATCTGTCTGGAGCCGCAAAAAATTAAAAGCCATATTACATACAGATAGTGTGTCAAGAGATATACATTTAAAGGACTTAAAGGAAACTAAATGAGCTCAAATATAGCTACAAATGAGGCATAATGATGCAATATGTACATATAGCTAGCCTAAATAGCATGTTAGCATCGATTAGCTAGCATTAATGCAGTAACCAAATATGTCTGATTAGCACTCCACACAAGTCAATAACATCAACAAAACTCACCTTTGTGCCTTCACGCACCACGTTAACAGTTGGGTGGACAAAATGAGGGAGAAAAAGAAGTGGCATAAAACACGTCCTAGAAAGCCGGAGAAAGTTATACATGGAAACAAACTAAGGTGAGTTCAAGGACCGCCAAAATTAGTAGGACAAAACGGCGCTCGCCAAATACTCGAATCAGTGAAGCATGTTTAATATAAACAGTGTGTTATAACAATTAGTGTCATGTTTGTCCTCCTACAGAAACCATATTAAAACAAAAAATATATTTTTTCCCCTCATCTTTTTCCATTTTTCATACATTTTTGAAAAAGCTCCAGAGAGCCACTAGGGCGGCGCTAAAGAGCCGCATGCGGCTCCAGAGCCGCGGGTTGCCGACCCCTGCTCTAGGGTTTCAAAGAATTTGCTGCAAAAATGTTACTCACAAGTTTTTTGAACTGAACTTAGGGGCTACCAGTTGAATAGCCCAAATGATGAAAAAGAGAGGACCTAAAATGGAACCTTGAGGAACACTACTAGAAAATATGGATTCACCAGACGTGGAGGTTGTTCATTCTGTTTAATTTTGTATAAAAAAAGCAGATAATACACGTGACACAAAACTATAGTCATTTCAAATGGCAACGTTTGGCTTTAAGACACACAAAAATAAATCACGAAAAAATTAATTGTGATAGTCAGTTAGTTTCAATGTTTAGCTTGCAATATGTGATGCATGGACTTACTAGCGAGTGACAAACTGTACTCTTTATAAATCTTACTCCAACTTTCTCTGATTGCTGTTGTCAGATCAGCTAGGCAGGTTTGAGTCTTGTCATGGACCATTTTCATCAATTTCCAACACAGATTTTCAATTGAATTGAGATCTGGACTATTTTCAGGCAATGATATTGACTTTATGTATCTTTCTTCAAGGCACATTTTTGCTCTATGGCAAGATGCATTATCATTTTGAAAAATGATCATCCACAAACAATATTTGATTGTTAAAGAGGTTCATTTAGCCTACTAATGTGTATTTATAAATAGTTGATTTATATAGGCTAGTAAGGTAAAGTTTTGTACCTGACAAGTTTCGGCTATCTTGCTTCTGCAGCCTTCCTCAGAGGTGTCACATGATGTTAGTGGGACACCGCCATCCCACCACCTCAGGTGGGATGGAACAATCCATATAACACGTCACAGATGACGTCACACTAACATCACGTGACACCTCTGAGGAAGGCTGCAGAAGCAAGATAGCCGAAACTTGTCAGGTACAAAACTTTACCTTACTAGCCTATATAAATCAACTATTTATAAATATTTGATTGACTGCGTGGGTTCCCTCCGGGTACTCCGGCTTCCTCCCACCTCCAAAGACATGCTCTTGGGGATAGGTTGACTGGCAACACTAAATTGGCCCTAGTGTGTGAATGTGAATGATGTCTGTCTATCTGTGTTGGCCCTGCGATGAGGTGGCGACTTGTCCAGGGTGTACCCCGCCTTCCGCCCGAATGCAGCTGAGATAGGCTTCAGCACCCCTCGCGATCCCGAAGCGGTAGAAAATGGATGGATGGATGGATGGAATAACAAAAGTATCCAAAATGTCAATGTGAACTTGTGCATTCATTGAAGATATAATGAAATCCATCTTCCCAGTGCCATTACCTGACAATTGATATGTAGCTCCATTTTGTCAATGACTGTGGACATTTGTATGTTTTCTTCAGGCAGCCTTCTTCATAAATGTAATTGGAACGGCACCAATCAAAAGTTACAGCATCATCACCTTGCCCAATTCACATTCATGATTCATTACTGAATGTTTTTCATCCAGTCATTCATAGGCCCTAGATCCTTTTCCTTAGCCCACTGTAACCTTGTTTTTTTCTGTTAAGCTGTTAATGACAGCTTTTTTTTTTAGCTTTTCTGTATTTAAATTCAAATTTTTGTTAGGCGGTTTCCTACAGTTGGATCACAGACAATAACTACCGGTAAATGTTTTGCCCATTTGTTCTTCTTTTGTTTTGCTCTGCATTTTCTGTTTTCAAGACATTAAGTTTTCTGTCTTGAAGTGTTGATGTTTTACTTGGTCCACCAGGATGATTTGCTTTAAAAGCTTTCCATGCTGATTGTACTTGGTCTAGATTTTAAACATACCTGACTATGGACAATCAACATCTTTTGCTACATTATGTGATGATTGACTTTTTTGAAGAAGTTTGACAAGACTATCCTTTGTTTCAATTCATACCTCTTGTGTTGGAACCATTATTCATGTCAATCCCCCTGTGGCCACAGCTCTCTAAGGTGTGAACACTCATTTTGAACTGCCGACTAATGAAAAGATAGAAATTTAGAGTAAATCCTTTTTTTTTTTCTCAAATTGATTGATTGATTTTCTGCTTGATCTACAAATTAAACCGTTACTACCACAATTTATTTTCTTGTTTTTTATAGTGTTTCTTGAAGCTAGAAAGTTGCCATTTTAAATTAATATAGTTGTGTGTCATGTCTTCGATTGTAGGATTTTTAAAATAATTTCCAAAAAAAAAGTTTTCCCCCTAAATAAATAAGATAAAATTCTTAATAGCCTTTGTTCAAGGTGTGGACGGCACACCTGTGAATACCTGGAGCACAGTGCATATTTGAGCAAGGCCGCATACATTTCAGCAAATGTGGTATAATTTGTCCGTGTCTTACGGTTTGCAAACACCCTCCCGCTGTATACGCAGAGTGGATGGCGTCATGAGGACCATGAATACAGAGAAGCTTCTCAAGACCATCCCTATTATTCAGAACCAGATGGACGCCCTCCTCGATTTCAATGTGAGTCTACGAGTGCCCTGTGAGGCAGCAGCTTTATACAAATTTGACAACAAATGCTATCCATCTATGAGGCTGCTGTTTCGAAGCCTTTTGTTTGCTGCCACTTTTTGTATCGCAACAAAAAAATGTCAGGAATATATACAAATCTGGGCTGATTGCTTTTCTGCAGGTCAATGCCAACGAGCTGACTAATGGAGTCATCAACGCTGCCTTCATGCTCCTCTTCAAAGACTCCATCAGGCTCTTTGCCGCGTATAACGAAGGTATCATCAACTTGCTCGGTAAGACGCCTCCCCTCACATTCCAGCCTCTGTGGACAATTGTTGCGGTTCAAAAAATGTAACCAGCACCCTCTGTCACCAAACAGAGAAATATTTTGACATGAAGAAGACTCAGTGCAAAGAAGGTCTGGATATTTACAAGAAATTCCTCACCCGAATGACCCGAATATCAGAGTTTCTCAAAGTGGCTGAGGTACATTAGCGCCGTTTGTTTACTGCTTGGCTTTGGTGCAGAAAACAGTAATTTGTCCATGCTTCTGCTTCTGCAGCAAGTGGGCATTGACCGAGGAGACATTCCAGACCTTTCCCAGGTAAGCTTCATATTCTTACGAACTGATATCCTTTCTCTCTTTCAAAATGCTCTTGATCTCAACACAAACCACCAACATTAGATACCATTGTATAATCGCCAATGCAGTTCTATACCACCGCATGCAACAACCACAATAATAAGCAGATTTTGGGGTTAATATCTCTGAATGAGAAAAATACTGAGTATTGACATTGTTGTTGGGGCAAACATCTTAAACAACCTTACTGGATTGTGTACTTAATAAAGTTTCTAGTTGGATTTGAGGTGTGGCCTCCAAATTTTCCAACTATTGTCAATCTGTAGGCAACCCGAGGCCATTTGCTCATTCTGGCTCAAACCCATTTTAATTTTTTAACACCGGCCCACGTTGGCCTTGCTCTTTTGGTTGTCTCCTTGCACTCTGCATGCTTTCCATCTTTAAGTGCATGTTTCAAAAGAAGGTACACTTCTTTCTGTCCTTTCTTCTTCATCCTTCTTCTCAATATCTTCTTCCTTGGCTTCACCTTCTTCTTTGCCGCCTCCTACTACAGTAAATAAAGGTGTCTGGTATACACAAGGTGTTGCTCACTGCGATTGCATTTACTCACAGTTGCACAGTGACAGTTGAGGTTACATGTGTTTAGGGAGCTGTGCTGTTGGCAGTTTATTTGCTGTGCAGCTCAAATGGATTCCCCTCTTGACTGTCACCACCTTTATATTCTGTATTCTCCCCTTATCTTTCCACTTTAGTTCACAGTATGTGTAAGTACTATCATTTCACTCTTCTTCTGTGTCTGTGACTTGCTTCGCTGTTTGTATTTTTGCATGCCTCTGCGCTGTCTCGCATAAGTCAACCAACTTGAACGAGATAAAAACAACTACCAGTGTGGTGACTCTGCGTCATTGTACATTAATGTGTTAAAGCAGAGTAGCTCATTTGTTGCAGTATGGCTGCCCTGTTGTGATTAGTAGTGGCCAATTTCAACAACGCGCCGGTTGTTGAACGTGCCTCAATACAGCCATACACATGTTGCTCTCATCCAGAGTAAATGTGTGACTGGAATGCAGTCTTTGGTGCATCAGTGGTGGGTAGCTCCAAGTCTGGTAAACCATCTCACACACAATGAAAATGTGGCTTGTATTCAGCTCTAGCTTGGTTGCCCACCACTTTCCTTCATGGTGTCAATGTCCACACACACATAGACACAGTCGTCCATGTGTGTGCAAGTGACAGGCTGACTGTATTTTCTCACCACAACAGGCTCCCAGTAGCCTTCTTGAGGCTCTGGAGCAGCATTTGGCCTCTTTAGAGGGCAAGAAGGTGAAAGACTCTACTGCAGCCAGCAGGTATGTTAATCCACCTGTCACCATTTTTGTTCCTTGTGGGACCCCTTTGTTGTCTCTATTCAGCTTTAAGTTTTTGTCCCACAGGGCCAGCACTCTGTCGAATGCTGTGTCGTCACTTGCGAGCACGGGAATGTCTTTCACTAAAGTGGATGAGCGGGAGAAGCAAGCAGCCCTCGAAGAGGAGCAGGCCCGACTTAAAGCGCTTAAGGTGCTTATGTTATATATATATGTATGTGTATGTATGTATGTATATGTATGTGTATACAGCCCCTTTCCAGAAAATTTGAATATCATGGAAAAGTGTATTTATTTCCATAATTCCACTCAAAGTGTTAAACTTCCATAGATTATAGATTCAGGGCCCACAACTTAAACGATTTCAAGTATTTGTTTATTTGTACATCATTTGGGCTTCCAGCTCATAAAGCCCACAAAAACAGGATTTCAAAAAATTAGATTACTGTGAAGAAATCACCATTTACTTCTCAATTTCTGCAGAAAAATAAATAAATTAGGATCGGATCAAATCAATCAAAATATGGTACTTTCAAAATGATACGTCAATCTTCAATACTTTGTAGGGAATCCCTTTGCCTTAATCACTGCCTCGATGTCCTGTTGCATTGAGGCAATCAGCCTGTGGCATTGGCTGGGAGTTATGGAAGCCCAGATTTCCTTGATGCTTGCTGTCAGCTCTTCTTTGTTTTTGGGTCTGGTGCCCCTCATTTTCCTCTTGATTATACCCCATAGGGGTATTATCAATGGGGGGTTTAGGCCAGTCAAGCACTGTGATGGCATGGGCATCAAACCAGGTTTTGGTGCTTCTAGCGGTATGGGCAGGGGCCAGGTCCTGCTGGAAGATGAAATCTGCATCTCCATACAGATCCTCTGCCGAAGGAATCAGGAAGTCCTCTAAAACATTCTAGTAGACTGATGCGGTGACCTTGGATTTTAAAAAAGTAGAGTTTACCAACAACTGCACTGAACATTGCACCCCAAATCGTGACAGACTGGATATTTCACAGTGGACCTCAAGCAGCTTTGGTTCTGTTCCTCACCCGTCTTCCTCCAAACTCTTGGACCTTGATTCCCGAATGAAAGGCACACTTTACTTTCATCGGAATAGAGGACCTTGGACCACTGGCCAATAGTTCAGTCCTTCTTCTCCTTGGCCCAGTTGAGACGCTTCCTACGTTGGCTCAGGCTCAGAAGCGGTTTAACCCTAGGACCCTGACAGTTGTAGCCCATCTCCCAGATGCGTCTGAATGTGGTGGTTTTTGGAGCTGTGACTCCCGCTTCATTCCACTCTTTCTGGATCTCTTCCAGATTCATGAATCTTCTCGTTTGATAATCCGCAGAAGCCCACGGTCAGCTCTTCTGCTGGTTTATCTTCTCCTGCCCTATTTCACCCTTCCATTGGACTTTCCATTGATATGCATTGGACACAGCACTCTGTGGACAGCCAGCCTCCTTGGTTATGAACTTTTGTGGCATACCCATCCTATGGAGGCTATCAATGATGGTCTTCTGGCCAGTTGTCTGCAGTCTTCCCCATATTGATCCTAACTGAGACAATTGAACCAAAGTAAAGCAAATTAATGACACCTGGGGAAACCTGTGCAGGTGCTGTGAGTTTAGTAGATGAGTTGTTTGTGACACTCTGTATAAAACATTAATGCCCTGTTAAATTTGGGCTGATTTTCTTCACAGTATTCAAATTTTTTGAAATCCTGTTTTTGTAGGTTTTGTGAGTTGGAGGCCCAATTTAAGTACCGTATAAATAAACAACTAAATACTTAGAATCGTTTATAGATTCAGGGCCCACAATTTAATCTATGGAAGTTTAACATTTTGAATGGAATTATGAAAATAAATACATTTTTCCATGATATTCAAATTTTTTGGAAAGGGGCTGTATGTATATATGTGTATGTATGTATGTATGTATGTATGTATGTATGTATGTATGTATGTATATATGTGTGTGTGTGTGTGTGTGTGTGTGTGTGTGTGTGTGTGTGTGTGTGTGTGTGTGTGTGTGTGTGTGTGTGTGTGTGTGTGTGTGTGTGTGTGTGTGTGTGTGTGTGTGTGTGTGTGTGTATACAGTATGTGTATATATATATGTGTGTATATATGTTGTGTGTGTGTGTGTGTGTGTGTGTGTATCAGTATATGTCTCTATGTGTATATATATATATGTACTGTATATGTGTGTATGTGTATATACTGTATGTATATATGTGTATGTATATAAGCAACTATTGGCTTCGTTGTTCTCTCTTTCGGCATGTTTGCTTGATCCGGACCTGCTTTCTTCCCCAGGAACAGAGGCTCAAGGAGCTCTCCAAAAGGCCCTCCTTTGCCACCACTGATACATCGCCTATCTCCACCACCGGGGGCACAATCAGCACGGCCCCAGCTATCGATCTATTTTCTACACCCAGCTGCTCAAATGGGTATCTTACGTTAAACCTTATATGGAGTAATACATTACAATCTGATACGGCATACAAGTCTGACCATATACCTAATTTGACACCTAAGTCACTCCCAATGTACACAGAACACATGGACATATAAAATACAGTTAAAAAAAGATTCAATTAAATATAATTAAATTAAACAATTCCTTACCTAGATTGTAATTGCTAAAGATTCCTTCAAAAGGGCGGTACGAGACACAATTAACATTTCCGGATACCTTGTTACACACATTAAGGAGTTGCATGAATTCCAGGAGGGTGCGTGTTTTGCCAGAACACTAGCTCGAACGCGTCATCTATCCATAGTGTGAAAACACTTCTAAGATTCTAATCTTCACCACCATGGTGGAAAATAAACTTGAGTGTTTGTAACTGAAGGTCAAGAGTAAAAGGAATGATTACGCACACACACAAACACACTCATACACACACACACACACACGCAGGACAACACAAGAAGCCAAATGGCTAAAGCTTCAATGGAGAGTAAGGGTGATCGATCCAGATGTCTGTACTATCAATACATAAATTGGTACGATTATTTGAATGTTGTCTATCTGTGTTGGCCCTGCGATGAGGTGGCGACTTGTCCAGGGTGTACCCCGCCTTCCGCCTGAATGCAGCTGAGATAGGCTCCAGCAACCCCCGCGACCCCGAAAGGGACAAGCGGTAGAAAATGGATGGATGGATATATAAACGATACTAAAGTGGGGGACGGCGTGGCGCAGTTGGGAGAGTGGCCGTGCCAGCAACCTGAGGGTTCCTGGTTCGATCCCCACCTTCTACCAACCTAGGCACGTCCGTTGTGTCCTTGAGCAAGACACTTCACCCTTGCTCCTGATGGGTCGTGGTTAGTGCCTTGCATGGCAGCTGTGAATGTGGAAATAGTATCAAAGCGCTTTGAGTACCTTGAAGGTAGAAAAGTGCTATACAAGATTAAGATTAAAGATTAAAGTACCAATGATTGTCACACACACACTAGATGTGGTGAAATGTGTCCTCTGCATTTGTCCCATCCCCTTGGGGAGCAGTGGAGAGCAGCGGCGCCGCGCCCGGGAATCATTTTGGTGATTTAACCCCCAACTCCAACCCTTTGTTGCTGAGTGCCAAGCAGGGAGGTTATAGGTCCCATTTTTATAGTCTTTGGTATGACTCGGCTGGGATTTGAACTCCAACCTACCGATCTCAGGGCGGACACTCTAACCACTAGGCCACTGAGATGGATAAGTATAACCCATTTACCATTTAAGCCATTTAAAGTGATTATATAGATATTTTTCTTACTCTTATTGTTACAAAATAATGTTTTAGGTCGTTTGTGTTAATAAATTCGGCGAGAAAGTCTTTGAGGGCAAAACCCAGTTGATTTAAATGGGAGCCATTAGTAGCTTTTGCTTGTTTATTACTGCGCACTGTCCCTTTTTATTTAGTTAAAATTGTATGTAGCATTCAGTACCACACAATACATCATCTGATTTCCAATAATACTAGTAAATTCTGAATTTATTAAGATAAGCCTCACAAAAATGTGTTTACTTTAGTTACTTGCTGTAAAAAAAATTCTAGTGTCAAAGTATCCAATTGGTATTCTGGATCGGATCAGGATTGAGGCCAAAAATTTTGTTCAGGACATCCCTTCTCAAGACTTGCGCATATTCTTCTGTCACGTGCAAATAACCATCGGCCAAACTGCTTAGGGGCGAAACAACGTTTGTAAGTAATTTATGGTCGTGTGCTATAACCACACAATGTCATAAAACGTACTTCTAAAAATGGAAGACCTCTTCTGCAAATAAATGTAGCATGCTTATTACACATCTTGTAGCTTCAAAAATTTTTGACTGATTTTATTTTCCTCATGAGGAAAATGTAAAAAATGCAAAATGTGAAGATATATGCCTTGCATTGGGTGCCTACTTTCTTTTGAGTTAAAACAAACATTCATGTAAGAAATTGCTTACTGTACTTTATAGTACAGTAAACGAGAAGCCTTCAAAAGGAGAGCAGCCATAGCTAGAGGAAAATGTAAAACAATTTTAAAACCTGCAAAGCTAATTAGATGTGTCAAAGCCAAAAATATTTTTTTAGGACTTTTAAGGTCAAATTCATGTTTTTGTCAAAATTAAGTATGCAACGTACGTATCAATAGAGGGCAGCTTATCACTGAAAAAACGTGCATTCAAAAGAAGTTCCTTTTTGATTTTGTGTACAGCGCAGTGAAAATGGAGAGCGACCTATTTGACCTCCAGTCAACGTTCCAGCCCTCCATGCAGTCCGCCTCATCAGGGCTTCCCGTGGCAACAGCGTGGGCAGGTAAAGCACCGCCAACGCAACTCGGAACGTCGCCTGTGTATCTGGACTTTTTTTTTTGTTTGGTTTACCTCCTCTGCATGCTCTCTTCTTCTGATGTCCACCAGTTCCTCTCCACTCGTTTTTGGTCTGTTTCATGTTCTGCTGTCTCTTTTTCTCTCTTTCTCTCTTCCTCTGCCTGCTTAGATCCTTTCACCTCCGCTGAAGCTGGAGACGACTCCATGCCAAACCTTAACCCTTTCCTCTCAAAACTCGTTGTTGATGCCTCTCACTTACCTGTCGTGTCTTCAGACGGTGTTAGCTTTTCCACTAGGACATCTGCTCATGAAATGTTTGGTGGTAATGACTCATTTTGTTTTTTCTCAAGTCTCATTGCTCATGTATGTGTAGACGCATGACTAGCTTGCTTGTTCTCCATGCTGCCCTATTTTGAATGTTAGCGTTGTCTTCTTGTCTATGTGCTACAAAGATAAAATCCTGCCTATTCCTTTAAAAACATGTGTTCCTTGTATAAGTTAGTCAATCACCTCCCAAAGAAGATTATGCCCATCTGGGACATTTTCTCATCCTTTGATAAACAGTTTGGTTCTGTGTTGTGTTATAGTAGAAACATGCTGTAGAGCTTTTAAGTTCAATTCTGTTTTTCTTTTACCAACACTATTTTTGATTCCCTAGATCGTTACAATCCCTTTATTGACACAAACTCGTCTGTTTCAACCAATTACAAATGCACAGTGCGGCTAGAACACTCCATCTCAGGTACTTTCATGGCTCAAAGCCTTGCAAACATTAGATCTTATGCATTTCGTCAAAAGTTATTTTTATATTCATAATAACATGCTGTCAGTCACTCCCTCTGGTAATTACAATAATGTTCTATGATATTTCACACTTGTGACTTTTCTTCAGACACAGATTTAAAAACCTATGTATATTAGCTGCATTATTTTCTTCCTGTCTCCTTTTGCCTGTTTGTTTGGCTTGTTCCTGAAATGCCTTTTACTTTATTGCTCTGGTTCTTCTTCTCCATATTCTTCTTCTTCCTGCTTCCTGTGGGTGTCAGACTCCTTCTGTGGCCCAGTGTCCATAGCCCAGCACCTTCCACACCAGGCTCCTTTCCCCACAGAGCCCTCTACTGTAGCTGGTCTATTCAGAGGTACTGAAGGCTCTCTCTGTCTGCATTCAGCTTCTCCACTGCTAGCTGATGATCCCTGCTTGTAGAAGCAAACCCAAGCCCTATTTGAGAGGCATCACTTGTTTTAACTGCAGCTGCCTTCTTTTCATCTTTTTTAAGGATACTCAACGCCTCAGCCCCCTCCCCAGCCACCTGCAGGGAGTCTGCAAGTGGACTTTGAGTCTGTTTTTGGAACAAAAGCTACAGGCAGCAACAGCCACAGTGTCGATGGTAAGGATGTTATAATGACAATTTATTGTATAGAATGAACTACTTGTAGGCCCCTTCCCAACTAAAGAATCTTCAACTTTTATGTTTTTATTAGGACTGTCACGCGTTAACTATAATTTCCTTTAGCGGCGGTAATTTTTTGACGTGTGATTAACGTGCATGCGTCCTACTGACCCTCGGTCCATTCTGTAGGATGGGAAAATGTATTTGCGTTTGAGCCACAAGCGGGGAAAAACATAGTGAGCTGAAATGGACAAAGAAAAGGGTACATTATAGAAAGTCCATGTCCTAAGCCACGGCAAGTCGTTACTATTTTCATCCATGACCTCCGTGAGCCGTCATCACTGGAGCAAATGCCTGCTGGAGCGCTTGCATTTAGAGAGGTGTTTACATTACAGTTTATTGCATTGATTTCTCAGGTCATTTTTGAAAGCTGTCAGACTTTGTTCTGTGCATATTCTTCGAAATGACTTTTTGTCATCAATGTTCCTCCTGTAGTTTTCGTCATAGATTATGAAAACTGGCAGATGATCACTGATGTCAGATATTAGCAGACCACTTGTGATATTATTATCAAAATCATTTGTAAAAATGTTATCAATATGTGTGGCGCTGTGTACTGAGATTCTGCTTGACCTTGTGATTTTAGGATATCAACTCAGGCTGTACATTGTCGATAAAGTCATCTATGGACTTTTGTCAGGGTTCAAGAAGTCAATGTTAAAGTCTCCACATTATAAGAAAGTTACTTTTTGGCTGATTTTAGTAAAATTTGCCTTAATCCAGTTCTCAAACATATCAATGTTTGACTTAGGTGATCAGTACGTTTTTGCTATTTTCATGACATATTTCAATGGTTATACATTCTAAGATATTATCAAAAGCTAATGACATATTTTTTACCACTTTGTAGTTTAAGTTCTTCATCACTTAAACAGCTACTCCCTTTCTGTTCTTCTTGGTTTTTTGATATAATTGTGTTCATATCCATCCAGGTCAAAATCCATTTCTCTTTTAGCATCAATCCATGTTTCTGAGATAGCGATACCTTTGAAGGGTTCGTTGAATTTTTCCATAAATGCTTCACGTTGTTGTAGTTTGCATACAAACTTCTGCTGTTTAAATGAATAATGTTAAGTTTGTCGATTTTCATGTTTCCATTATATTGTTCGTCTGTATGATAAAAACAATTATTCCTGGTATGAATTTTTTTTTTTTTATCTGGATCTATATCCTTATCTTACTCCCGACTAGTGTGATTTATGCTGCTGAAGGTTTTCAGTTCCATACATTCCTGTTCACCTATCATTTGTGTTGCTATATGAATGTTAATAAGTGTAGATGAATGTGCACCTGAGTAAAGATCTTTTTGTTCGGTAATCCCTTGGAGCGTTGTAATTTTTTTTAGTTGAATGTCAATGTTTTTTTTTGTTGTAGTTGCTGGTGGTTCTAATATTCATCCAGATCCTTGATGTCTTTGACAACTATGACTCTTGCTTGTGGACCTCCATTCAGCTCTATGTAGATTTTGCAGTTGGCGCTCCAAGTTCCTTGAATTTTCCCGTTTCCTCGAATCGCGTGCTTTTTTGGCGATTTCAGCATTGCATTTAGTGAGGTGCTCATTCATGTACACATTTGTGCCCTTCAGATTTTTTCCCTGTGTCACAATGCCATTTTGGATTTCCTGTTGGCGAGCTTGACAATGGTGACTGGTGTGGTGGTGTTGCCTCTTCTATTCAGTGAAATGCACGCATCAATGGTGTTAATATCGACATGAATTCCCTTTGATTGCAGAAAGTTGATTACTTGTTGCTCTGTTGAAGCAGCGTCCATATCATCTGGTTGTCCTCTGTTGTCAACTGCTTTTGCATAGGATCGAGGATTGATGCGTAGCCCTGCAATGATGATGTAATTCTGTCGTGTAAACTGATCCACTTCCTCTTTGATATTTTCCAAGACACTGATATTCCCCAGATTGGTGATATCTTGTTGTTGTCTGGCATTGAGCTGTTGTCTCAATGCAGCCATCTCCTCCCTGAAGTTCTTCAAATCAGTGTTAATTAGTTGCAACTGTTGCCGCAATGTTTTATCTCCATTTTAATGATCTCCACAACACTGCTGTTGTCCCAAAGAGTGTTGTCTTGCTGCTTGTCATTCGACTGTTGGCGCAATGTTGCATTCTCCTCTTTCAGCTTCCTGTTTTAATGCTTTGTTGTCTTCACAGAGAATCTTAATTTCTTCTCTGAACTTTCTAAATTCCATCATATCATTACGAGCTTATTTTCTGTCTTTGATAGTCTGTTCTTGGATATCTGCAACATCCACCCCCAGTCAAGCCATTGGCTAGAACTTGTAGACGTCTGTGTTGACACTGACTGGACTTACAGTTGTGGTCAAAAGTTTACATACACTTTTAAAGAACATAATGTCATGGCTGTCTTGAGTTTCCAATAATTTGTACAACTCTTATTTTTTGTGATAGAATGATTGGAGTGCATACTTCTTGGTCACAAAAAACATTCATGAAGTTTGGTTCTTTTATGAATTTATTATGGGTCTACTGAAAATGTGACCAAATCTGCTGTCAAAAGTATACATACAGCAATGTTAATATTTGCTTACATGTCCCTTGGCAAGTTTAGCCATCCACAAGCTTCTGGTTGAGTTTTTGACCACTCATCTTGACAAAATTGGTGCAGTTCTGCTAAATTTGTTGGTTTTCTGACATAGACTTGTTTCTTCAGCATTGTCCACACGTTTAAGTCAGGACTTTGGGAAGGCCATTCTAAAACCTTATATCTAGCCTGATTTAGCCATTCCTTTACCACTTTTGACGTGTGTTTGGGGTCATTGTCCTGTTAAACACCCAACTGCGCCCAAGGCCCAACCTCCGGGCTGATGATTTTAGGTTGTCCTGAAGAATTTGGAGGTAATCCTCCTTTTTTATTGTCCCATTTACTCTCTGTAAAGCAGCAGTTTCATTGGCAGCAAAACAGGTCCAGAGCATGATACTACCACCACTATGCTTGACGGTAGGATGGTGTTCCTGGGATTAAAGGCCTCACCTTTTCTCCTCCAAACATATTGCTGGGTATTGTGGCCAAACAGCTCAATTTTTGTTTCATCTGACATCACATGGACAAAGATAAGACCTTCTGGAGGAAAGTTCTGTGGTCAGATGAAACAAAAATTAAGCTGTTTGGCCACAATATCCAGCATTAAGTTTGGAGGAGAAAGGGTGAGGCCTTTAATCCCGGGAACACCAAGCCTACCGTCAAGCATGGTGGTGGTAGTATTATGCTCTGGACCTGTTTTGCTGCCAATGGAACTGTTGCTTTACAGAGAGTAAATGGGACAATGAAATAGGGGGATTACCTCCAACTTCTTGAGGACAACCTAAAATCATCAGGGTCTTATGCGCAGTTGGGTGTTTTAACAGGACAATGACCCCAAACACACGTCAAAAGTGGTAAAGGAATGGCTAAATCAGGTTAGAATTAAGGTTTTAGAATGGCCTTTCCAAAGTCCTGACTTAAACGTGCGGACAATGCTGAAGAAACAGGTCTATGTCAGAAAACCAACACATTTAACTCAACTGCACCAATTTTGTCAAGAGGAGTGGTCAAAAATTCAACCAGAAGCTTGTGGATGGCTACCAAAAGCTAACCTGACTCTCGCCAGATCCTTGTAGTTCGCTGAGCTCTACACAAGGATCTGGGAATTGTCATTAGGAGATGTATTTCAGAAGGCGGGGCCTTGTAAAACAATTATTGTGTGTGATTGGATAAACCACTTGTCCGTTATCTTGAATGACGTGCTACTTCAACCACTCACATCGAAATCAACCTGTGACGCTGATGAGAGCGAGGCTGGGAAATCCAAAACAGAACAGCCGACATATTGGATAACGACAGAGCGGAAAGTTAATAATGCCTTCAAAACCGTTCTCTGTTCATCTTTTAAAGAATGAATATTCGATAGATTCGACAAAACAGTTGCAATAGCAGAATCGATGTCGGCACACGACTCCTCACTGTGTACCGCCATTGTTGTTTGAATCAAACAGTCGCTTCGGCGCTACGGCACATCCCGCGATCCTGATTGGTTCATTATTTTTTGGTATCTTGAAGGAGTGGCATTGCCTTCGAGTCCAGATCCTTATGTGGAGCTCAGCAAACTACAAGGATCTGGCGAGAGTCAGGTTAACCAAAGGCGCCTTATTGCAGTGAAACTTGCCAAGGGACATGTAACCAAATATTAACATTGCTGTATGTATACTTTGACCCAGCAGATTTGGTCACATTTTCAGTAGACCCATAATAAATTCATAAAAGAACCAAACTTCATGAATGTTATTTGTGACAAACAAGTATGTGCTCCAATCACTCTATCACAAAAGTTGTAGAAATTATTGGAAACTCAAGACAGCCATGACATTATGTTCTTTACAAGTGTATGTAAACTTTTGACCACGTCGAATCGTCGAAAAGAACATCTTAGACTTGGACTTAGATTTCCTTTTTATTGTCATTCAAATTTGAACTTTACAGTACAACTAAGAACGAAATTTCGTTGCATTAGCTCATGGTAGTGCAGGATTAAAAATCAATAAGGTGCAGATATAAATAAATAGATTACTGTACAGATAAATATATTGCACTTTTGCATATGCATCCACGTTTATGAATGCTAGTTATATTGTCTTTATATTCCAGCGAGTTAATCCATTTTTGGGGGGAATTGAGGGGATTATTATGATGCGTTCAAGAGTTTTACGGCCTGAGGGAAGAAGCCGTTACAGAACCTGGAGGTTCTGCTACGGAGGCTGCGGAACCTCTTTTTAGAGTCCAGCAGTGAAAACAGTCTTTGGTGGGGGTGTCAAATACATTTGACATTTTTGCCTTTGTACTTTATTTACATTTTTGGGGATGTATGTTGTTTTAAAAATTGTAAAATGCTGGTCGCATGTCACATTTATAGAATTTTTTAAATATACATTTAAAGATGCATGTGCCTATGAGTGTTCTCATTCATCAGGTTATTGTTACTCTCATGGCATTCAACTGATCAGTTTTCTTAGACGTTTGGCCTCTCACCTGAGTAGTTTTCATCAGTTCATGCTCGTCGACAAAGCTTGGACAGGCCTAGTCTGATGCCAAGGTCCTATTTAGACTTACATTAGACTTAGACTTCCTTTTTATTGTCATTCAAATTTGAACTTTACAGTACAGAAAAGAACGAAATTTCGTTGCATTAGCTCGTTGTAGTGCAGGATAAAAAAGCAATAAGGTGCGGATATAAATAAATAGATTACTGTACAGATAAATATATTGCACTTTTGCATATGCATCCTCGTTTATGGATGTATGTTATATTGTCTTTATATTCCAGAGAGTTAATTCATTTTTGGGGGGAATTGAGGGGATTTATCTTGTAAAATAAGGAGTGTATGCACAGGAAGGAATGCTCATGTTCTTTTGTGGTGTAAAAAAGAATGTGTCCATCAATAAATATTAACCATGGAATGGAATCGTACATACCTTAAATCGAATCGTTCTGTTTTATAAATTGTTTTTGAATCGCAGTGTGACCTGCGTATCGCGATGCTAATCTAATCGTCTGTCACATCCCTACAATTTACAACTACCATAAGCAATGATACCTCCTTTGAGGATGCTCATTTGGATATAATGTGGTGAAGCATTTCTCGTTTTCCACATATTTTAGTATATTACCAGAATTTTAACAAGTCAGTTCAGCTAAATTTGTTGTGGGCTGAAAACTAAATATACATGAACTTGATCAAAGGCAATCTTGGGTAACCAACAAAACGATGTCTGTTGCCATGTAACCCCCGACACAAGTTCTTTATTTCTAAGTTTGATCCTCTCGTGTCTTATCAGATATTCTGAAACCGACTCTCGCTGGCTCTAACCAGCCGTCCAATCAGCAACCAGATAAGCTGGTGTCTGATGACCTTGACTCCTCCTTGGCCAACCTTGTGGGCAGTACGTATGCAACTTTGAATGTTGGTCAGTCGCAATGTCACCCACGATTAGTGGATGTCTAACTTCCACTTAATGTTCTCCGTAGACCTCGGCATCGGAAACGGCACGATGAAGAAGTAAGTCACGAGGCAACGTTTGCTAACTTGCAACACTGTGAATTTAACATGAGCTGTATTCATCCACAGTGACATCCACTGGAGTCAACCGGGCGAAAAGAGAATGACGGGTGGCACCAACTGGCAACCCAAAGCGGCACCGACGACAACCTGGAACCCTGTCTCCATGGTGATGCAGGCTCTTTTTTTTTCCCACTGCATGTCCTCTGAAGGACTGCTTTAACATTCTTTTTTTGTCCTTGCAGCCGCCATCCATCATGGCCTTCCCCGCCACCACGCCCACAGGCATGATGGGATATGGCATGGTTAGTAGTAGAGTGTTAAAATGGTTTCACATCCTTTTTAACATCCGATTAGATCACACATAATAATGTGATGGCCTCCATGTCTTAACCAGCCTCCTCCACCAATGGGGTCCATGGGCATGATGAATCCCCCTACGATGATGTACGGCCAACCTGTAATGAGGGCACCCAACCCTTTTGGCTCGGTGTCCAGTACTCAGGTGGGTGCACGATGCATGACCGCAAGTTGGCGCAGTAATGTTGTTGTCTGTCATCATGCTGTGACGTATTCAAAAGTTAGTGAACACCGATGATGGCGGTTTGAGCAAACCGCGTATCATTTCCTTGTTCTTTATTTTTCCTTCCTTCTCCTTTTTATCAACCCATCCGATTTGACATCCCTGCTCGTCCCAACTAATATCATCCCTCCTTGCGTCTACGCTGACTCTCTGACTTCTCCTTTGGCCCTCCTACTTCCTGTGTCTCTTCCTGTGAAATAGCCCTCTGCAGCCTCTAGCCCTTCCAGCCAGAGTCCACTCCGAGCCCCTGGACAGGACCCGTTTGCACACCTCTCTCTCAAGGATTTCTTGTAGAGCGTCTCTTTAGGTACAGCATGCCCCTCTTGCTTGCGGATACATCCGACACGCGGCTTGTTTAAACATCCGTGTGTGGCTGGTTTTCCTTTCTCATTTGCATGTTTTGTCTTTTCTCCATCTCACCAATAATTCCCATGCTTTTGAATCTTGTAATTGGTTGTTTTGTATGAGCACTGTAACTATAACAAGGTTTCTGCTGACCCTTTATTCTGCCACTCACCACATATTGCAATAGACTGATTGTATATTGTATCCTTGATTTAAAATTGAATTGAACTGGCTCGCTGAATTGACTGTTTTCTAAACCACGCCCACAAGGTTCCTCACTGAGCCAATGTTGCATCTCACATGGGACCAGTCCCACTTAAAGTACCAGTAGAGTGGAAAAACATGTTGCTTCTATATTAAAGCTGCTATTATATATATCTAATGTATGGCACCGAAAGATTTTCAAAGTATGCGAGTAAATAAATATGATCAAAATAGTAGCAATCTCATGGAGAGTCCCGAGCCACTTTAAGCAATAATGAGCTCGCCAGTTAGGTGATCGCGTGACGTAAAGGTAGGAACCGCAGATCTCTTCCCCACCAACAACAATGCAAATCATGCAGATCTTATGAGAGCCAACAACAATTACTTTAGGAAAAATTATGATCTAAAAATATAGGGAGAATGGGCTACAAGTTTTAAAAGCTCTGCTAAACAGATCCAGCTTTAGTGAAACACTAAGCATCATGTAATCATTGCTAAATGCTAACAAATACCAGAGATACAATCTACAAACATATTAAAAATTATACCCCTGTTAATTTATCAATAATGATGCACACAAAGGATTAAACAAGGAAATGTCTCCCTGCAGACACGGTCTTCGGTTGTGTGCGGATATAATTTGAATGTCACAGATGAACAACTTCTAGATTTATGGCTAAATCCTCCTAATACCCAGATGAGAGGCATGGTTTATAATCTAGAATACTTTGACGAGTCGAGACGCCATGATGTGAGAGCAGCAAGACATCGCTGCCGGCTCACAGTAAAAGCAGCAAAGGGCTACTTAGCTTTGTGTATCAATCCACCACTAAAAATAGTTTGTCGTTAGTGCTTATTATAACAACATTGCTAATATTAGCAACTATTCACGTCATAATGTGAATATAGAGTATCGTTGGCAGGTTTTGGATGGTTATTAGAGGGTTTTGTACGTGAAATAGAGAGCCCCCTTTGACTATTTATGTATTTATGCCTAAAAAAAGAAAAACGTGTTCATGTCTTATATAGGGATAGTGAATGATAGACAACACGTCTCAAAATGTTTGCATATTTCTAGTATGAGTGATCTGATACAATGGTCAGAGTGCAGAAGTGTTACTCCAGTGACGTCAATCTACCGAAGAAACTACCAAAGACGTTCAGAGCAGAATATTCAAAATGGCTGACTGAATTTGTGGCATTTATTGATGTTTAGACGGTATTTTCACATACTTTGCGGATTGTAAATACAATTGGATGTGGTTTAATGGATACAATGAAACACAATTAATTATATAAAGCTCGGGATCTTTCTGTGTGGAGTTTGCATGTCCTTCCCGTGACTGCGTGGGTTCCCTCCGGGTACTCCCTGCGCTGAGGTGGCGACTTGTCCAGGGTGTACCCCGCCTTCCGCCCGATTGTAACTGAGATAGGCTCCAGCGCCCCCCGTGACCCCGAATGGAATAAGCGGTAGAAAATGGATGGATGGAAGTTAACTTGTTTTTCCACTCGACTTATACTTCAAGTGACAGACAGTAACATCAAAGTGTGACTTACAAAGAAGAGCAAAAAGCTAAAAAACAAGTTGGTTGACTTCTAAATTTGGAGGACAGAACATTAGAAACACTACAGTACAGTGGTACCTCGGAAATTAATTTAATTTGGTTTGTGATGCAAACTTATATTGCCCCTTAAAAAGAAAAACAAACTTTTAAATAAATAAATGATAAATGGGTTATACTTGTATAGCGCTTTTCTACCTTCAAGGTACTCAAAGCGCTTTGACAGTATTTCCACATTCACCCATTCACACACACATTCACACACTGATGGCGGGAGCTGCCATGCAAGGCGCTAACCAGCAGCCATCAGGAGCAAGGGTGAAGTGTCTTGCCCAAGGACACAACGGACATGACTAGGATGGTAGAAGGTGGGGATTGAACCCCAGTAACCAGCAACACTCCGATTGCTGACACAGCCACTCTACCAACTTCGCCACGCCGTCCCTTTTAGAGAAAAAATATATGAAAACAACACAATAGAATGTTCTTTAAACTGCAGTAGTTTTAGTAATGTAGTAATAATGTACGGCATTTACCTTGGAGAGCGGACTTCTAAGGTACCTCCTTCCATCTGCTTCTTTGTCAAACACATCATCAGCAGCTTCTCCATATTTTCATGGATTAATGTCCGCCGTAAAATATTATTCGAATGTCATTGGCTGGCGTTATCAGCTCATACGCTCCAACTGCTACACAGACATTGAAAAAGTGCAAGTGGAATTTTATAGGTGTTGTATGAAAGGGTTTTGGAGAAAGCAAAACCGAACCTGTGTTAACACATTTTGCGGAGAAACAATATTATTGTCAGCATTATTTCGAGCCCAAATTCAGCACTATGTTAAACTAATAATTCAGGTAACCCTTTAAAAGGTTTTTTGTAATGGTAATTAAAAGGCCAATAACTTAATTATTTTAAATAAACAAACTTGACTGAAAATTGACTCTCAATCTGTCAGCAAAAAGCACATTATTAAATATTAAACATCTTGTAATGCAATTTTCCCGAGTTGGCAAAAACTGTGTCGGGTCTATTTTGTCTGTTTGTTGCCATCGTTTTCCAACAAATTGGGCATACTGGCTTGTTCGTCTGTGTTGATCAAGCTAAAATATTCCCTGGACATTCGGCTTCGGAATCCTCTTTTTTTCGTTAAAAAGCGATTAATTCCAGTTCGATCACGGTGATCAGCTGTTAGCATAGTTCCTTGATCAAACATGCCATGAATGTTTTTTAGTGTATATATATATATATATATATATATATATATATATATATATACACACACATCTATATATACATATATATACACATATATATATATATATATATATATATATATATATATATATATATATATATATATATATATATATATATATATATATATATATATATATATATATATATATATATATATATATATATATATATATATATATATATATATATATATATATATATATATCAGTATATATTATATACTGTATATATAATATACTGTATATATAATATGTAAATATTACATATATTTTATATATTTTATATTGCTACTATGGTACATTTTAGTCTACTTTATACCTGCATTATTCTTTCCATCCTTACCCTTTCCATCCTTTGTAACTGAGCTACTGTGTGGAACAATTTCCCCTGTGGATCAATAAAATGTGTCCAAGTCTAAGATACCGCAGTAGTAAACCGTAAGACTGCAACGATGCTTGGATAATCCTGTACGGAACGATCTGCCTTTATTGACAGTGGCCATGTGTGTGTCTGTGAATGTGTGTGGGCGTGTTTGTGTACGTGTGTGTGCACGACCATCACTGTCCACCGTAACCAAAGTCGGGCTAGTAATGACTTAACTAACGTCCAATCAGCATTGCGCCTCTTCCCAGAAGAGCTGGAAGTGCAGCCCAGAAGAACAAAATAAATAAATATGGCCAACATTATCATAGAAGATGAAACACAACATTTAGAAGAAGCAGCAACTTTAATGACTGCTGCAGCTCACGTTGTGGTGCATTAGGTAATCCTGCCCTTAATTCCGGACTCGCAGGCACTCAGAAAACGTCTTTGTGACTGAACTACTGCGTTGTCCCCGACTGGGAGAATAAACACACTTAATGTAATCAGGAAAAAATAAGACATTTTTATATCTAAATATTTTTGAATCAGACTTTGTGTTTGTTTGCTCTGATTCAACTCCTCTAATGTAACACGTACTAAAAAAACTATGCAGACACTTTTTGTTCAAATCATTTTTTCATTTATGGATAAAAACATTTTGTTCCTGAAATAATCATTAAATGTGTTTTATGTGCTGGTACACATTATTTTACAGTACCGCAAATTCAAACTACACTTTAATGTACTTTTATTAAATATAAGATACAGAATTTGAGATTGAAAAATGGCCAAAATCTGGGTCACCGCTTGCCGTTTGCCAAAGCACTGGTGAAAAGCACTGGTATACAGTACAGGACAAAAGTTTAAACACACCTTCTCATTCAATGTGCTTTCTTTATTTTCATGACTATTTATTTACATTGTAGATTGTCACTGAAGGCATCAACACTATGAATGAACACATGTTGAGTTATGTACTTAACAAAACAATGTGAAATAACTGAAAACATGTTTTATATTCTAGTTTCTTCAAAATAGCCACCCTTCGCACACTCTTGGCATTCTCTCGATGAGCTTCAAGAGGTAGTCACCTGAAATGATTTTCACTTCACAAGTGTGCTTGAAGCTCATCGAGAGAATGCTAAGAGTGTGCAAAGCAGTGTTCGGTACAAAGGGTGGCTATTTTGAAGAAACTAGAATATAAAACATGTTCTCAGTTATTTCACCTTTTTTTGTTAAGTACATAACTCCACATGCGTTCATTCATAGTTTTGATGTGACAATCTACAATGTAAATAGTTATGAAAATAAAGAAACGCATAGAATGAGGAGAAGTTGTCCAAACTTTTGGCCTGTACTGTATGCAAGTGAATCAAGAATACAAATAATAATTCCCCATTTGAAAGTGTTTGTTTAGTGAATGATAAATTGAAATACAAATCTTGTAGTTTGCAGAGCACCACTGATCATTTGTTTACTGCAGAATGATGTTTGTGATGACAAGCAAAATAACAAAAGAACTTTGAGAGAGGAAAAAAAGTTGCTCTCCCCCAAAACGTAATGTCAAAGAAGCGAAACCGTAGCCCTAAAACCATGGTACGGACTTTAACGTGGGTTACCTGTACCATTGCACTGAGAGTAAACACGATCATAGATATGAACAAATGACAGTTGTCAGCTGTTGGCATATATTACCTTGATCAAACATGGTGGAAATGTCTTACTAGACACTTTAGTAGTAAGCAGTAAAGATGCAACGGTACTCTGTATAAACCTGCACGGGACAATTTGACTTTGATAAAAAAATAAAAATAATAATAATAATAATAATTGTGATATTAATTGATATCAAATTATATAAAAAACATTGATCGTGATCTTTTTTTTGGGGGGGTGGGGGGTACTGCCCAGCCCTACCTTGTGGTGCTTCGTACTAGCGAGGCTGTGTCTGCACCCTGTTTGAAAGCAAGTTATTGAGTTTTTATTTATCGTTCCATAAATTAATTTATTGACTATCAGTCCAGGTCTAAGCAAAACATTTGTATTCAGCTTCATTAGTTTTAAACTTAACGGTTGACTCATTTAGAGTTTCGCTGTATGGTTGTAGACCAGGGGTTCTTAAACCCTTTTAACCTCGGGGCCCAACTTTTTCACTACAAAGGGGTCTTGGGCCCACTCAAATATAAACACTAAATTAGTAATCTTACTCTTGATTTTAATGGTATTCAATATTTATATAACCTGACTCTCACCAGATCCTTGTAGTTCGCTGAGCTCCACACAAGAATCTGGGAGTTCTCAATAGAAGATGTATTTTAGAAGGCGGGGCCTTGTAAAAAAAAAAATCATAGTAGGTGATTGGATAAACCACTTGTCCGTTATCTTGAATGACGTGCTACTTCAACCACTCACATCGAAATCAACCCGTGACGCTGATGAGAGCGACGCTGGGAAATCCAAACCCGGTCGGAAGAAGAGCCAAAACATCCTTGCCACCAATAAATGCCTTCATAACCGTTCTGTTCATCTTTTAAAGAATAAATGTTCGATAGATTAGACAAAACAGTTGCAATAGCAGAATCAATGTCAGCACACAACGCAGCGAGGGCTGCATGCCGCCATTGTTGTTTGAATCAAACAGTCGCTTCGCTATATGGTTAAGAAACCATATAGTTTCTTAACCATATAGCGAAGACAACTCATTGCTCTGACCGGGATACACTGACATCACAGCGCTATCTCGTGGGGTTGTGTGGTAATCGCATTGTCTTTAAACTTTTGGTCCAAATGAAGTACAGTACAGGCCAAAAGTTTGGACCCACCTTCTCATTTAATGGTTTCTTTATTTCCATGACTATTTACATTGTAGATTGTCACTGAAGGCATCAAAACTATGAATGAACACATGTGGAATTATGTACTCAACAAAAAAAGTGACATAACTGAAAACATTTTATATTCTAGTTTCTTCAAAATAGCCACCCTTTGCTCTGATTACTGCTTTGCACACTCTTGGCATTCTCTCAGTGAGCTTCAAGAGGTAGTCACCTGAAATGGTTTTCACTTCACATGTGTGCATGAAGCTCGAGTGAAAGCCAAAAGTGTGCACACAGCAGTAATCAGAGCAAAGGGTGGCTATTTAAAAAAAACAACTAGAATATTTTCAGTTATTTCACCTTTTTTTGTTAAGTACATAATTCCACAAATGTTCATTCATAGTTGTGATGCCTTCAGTGACAATCTACAATGTAAATAGTCATGAAAATAAAGAAAACACAAACTTGTGGCCTGTACTGTACATATCGTATGTTTTAGTGGTTTATCTTCTACCCGTATGGAGAGAAAATGGTCAAAATAGAAAAATGTTTTGAGTAAATCAGGGATTTGCTGCACACACACAGTAAACAGTTTTGCCTCAATGTGGGAGAGACTTATTGAATAGACACTTCAATGATCTCACGTCTTTAACATCTTGTCATTTCTCCTTGCAGACGCAGTTCATGTAATTTTGAGGAGCTCGTCTCTTGGGAAGATGAAGCACTTAGCAGCAAAAAGCTTTGTCCCCGTCGCAGTCCAACAACTCTTCTGAGTGACATTCACCCCATCCACACCAGTCCCCCTAAAATAACTGATCATGTCAAGAACCACCACCACCACGACCACCACCGAAACGGCAAAGCGACTGTCAGAAACCATGGTAACCATGTCAAAAGTAAAATGACGTTTTGCTCACACACACAAACACACACACGAGTCTCTTTATCCTGTCCCTCAAGACGTGGAGTGATGCTGCTGTCTGACCCCCTAAAAGGACTCCCTCTACATTTTACAGTGTCATCTCTAAGATCAAGATAGTTCTGGCTGCTGAGAACATTTAATGTTATGTATTTGGTAAAAAAAAAATCAAAAAACCCAACAAACATTCTGTAATTGGATGTTGAGCAAAAGGGGAGCAGGGGGGATAGTTATAGGGCGACCTTCCCCTATCTCGACGCCATCGTCAGTCACCCCTGCAGTTATTTAACCGTCACCGAGTAGTGATGCTAATGACGTTTACACCTGTTTAGCTTTTGTCTTTTTTACCGTGTTTACAGTAGACATTCCCTGCGTGTTTGTATTTATTTATGATTATTGGTTTAAGATTGAGGGGGCGGAATCTAATGTAAAATCAACAGTACATAATATTGAGCGTTGAACACGCGTGGGAGTGCTTGAGCATTAAACATGGACTATCATTAAGAGGTAGAGACCAATAGCTATTATATAAATGACACCTATTAAGCTAAGTGATAGAGCACTAAATATTTGTTATTTTTTCTTTTTTGTTTATTTGTTTTTTTACTACCACCGTTAGAAAAAGAATCACAGCCGCCACTGTACTGTGAGTGCAGGTCCCCCCCCCCCCCCCCCACCCCACATTAAGAGTCACTAAAGAGTACATTCTGTGCCTATAGGGATCTTTTTTGCAAGCGATCTGTTTCCTGTCTAGTTGAGTAACACTTCACGCACCATCCTGACGGCGGAAGGCTCCATTTGCTTTAAAGCTTGGCATGCCATCGACTCACTAAGCGTACTCAAGGCTGCCTTTACTATGAATGTGCAGAATTGTCTTCATGTTGCACACATCTTTCCACGCCGCGCGCCCCCCGCCGGAGTCCAAACAATGTGGGTCTGCCTGCTTGCGTCAAGGGGGGCGTAGATTTGATGTAAATTAATTGTATAAAAGATCCAGACGATGTTTGGCGGAGGGGCGGCGGCAGTGGTGGAGGGGATGAGCGAGCACTGTTGATCGGTGCTCTTGTGTAAATATAATAATTAAAAAAAAAGTGACTGTTCTTTGATTGCAAAAGTGAAAGATGTATGAAATATGAACACAATTCAATCAAATTGGGCTCAACCTAAGTTTGATTCAGGATTCTCCTCTGCGTTTTGTCGCTGCAGATCTATTCTCTATGTCATTAGAACCTGTAGCAGACATGACTGAAATATTGTTTTTCTTTTACAAATAAAGAGCAGCTTCCACAAAATGACTCAGCACGCTCCTGCTTCTTTACTGCGAAACAATAACTCCTAAAATATGACAAATATGAAACTCCTCTGACAATTTACGAGGCGCACAAATCGGTGTCTTTTTGCTTTGGAAGTACACTTGTCCTTTGACACATGGATTTTTGGGGGGAATTTTTTTTTAAGCATATTGTAGAATTTTTTGGGTTCTAAATGAAGCATCTTCAAGCATAAACATTTTAAAACTACAAATACCAATACTAGAGTAGTGTTGGCCAATCTGAGCCCACTGCTTAGTACAGACCTGGGCAAAATACGGCCCAATAAGACTTTCAATTCAGCCCGCCGGACGTTCTACATAATTTTTTAGACCTTTAACATCAAAACTGTCGCTGCCATTATGATGTGCAGTGCTGTTTTTAAATGACCGTAAGTCTTGAACTATACAAAGTATTTCAATGATCGAAATCTGCTCTTTTGAGTATTAAACGAGTTTATTAAGGTAATCTACGTCAGCGTTTTTCAACCACTGTGTACCGTGAGATGATGTAATTTCACCTAATCGTGTTAAAAATATTTTTTGCAAACCAGTAGTTATAATCCGCAAATAATGTGCCGTTGAGTGTTGGTTCGGTCTCGAGCTCGGCAAAGTAACCATGTGATACTCTTCCATATCAGTAGGTGGCAGCAGGTAGCTAATTGCTTTGTAGACGTCGGGAACATGGTTTGTCGCGATCACAATATGCAGACAGCAGCGGGAGGCAGCGTGCATGTAAACAGTATCTAATGCTTAAACTAAAAATAAACAAAAGGTGAGTGTCCCTAAAAAAAAAAAAAAAGGCATTGAAGCTTAGAGTAGGCTATGCAGAACAAAGCTAAAACTGGACTGGCTGCAAAGGAAACAAAAACAGAATGCTGGACGACAGCAAAGACTTAGAGCGTGTGGAGCAGACGGAGTCCACAGAGTACATCCAAACATGACAACAATGTCCCCACAAAGGAGGATAAAAACAACTTCAATAGTCTTGATTGCTAAAACAAAGCAGGTGCAGGGAACAGCGCTCAAAGGAAGACATGAAACTGCAACAGGAAAATACCAGCAAAACAGGAAAAGCCACCAAAATAGGAGCGCAAGGCAAGAACTAAAACACTACACATGGGAAAACACCACAAAACTCCAAATAAGGTTGTGACAGTACTTTGAGACTAGAGCTATAGAGATGGATGCTTGGTTATGGTTTTAAGTCATATCCAAAAATTGCCAGAACGGCTTTATATTGTCAATATCGGTTGCTGAGTTTCATTTTTTTAATGTTTTCTGCTGGTGGTATGCCTCCGGATTTTTTTCAATGAAAAAAATGTGCCTTGGCTCAAAAAAAGGTTGGTGCCTTGATTGGGTATAAAAGCAGCTTCCATGAAATGCTCAGTCATTCACAAACAAGGATGGGGCGAGGGTCACCACTTTGTCAACAAATAGGTGAGCAAATTGTCAAAGTTTAAGAACAACATTTCGCAACCAACTATCGCAAGGAATTTAGGGATTTCACCATCTACGGTCCGTAATATCAAAAGGTTCAGAAAATCTGGAGAAATCACTGCACGTAAGCGATGATATTATGGACCTTCGATCCCTCAGGTTTTACTGCATCAAAAAGTGACATCAGTGTGTAAAGGATATCACCACATGGGCTCAAGAACACTTCGGAAAACCACTGTCAGTAACTACAGTTTGTCGCTACATCTGTAAGTGCAAGTTAAAACTCTACTATGCAAAGTCAAAGCCATTTATCAACAACACCCAGAACATCCGCCGGCTTCGCTTGGAATGAGCTCATCTAAGATGGACTGATGCAAAGTGGAAAAGTGTTTTGTGGTCTGACGAGTCCACATTTCAAATTGTTTTTGGAAACTGTGAACGTCGTGTCCTCCGGAACAAAGAGGAAAAGAACCATCCGGATTGTTATAGGCGCAAAGTCTAAAAGCCAGCATGTGTGATGGTATGGGGGTGTATTAGTGCCCAAGACATGGGTAACTTACACATCTGTGAAGGCACCATTAATGCTGAAAGGTACATACAGGTTTTGGAGCAACATATGTTGCCATCCAAGCAACGTTATCATGGACGCCCCTGCTTATTTCAGCACGACAATACCAAGCCACGTGTCACAACAGCGTGGCTTCGTAGTAAAAAAGTGCGGGTACTAGACTGACCTGCCTGTAGTCCAGACCTGTCCCTCATTGAAAATGTGTGGCGCATTATGAAGCCTAAAATACCACAATGGAGACCCCCGGACTGTTGAACAACTTAAGCAAGAATGGGGAAGAATTCCACCTGAAAAGCTTCAAAAATTGGTCTCCTCAGTTCCCAAACGTTTACTGAGTGTTGTTAAAAGGAAAGGCCAGGTAACACGGTGGTAAAAATGCCCATGTGCCAACTTTTTTGCAACGTGTTGCATCCATTAAATTCTAAGTTAATTATTATTTGCAAAAATATAAAAATGTTTCTCAGAACATTAAATATCTTGTCTTTGCAGTCTATTCAATTGAATATAAGTTGAAAAGGATTTGCAAATCATTGTATTTATTTACAAATTACACAATGTGCCAACTTCACTGGTTTTGGGTTTTGTAGTTATTCTCTACTCTACTTTTTTTTTTTTTTTTACTTTTTCAATAGGAAACATGCACATAATTAAACAGTTATACGCAGAAAGCAAACATAAAGGTAATATCGGTGACATTGGATTAATCGGCCCATACTTTTTTAAATGTTATTTAACACGATTTAATTGAAAACTAACATGCGGTAATATCTATTTAAATATGAGCATATATTCCACACTTTCTTCTTATTCTATCATTCAACACCATTTATTTAAAATACATCACTTGCTATTTTTCTATGAACATTTTTCAATTGCCTTCAATGTTAATGTGAATATCTTGTTGGATGAAGCCTTGAGTTACACATGCCCAGACACTAGAGGGCGCTCACATAAATACTAAATACATTTTTATTGCGGCGAATCCAGATTGAGAAACGCGTTTGCAAATCATTTTACGGCGATAATAATTTCATAGGCCACGGTGAGGATATTTTTTGTGTGCTTTTAAAAAAAAAAAAAAGTAAACAGTGCTGATATGTAGCACATGCTATACCATTTTTAATACAGTAGATGGCGGTGTATGCGCCTCTCGGACATTGAGCGCGAACCGCCAATCAACCATAGAAGAAGAAGCGTCACTCACGCTCAAGTGTGTTTTGGCGAGAAGGAAAATGGCGCCGACGATTCAGACGCAGCCTCAACGAGAGGACGGCCACAGGTAATAGAATGTGTTTAATCTCGTTTTGTCCTACTACTGTCACACTAGCCGTGAATAATGCCTTAGAATCACGTATTTGCCAGCATATTTTAGTTAACTAAATTGACTCCGTAAACACAACTACTATACGTCAGTGTTAAATGTCTGGTTTGCGACCGTGCAGGTAAATAAATAGGCACCACATTTACTACAAAACATGTTCACGTCGCAACTGATAAGAGGTTAAAATTGTTTGCCTTTCAGTTTCGAACCTTTATTTGCAAGTTGTTTAGTGTGTAAGCTACATGAGGGTCTAAATAACAAACAGCTCTCAGCAAGGTTCCGCACTGCAAATTATAACTGCAATAAAAACTGATGAGTGATAGAAACTCAACATTATTGCTTTTAAAATCACAATTTGAATTACAGATCTTATTGTTTCATCTGTAGATCTAAGTTTGATTACCCCTTAACAAAGGCTGACTGTTCTGTCATTTCAGTCATTTTTGCTCTGCTGTATTTTTTATGTTACGTTACTCCAGTGTTTTTCAACCTTTTCTGAGCTGAGGCACACGTTTTTCATTGAAAAAATTCAAACGCACACCACCAGCAGAAAACATTAAAAAAAAGAAACTCAGCAGCCGATATTGACAGTAAAAAGTCATTCTCGCAATTGTTGGATATGAATTCAAACCATGACCAAGCATGCATCACTATAGCTCTTGTCTCAAAGTAGGTGTACTGTCACCACCGGTCACATCACGCCGTGACTTATTTTGAGGTGTTTGGTGTTTTCCTGTGCGTAGTGTTTCAGTTCTTGTCTTGCGTTCCTATTTTGGTGTTGATTGTCTTGTACGGATGTACTTTGTGGACGCCGTCTGCTCCACACCCTGTAAGTCTTTGCTGTCGTCCAGCTAGGGCTGGGCGATATATCGGGCGATAAATGCTTTAAAATGTAATATCGGAAATTATTGGTATCCCCACCTTCTACCATCCTAGTCACGTCCGTTGTGTCCTTGGGCAAGACACTTCACCCTTGCTCCTGATGGCTGCTGGTTAGCGCCTTGCATGGCCATCAAGTTGCCATCAGTGTGTGAATGTGTGTGTGAATGGATGAATGTGGAAATACTGTCAAAGCGCTTTGAGTACCTTGAAGGTAGAAAAGCGCTATACAAGTATAACCCATTTATCATTATTTATTATGTATCTGTTTCAAAAAGTAAAATGTATGACTTTTTAAAACGCCGCTGTGTACACGGACGTAGGGAGAAGTACAGAGCGGCAATAAACCTTAAAGGCACTGCCTTTGCGTGCCGGCCCAGTCACATAATATCTACGGTTTTTCACACACGCAAGTGAATGCAAGCATACTTGGTCAACAGCCATACAGGTCACACTGAGGGTGACCGTATAAACAACTTTAACACTGTTACAAATATGCGCCACACTGTGAACCCACACCAAATGAGAATGACAAACACATTTCGGGAGAACATCCGCACCGTAACACAACATAAACACAACAGAACAAATACCCAGAACCCCTTGCAGCACTAACTCTTCCGGGACACTACAATATATACCCCTCTCCCCAAACCCCACCCACCTTAACCTCCTCATGCTCTCTCAGGGAGAGCGTGTCCCAAATTCCAAGCTGCTGTTTTGAGGCATGTTAAAAAAAAAAAGAAGCACTTTGTGACTTCAATAATGAATATGGCAGTGCCATGTTGGCATTTTTTTCCATAGCTTGAGTTGATTTATTTTGGAAAACGTTCATACATTGTTTAATGCATCCAGCGTGGCATCACAACAAAATTAGGCTTAATAATGTGTTAATTCCACGACTGTATATATCTGTATCGGTTGATATCGGAATCGGTAATTAAGAGTTGGACAATATCGGATATCGGCAAAAAAGCCATTATCGGACATCTCTAATATGGAATATACTCGATATATCGCGGGTTTGTCTCTGTGCGATATAGAGAATGACTATATCGTGATATTCGAGTATACGTTCTCACGCAGTTGCTTTCAGCTGCGGGCATTACACTACAGGCTCTTCTCACTCTTTCTTGTCTCTCCTTCTCACAGAGACATAAAACAAGCGCACCTTCTTACATATGTCACATACTGGCGCGCGTGCAACGTCATACGCCCTCGCGGAGCAGAGAGGTAGCGGCATGGGTACCGTTAGCTGTGATGCAAGCGGTGCGGCGCGAGTGGTAATACGAGAGAGAGAAGGTGCGAATCTGGTAACAAATGAAGGAAGAAGAATTGATTCTTAAGAAAAACAGCATTGTCTGGTGGTGGTTTGGCTTCAAGCAGGAAGATGTCGAACAGACAACCGTAATATGTCAAGTGTGCGGCAAAAGCGTTGCTACAAAAAGTAGCAATACTGCTAATTTGTAGCATCATTGAGAGAGAATGAAGAGTGCTTGAAACTCCGCATGTCAACATCTCCGGCCGGTGCCACACCAACAAAATACCCAAGCAACCATTTCCACATCAACACCGTATGAAAAAAATAGTCAAAAACAGGAGATAACGTCCGCAGGAACCTACCACATAGCGAAGAACATACACTATTTGATGTCTTATTATGCAGCTCATTTTTATTTGACAGTTATTGAAATATCTTGTGTGACATCATGCACAAAAGTGCACTTTATTTGTTTTAAACTATTGTAGTGGCGTTCTGTACAAAAAGTGCACTTTAATTTAATGTTTTGATATGTCATCTTAGTGACATCATGCTCAAAAGTGCACTCATAGCTTGTTTTAAAATGTCTCTGACAATCTTGCACTTTCTGTTTTGGAAATGACATGAATGTTTGTGCCACTGCTTAATAACTGTTTAATAAATACAGTTTTGGTCAATTGACTTACGGTAGTTGTAATTTCCCTCTCTGCATGAAAGTTTAAAATGAGCATATGAAGAAGAATGTTTTAATGTAGACACATAGAATCATCATACTGCTGTGATTATATGCATCAAGTGTTCATTCAAGGCTAAGGCAAAATATCGAGATATACTGTATATCGTGTATCGTGACATGGCCTAAAAATATTGAGATTAATAAAAGCCCATATCGCCCAGCCCTACGTCCAGCATTCTGTTTTTGTTTACTTTGCAGCCAGTTCAGTTTTAGTTTAGTTTTGCACAGCCATCCCTAAGCTTCAATGCCTTTTTGTTTAGTTTTGGTTTAAGCATTAGATACCTTTTTACCTGCACGCTGCCTCCCGCTGTCTGCATATTGTGATCGCGACAAACCATGTTCCCGACATCTATAAAGCAATTAGCTACCTGCTGCCACCTACTGACATGGAAGAGTATTACACGGTTACACTGCAGAGCTGTAACCAGCACAGACACTCAACAACGGCACATTTGCGGATTATAATTACTGGTTTGCAAAAAATATTTTTAACCCAATTAGGTGAAATTACATAATCTCCCACGACACACCAGACTGTATCTTACGGCACACTAATGTGCCGCGGCACAGTGGTTGAAAAACACTGACCTGTCTGAACGCAAGTACAATAACTGCGGCGTGCCTCAAGGAAGCTGCTTTGGTCCTTTACTCTTTATTATTTTTACTAATGATCTTCCCTGTGTTACAACAAACACCAATATCAGTGTTTCCCCCAGAAAATGTGTTAGTTAAGGTGGTGTCTCTCCAGGGGGGTGGGTGGGTGTAAAGAACAGCGTAACTCGGCCTGTCGCCATCACGTCTCCATCTCATCGCTGCCACCACAGCCTGGGGGGGCAATAGACTACAGACTGCGGTGAAGTAGGCCGGCTTCATTGCGTGAGGAAGCCTACAATTTTTGGTTGTGTTTTCCGCTCCATATACTGAACGCCAATATACTATATATATATATCGCTATTTTTTCCTTAAAGTAAAAACAATACACAAAACAGTCCTAGTTACCTGAGATACTAAGTATGTCATCATTATAACTTAGAAAGTCAATATTTTGATTTACTAAGTCAAAATAATGACTTAATAAGTCAAATGAATGACTTACTGCAAGTAAGCGTTTGCAATAAGCGTTTGAAAAAGAGTTAAAAGTGGGGCCACATGCTGACATATGCTCAACTCATCATGCTTATTTTATTACAGCATTTGGGAAGCCTGTAGTCGATTTTTATTATGTAAATGTTTTATTTTTATCAACATGTGATAGCAGGGACCCTGCCTTTCAAAACTAAGCTCACATTCATCTCTCATAAAGTAAATTGTCATTCAAGACAGCTTTAAAGATAAACCTATTGCAGCTGCCCACATGACATACATTTTTAATACTGGGTTTAACTAGCTTTTTAATCTTATGTTGTACTTTTCTTTTGTATAATGTTTGGTAATGTGTGTATTCTTTGTATTTTTATTTTGTACGAGCGGTCGCCTTGGCGTCAGCTAATGAGGATTCATCCAATAAACAATAAACAATAACCGCAATAAAAAGAGATAAGTGATAGAAACTCAACATTGTTATTGCTTTTTTTGAATTATAGATCTAATTGTTTCATCTGTAGATCTAATTTTGATGAACACTCAGTAAACAAAGGCTGACTGTCCTGTCATTTCAATAATTTTTGCTCTGCTGTATTTTTGGTCATTTTTTTTATGTTACTCCGTTATACAGGATTTTTCCTAAAAGGTTTTTTTTTAATGTAAAAAATTAAAATACCAGTGTCCAATTCTTTCACAGGTGTACGATGCACTGGCAGTTATTCGAATCCAAAGCCAAATGGGACTTAAAAGGTTTTACAAAGGGTATAAAAACATTTTGGATTATTAAATTTTTTTACTTTCCTTGCTCAAATCACTATATCCATTTCAGTTTTAAACAAAAATACCAAATGTGATTTTTTTACATTTTATTTTAACCCTTTTAAGGGCTTTTGGTTAAACGATGTTAGTTTTCAAACGGTAAAAATTTGAGTTATTTTACTTACGTATTAAAAATGTGACATTGACTGATCAAAAAGCCTTCAAATGGGTTAAAAATAAAATAAAACATTAGCCGCTTTTATATTTTTATTTAGGACTGAGGCTCGTTGAGAAATTTGAGTTAAAAAAGCCAAAACGAATTGAATCCAAAATATTCTTACGCTTTTGAGGACTTGTATGACCTGTTTGGCTTTGGAGATAATAATTAAAAAAAAGACATGTGACATGTAGTTTATTTTTTTTCTACGTTTTCCCCCCATTTCAGGCCATCCTCTCACCGAACTGTACCTGAGAGGTGAGGTGTTTGATAATACAATATTTTGGTAGAGAAAATAGCGGGTCAGCAAAAACCATGTTTGTGTCCACAACAGGTCGGGAGTGGTCTGTCGAGTCAAGTACTGCAACAGCCTGCCAGATATTCCCTTTGACCCTAAATTCATCACATATCCATTCGATCAGCACAGGTATCGCAAATGACCGACACAAGGACAACCTGATGCACGCACGAGACAAGTTTGATTCTTGTTTTTTTGCTGTTGTTGGTAACAGGTTTGTACAGTACAAAGCTACGTCTCTGGAGAAGCAGCACAAGCATGAGCTCCTGACCGAGCCGGACCTCGGTGTCACCATTGATCTCATCAACCCTGACACATACCGCGTAGACCCCAACAGTAAGTGCTTATGTGCTTCTTTTTTGTTGACAAAATTCACATGTCAGAGTTTTGTTAAAAACTTGAATAGCTATTTTTGCTGCAGATTACAAAAACAGCACAGACCTTTGGCTTGAGAAGGTCATTCCAGAATAAGGATTCAATGAACCTTGCCACGCCAACACACATGGAATTGCACGAAAGTAGTACTCTTGTAATATAGACAATCTTTGACTTGCGTCTTATGCATTTAGTGCTCTATTATGTGCGTAAGTGAAAAAATCTGCGCAATTGCACGGGTTCTGGCTGCACATCATTCTCTCTGTCACAGAATCGGAAATACTTTATTAATCCCCGAGGGGAAATAAACATTTTCAGCACAATCCCATTCAAGATCAGACAAACATTACAGGGAGACAGAACAGGATCAAACATTACAGGGAGACAGAACAGGATCGCTGACGGGTCTGCCAACTTCCGGCGCCCCTTTCAAAAAAGGTTAGATATAGGTAAACAATGGGGGGGGGAGAAAAAAAAAATCGGTCTAAGCCTGGGCTGCTGGAGAGTGCGTCCAGACTGAGACCAAGGGAAATAACAGCTCATAGCCATAGCACACATCCATCTTACATTTGTGTAAGAGGGAAACATCAAAGAACACAAAGGACATTAAAAGAGCAGAGCTGATGCAACCAGCCACTTCTACATACAGCTATCAATAAAAAACTGCGCGCCTTCATCCAAGGTGCCCACTCTGGTAGGAACACCCCTTAAATGTGGGCGTTCCCTGTTAAATATGGCCTACCGTGTATTGTCCCATTCACAAGTTCATACAAAACCCAAAACCATTGTCTTGCTGAAATAAGCAGGGGCGTCCATGATAACGTTGCTTGGATGGCAACATATGTTGCTCCAAAACCAGTACCGTATATACCTTTTAGCATTAATGGTGCCTTCACGGATGTGTAAGTTACCCATGCCTTGGGCACTAATACACCCCCATACCATCACAGATGCTGGCTTTTGAACAAGACGAAAATGGCGCGCTTTCCTTTGCAGTACGCATATTTTATTACCTCTGCCAAAGAGGTT